>NW_025728277.1:0-327465 GCF_021461385.2 Schistocerca piceifrons
GATTCATACTTCTTGTACTTAAGTCAATATTGTCCATTTTGTACTCAATTCCTATGCAATTTCTGTGTTTCATGGTCAATGTGAATGTCCAAGGGTTACAGTAAACCTGCACTAGTGCATCGGAATCTAATACTGGTCTCCCTGGAGCCGCTCAAAGCACAAACTCTTAGAAGATTTTCTCTTCTTGTACCTAAGTCGGTTTTGTGCCTATTGTATTCAATCCCGATGCAATTTCCGTGTTTCATGGCCAATGAGAAGGTCCAAGGATACACTAAACCTGCACTGTTGCATCGGATTCTAAAACTGGTCTCTCAGGAGCCGCTTAAAGCACAAACGCCCAGATGATTCATTCTTCTTGTACTTAAGTCGGCATTGTGCTCTTTCTATTCAATCCCGATGCAATTTCTGTGTTTCATGGTCAATGTGAAGGTGCAAGGGATACAGTAAACCTGCGCTGGTTCATCGGAATCCAATACTGGTCTTCCAGGAGCCGCTGAAGGCACAAACTCCTAGAGGATTCATACTTCTTGTACTTAAGTCAGCATTGTCCCTTTTGTATTCAATCCCAATGCAATTTCTGTGATTCATGGTCAATGTGAAGGTCCAAGGAATACAGTAAACCTGCACTAGTGCATCGGAATCTAATACTGGTCTTCCAGGAGCCGCTCAAAGCACAAACTCTTAGAAGATTCACACTTCTTGTACTTAAGTCGGCATTGTTCCTTTTTTATTTTATCCCGATGATATTTCTGTGTTTCTGGTCAATGAGAACGTCCAAGGGATACAGTAATCCTGCACTGGTGCATCGGAATCTATTACTGGTCTCCCAGGAGCCGCTCAAACCACAAACTCTTAGAAAATTCGCTCTTCTTATACTTAAGTCCGCGTTGCCCCTTTTTTTATTCAATCCCGATGCAATTTCTGTGTTTCATAGTCAACGTGAAGGTCCAAATGATACAGTCAACCTGCACTGGTGCATCGCAATCTAATACTGGTCTCCCAGGAGTCGCTCAAAACACAAAATCTTTGAAGACTCACTTTTCTTGTACTTAAGTCGCCATTGTGCCTTATGTATTCAATCCCGAAGCAATTTCTGTGTATCATGGTCGATGTGAAGGTCCAAATGATACAGTCAACCTGCACTGGTGCATTGGAATCTAATACTGGTCTCCCATGTGCTGCTCCAATCCACATATTCTTAGAAGATTCACTCTTCTTGTACTTAAGTCGGCATTGTGCCTTTTGTCTTCAATCCCGATGCAATTTCTGTGTTTCATGGTCAATGTGAAGGTCCAATTGATTCAGTCAACCCGCACTGGTGCATTGGAATCTAATACTGGTCTCTCATGAGCCGCGCAAAGTACAAACTCTTAAAAGATTCACTCTTCTTGTACTTAAGTCGGCATTGTGCCTTTTGTATTCAATCCGATGTGATTCCTGTGTTCCCATGGTCAATGTGAAGGTCCAAGGGATACAGTAAACCTGCATTTGTGCATCGGAATCTAATACAGGTCTCTCAGGAGCCGCTCAAACCACAAACTCTTAGAAAATTCACCTTCTTGTACTTAAGTCGGCATTGTCCCTTTTGTATTCAATCCCGATGCAATTTCTGTGATTCGTGGTCAATGTGAAGGTCCAAGAGATACAGTAATCCTGCACTGGTGCATCGGAATCTAATACTGGTCTCCCAGGAGCCGCTGAAGCCAAAAACTCTTAGAAGATTCACTCTTCTTGTACTTAAGTAGGCATTGTGCATTTTGTATTGAATCCCGATGCAATTTCTGTGTTTCATAGTCAATGTGAAGGTCCAAATGATACAGTCAACCTGCACTGGTGCATCGGAATCTACTACTGGTCTCCCAGGAATTGCTCAAAGCACAAACTCTTCGAAGATTCACTCTTCTTGTACAGAAGTCTTTAATGTGCATTTTGTATTCAATCCCGATGGAATTTCTATGTTTCAAGTTCAATGAGAATGTCCAAGGGATACAGTAACCTGCACTGGTTCATCGGAATCTAATACTGGTCTCCCATGAGCCGCACAAACCACAAACTCTTAGAAGATTCACTCTTCCTGTATATAAGTCGTCATTGTGCCTTTTTTATTCAATCCCGATGCGATGTCTGTGTTTAATGGTCAATTTGAAGGTCAAAAGGATACAGTAAACGTGCTCTGGTGCATCGGAATCTAATACGGGTCTCCCAGGAGCGCTCAAAGCACAAAATCTTCGAAGATTCACACTACTTGTGCGTAAGTTGGCATTGTGAGTTTTGCATCCAATTCCGATGCAATTTCGGTGTTTCATGGTCAATGTGAAGGTCAAGAGATACAGTAAACCCGCACAAGAGCATCGGAATCTATTACTGGTCTGCCAGGCGTCGCTCCAACCACAAACTCTTAGAAGATACACTCTTCTTGTACTTAAGTTGGCATTGTGCCTTTTGTATTCAACGCCAATGCAATTTCTGTGTTTCATACACAATGTGAAGGTCCAAGGGATACAGTAAACAAGCACTGGTGCATCGGAATCTAGTACTGGTCTCCCAGGAGCCGCTCAAAGCACAAACTCTTAAAAGGTTCACTCATCTTGTACTTAAGTCGGCATTGTCCCTTTTGTATTCAATCCCGATGCAATATCTGTGAATTATGGTCAATGTGAAGTTCCAAGCGATACAGTTATCCTGCACTGGTGCATGGGAATCTAATGCTGGTCGTCCAGGAGCCGCTGAAGGCACAAACTCTTAGAAGATTCACTCTTCTTATACTTAAGTCGGCATTGTGCATTTGTATTCAATCCCGATGCAATTTCCGTGTTTCATAGTCAATGTTAAGGTCCAAATGATACAGTAAACCTGCACTGGTTCATCGGAATGTAATACTGGTGTCCCAGCAGCCGCTGAAAGCACAAACTCCAAGAGGATTCATTCTTCTTGTTCTTAGGTCTTCACTGTCCCTTTTGTGTTCAATCCCGATGCAATTTCTGTGTTTCATGGTCAATGTGAAGGTCCAAATGATACAGTCAACCTGCACTGGTGCATCGGAATCTAATACTGGTCTCCCAGGAGCCGCTCAAACCACAAACTCTGAGGAGGTTCACTCTTCTTGTACTTAAGTCAGCATTGTGCCATTTGTATTCAATCCCTATGCGATATCTGTGTTACATGGTCGTTGTGAAGGTCCAAGCGATACAGTCAACCTGCTCTGGTGCAACGGAATCTATTACTGGTCTCTCAGGAGCCGCTCAAACCACAAACTCTTGGAAAATTCACCTTCTTGTACTTAAGTCGGCATTGTGCCTTTTGTATTCAATCCCGATGCAATTTCTGTGATTCGTGGTCAATGTGAAGGTCCAAGGGATACAGTAATCCTGCACTGGTGCATGGGAAACTAATACTGGTCTCTCAGGAGCCGCTCAAACCACAAACTGTTAGAAAATTCACCTTCTTGTACTTAAGTCGGCATTGTCCATTTTGTGTTCAATCCGATGCAATTTCTGTGTTTAATGGTCAACGTGAAGGTCAGAGGGATACAGTAAACGTGCTCTGGTGCATCGGAATCTAATACAGGTCTTCCAGGAGCCGCTCAAAGCACAAACTCTTCGAAGATTCACTCTTCTTTTACATAAGTCGGTATTTGCATTTTGTATTCAATTCCGATGCAATTTCTATGTTTCATCTTGAATGAGAATGTCCAAGGGATACAGTAAACCTGCACTGGTTCATGAAAATCTAATACTGGTCCCCCATGAGCCACTCAAACCACAAACTCTTAGAAAATTCACCTTCTTGTACTTAAGTCGGAATTGTGCACTTTGTATTCAATCCCGATGCGATTTTCGTGATTCATGGTCAATGTGAAGGTGAAAGGGATACAGTAAAGGTGCACTGGTGCATCGGAATCTAATACTGGTCTCTCAGGAGCCGCTCAAACCACAAACTCTTGGAAAATTCACCTTTTTGTACTTAAGACGGCATTGTCCTTATTTTATTCAATCCCGATGCAATTTCAGTGTTTCGTGGTCAATGTGAAGGTCAAAGGGATACAGCAAACGTGCACTGGTGCATCGGAATCTAATACAGGTCTCCCAGGAGACGCTCAAAGCAGAAACCTTTCGAAGATTCACACTTCTTGTGAGTTTTGTATTCAATCCCGATGCAAGTTCTTTGTTTTATGGTCAATGTGAAGGTCCAAAGGATACAGTAAAACCGCACAGGTGCATTGGAATATAATACTGGGTTTCCAGGACCCGCTCAATGCACAAAATCTTAGAAGATTCTCTCTTCTTGTACTTAAGTCAGCATTGTGCCTTATGTATTTAATCCCGATGCAATTTCTGTGTATCATGGTCAATGTGGAGGTCCAAATGATACAGTTAACCTGCACTGGTGCATTGGAATGTAATACTGGCCTCCCATATGCCGGTCAAAGCACAAACTCTTAGAAGATTCACTCTTCTTCTACTTAAGTCGGCATTGTGCCTTTTGTATTCAATCCCGATGCGATTTCTGTGTTTCATGGTCAATGTGAGGGTCCAAGGGATGCAGTAGACCTGAATTGGTGCATCAGAATCTAATACTGGTCTCTCAGAAGCCGCTCAAACCACATACTCTTAGAAAATTCACCTTCTTGTACTTAAGTCGGCCTTGTCACTTTTGTATTTAATCCTGATGCAATATCTGTGATTCGTGGTCAATGTGAATGTCCAAGGTATACAGTAATCCTGCACTGGTGCATCGGAATTTAATACTGGTCTCCAGGAGCCGCTGAACGCACTAACTCTTAGATGATTCACTGTTCTTGTACTTAAGACGGCATTGTTAATTTGGATTGAATCCCGATGCAATTTCGGTGTTTCATGGTCAATGTGAATGTCCAAGGGATACAGTAAACCTGCACAGGTGCATCGGAATCTAATACTGGTCTGCCAGGAGCCGCTACAACCACAAACTCTCAGAAGATACACTCTTCTTGTACTTAAGTCGGCATTGTGCCTTTTGTATTCAATCCCAATGCAATTTATGTGTTTCATACACAATGTGAAGGTCCAAGGGATACAGTAAACCTGCACTGGTGCATCGGATTCTAATACTGGTCTCCCAGGAGCTACTCAAATCACAAACTCTTAGAAGATTCACTCTCCTTGTACTTAAGTCGGCATTGTCCATTTTGTAATCAATCCCGATGCAATTTCTGTGATTCATGGACAATGGGAAGTTCCAAGGGATACAGTTACCCTGCACTGGTGCATGGGAATCTAATACTGGTCATCCAGGAGCCGCTGAAGGCACAAACTCTTAGAAGATTCACTCTTCTTATACTTAAGTCGGCATTGTGTGTTTTGTATTCAATCCCGATGCAATTTCCGTGTTTCATAGTCAATGTTAAGGTCCAAATGATACAGTAAACCTGCACTAGTGCATCGGAATGTAATACTGTTCTCCCAGCAGCCGCCGAAGCACAAACTCCTAGAGGATTCATTATTCTTGTACTTAAGTCGGCATTGTCCCTTTTGTGTTCAATCCCGATGCAATTTCTGTGTTTCATGGTCAATGTGAAGGTCCAAATGATACAGTCAACCTGCACTGGTGCATTGGAATGTAATACTGGCCTCCCAGGAGCCGCTCAAAGCACAAAATCTTAGAAGATTGCTCTTCTTGTTCTTAAGTCGGCATTGTGCCTTATGTATTCCATCCCAATGCAATTTCTGTGTATCATGGTCAATGTGAAGGTCCAAATGATACAGTCAAACTGCACTGGTGCATCGGAATCTAATACTGGTATCCCATGTGCCGCTTAATCTACATATTCTTAGAAGATTCACTCTTCTTGTACTTAAGTCGGCATTGTGCCTTTTGTCTTCAATCCCGATGCAATTTCTGTGTTTCATGGTCAATGTGAAGGTGGAAATGATTCAGTCAACCTGCACTGATGCATCGGAAATCTAATACTGGTCTCTCATAATCCGCTCAAAGCACAAACTCTTAAAAGATTCACTCTTCTTGTACTTAAGTCGGTATTGTGCCTTTTGTATTCAATCCCGATGTGATTTCTGTGTTTCATGGTCAATGTGAAGGTCCAAGGGATACAGTAAACCTGCAATTGTGCATCGGAATCTAATACAGGTCTCTCAGGAGCCGCTCAAACCACAAACTCTTAGAAAATTGACCTTCTTGTACTTAAGTCGGCATTGTCCCTTTTGTATTCAATCCCGATGCAATTTCTGTGATTCGTGGGCAATGTGAAGGTCCAAGAGATACAGTAATCCTGCACTGGTGCATCGGAATCTAATACTGGTCTCCCAGGAGCCGCTGAAGATACAAACTCTTAGAAGATTCACTCTTCTTGTACTTAAGTCGGCATTGTTCATTTTGTATTGAATCCCGATGCAATATCTGTGTTTCATGGTCAATGTGAAGGTCCAAGGTATACAGTAAACCTGCACAGGTGCATCGGATTCTAAAGCTGGTCTCCCAGGAGCCACTCAAATCACAAACTCTTAGAAGGTTCACTCTCCTTGTACTTATGTCGACATTGTCCATTTTGTATTCAATCCCGATGCAATTTCTGTGTTTCATGTTCAATGTGAAGTTCCAAGGGATACAGTAAACCTGCACTGGTGCATCGGAATCTAATACAGGTCTCCCAGAAGCCGCTCCAATCACAAAGTCTTAGAAGATTCACTCTTCTTGTACTTAAATCGGCATTGTGCCTTTTGTATTCAATCCCGATGCGATTTCTGTGTTTCATGGTTAATGTGAAGGTCCAAGGGATTCAGTAAACCTGCACTGGTGCATCGGAATCTAATACTGGGCTCCCAGGAGCCGCTGACAGCACAAACTCCTAGAGGATTCATTCATCTTGTACTTAAGTCGGAATTGTCCCTTTTGTATTCAATTCCGATGCAATATCTGTGTTTCATGATTAATGTGAAGGTCCAAATGATACAGTCAACCGGCACTGGTGCATCGGAATCTAACACTGGTCTCCCAGGAGCCGCTCAAACCACAAACACCTTAGAAGATTCACTCTTATTGAATTTAAGTCGCCATTGTGCCATTTGTATTCAATCCCGATGCGATGTCTGTGTTTCATGGTCAATGTGAAGGTCAAAGGGATACAGTAAACGTGCTCTGGTGCATCGGAATCTAATACATGTCTGGCAGGAGACGCTCAAATCATATACTCTTCGAAGATTCACATTACTTGTGCTTAAGTTGGCATTCTGAGTTTTGTATTCAATCCCGATGCAATTTCTATGATCCATGGTCCATGTGAAGGTCCAAGGGATACAGTAAGCCTGCACTGGTGCATCGGAATCTAATAGTGGTCTCCCAGGAGCCGCTGAAATCACAAACGCCTAGAGGATTCATTCTTCTTGTACTTTAGTCGGCATTGTCCATTTTGTATTCAATCCCGATCCAATTTCTGTGTTTCATGGTCAATGTGAAGGACCAAATGATTCAGTAAACCTTCACTGGTGCATCGGAATCTAAAACTGGTATCTCAGGAGCCGCTCAAACCACAAACTCTTAGAAAATTCACCTTCTTGTACTTAAGTCGGCATTGTCCCTTTTGTATTCAATCTCCATGCAATTTCTGTGTTTCATGGTCAATGTGACGGTCAAAGGGATACAGTAAACGTGCACTGGTGCATTGGAATTTAATACTGGTCTCCCAGGAGACGCACAAAGCTTAAAGTCTTTGAAGATTCACACTACTTGTGCTTTAGTTGGCATTGTGAGTTTTCTATTCAATTCCGATGCGATTTCTGTGTTTCATGGTCAATTTGAAGGTCCAAGGGATACAGTAAGCCTGCACTGGTGCATCGAAATCTAATACTGGTCTGCCAGGAGCCGCTCAAACCACAAACGTCTTGTACTTATGTTGGCATTGTGCCTTTTGTATTCAGTCCCGATGCAATTTCTGTGTTTCATGGTCATTGTGAAGGTCCAAGGGATACAGTAAACCTGCACCAGTGCATCGGAATCTAATACTGGTCTCCCATGAGCCGCTCAAACCACAAACTTTTAGAAGATTCACTCTTCTTGTACTTAAGTCGACATTCTGCATTTTGTATTTAATACCGATGCAATATCTGAGTTTCATAGTCAATGCGAAGGTCCAAATGATACAGTCAACCTGCACTGGTGCATCGCAATCTAATACTGGTTTCCCAGGAGGCGCCCAAAGCACAAACTCTTAGAAGATTCACTCTTCTTGCACTTAAGTCGACATTGTGCCTAATGTATTTAATCCCGATGCAATTTCCGTGTTTCATGGTCAATGTGACGGTCCAAGGGATACAGCAAACCTGCACTGGTGCATCGGAATCTAATACTGGTCTCCCAGGAGCCGCTCAAACCACAAACTCTTGGAAGATTCACTCATCTCGTACTTAAGTCGGCATTGTCCATTTTTTATTCAATCCCGATGCAATTACTGTGTTTCATGCTCAATTTGAAGGTCCAAAAGATACAGTAAACCTGCACTGGTGAATCGAAATCTAATACTGGTCTGCCTGGAGCCGTTCAAACCACAAACTCTTAGAAGATTAGCTCTTCTTGTACTTAAGTCGGCATTGTCCATTTTGTATTCAATCCCGATGCAATTTCTGTGTTTCATAGTCAACGTGAAGGTCCAAATGATACAGTCAACCTGCACTGGTGCATCGCAATCTAATACTGGTCTCCCAGGAGTCGCTCAAAACACAAAATCTTTGAAGACTCACTTTTCTTGTACTTAAGTCGCCATTGTGCCTTATGTATTCAATCCCGAAGCAATTTCTGTGTATCATGGTCGATGTGAAGGTCCAAATGATACAGTCAACCTGCAGTGGTGCATTGGAATCTAATACTGGTCTCCCATGTGCTGCTCAATCCACATATTCTTAGAAGATTCACTCTTCTTGTACTTAAGTCGGCATTGTGCCTTTTGTCGTCAATCCCGATGCAATTTCTGTGTTTCATGGTCAATGTGAAGGTCCAATTGATTCAGTCAACCCGCACTGGTGCATCGGAATCTAATACTGGTCTCTCATGAGCCGCTCAAAGCACAAACTCTTAAAAGATTCACTCTTCTTGTACTTAAGTCGGCATTGTGCCTTTTGTATTCAATCCCGATGTGATTCCTGTGTTCCATGGGCAATGTGAAGGTCCAAGGGATACAGTAAACCTGCATTTGTGCATCGGAATCTAATACAGGTCTCTCAGGAGCCGCTCAAACCACAAACTCTTAGAAAATTCACCTTCTTGTACTTAAGTCGGCATTGTCCCTTTTGTATTCAATCCCGATGCAATTTCTGTGATTCGTGGTCAATGTGAAGGTCCAAGAGATACAGTAATCCTGCACTGGTGCATCGGAATCTAATACTGGTCTCCCAGGAGCCGCTGAAGACAAAAACTCTTAGAAGATTCACTCTTCTTGTACTTAAGTCGGCATTGTGCATTTTGTATTGAATCCCGATGCAATTTCTGTGTTTCATAGTCAATGTGAAAGTCCAAATGATACAGTCAACCTGCACTGGTGCATCGGAATCTACTACTGGTCTCCCAGGAATTGCTCAAAGCACAAACTCTTCGAAGATTCACTCTTCTTGTACAGAAGTCTTTAATGTGCATTTTGTATTCAATCCCGATGGAATTTCTATGTTTCATGTTCAATGAGAATGTCCAAGGGATACAGTAAACCTGCACTGGTTCATCGGAATCTAATACTGGTCTCCCATGAGCCGCACAAACCACAAACTCTTAGAAGATTCACTCTTCCTGTATATAAGTCGTCATTGTGCCTTTTTTATTCAATCTCGATGCGATGTCTGTGTTTAATGGTCAATTTGAAGGTCAAAAGGATACAGTAAACGTGCTCTGGTGCATCGGAATCTAATACGGGTCTCCCAGGAGGCGCTCAAAGCACAAAATCTTCGAAGATTCACACTACTTGTGCGTAAGTTGGCATTGTGAGTTTTGCATCCAATTCCGATGCAATTTCGGTGTTTCATGGTCAATGTGAAGGTCCAAGAGATACAGTAAACCCGCACAAGAGCATCGGAATCTATTACTGGTCTGCCAGGCGTCGCTCCAACCACAAACTCTTAGAAGATACACTCTTCTTGTACTTAAGTCGGCATTGTGCCTTTTGTATTCAACGCCAATGCAATTTCTGTGTTTCATACACAATGTGAAGGTCCAAGGGATACAGTAAACATGCACTGGTGCATCGGAATCTAGTACTGGTCTCCCAGGAGCCGCTCAAAGCACAAACTCTTAAAAGGTTCACTCATCTTGTACTTAAGTCGGCATTGTCCCTTTTGTATTCAATCCCGATGCAATATCTCTGAATTATGGTCAATGTGAAGTTCCAAGCGATACAGTTATCCTGCACTGGTGCATGGGAATCTAATGCTGGTCGTCCAGGAGCCGCTGAAGGCACAAACTCTTAGAAGATTCACTCTTCTTATACTTAAGTCGGCATTGTGCATTTTGTATTCAATCCCGATGCAATTTCCGTGTTTCATAGTCAATGTTAAGGTCCAAATGATACAGTAAACCTGCACTGGTTCATCGGAATATAATACTGGTGTCCCAGCAGCCGCTGAAAGCACAAACTCCAAGAGGATTCATTCTTCTTGTTCTTAGGTCTTCACTGTCCCTTTTGTGTTCAATCCCGATGCAATTTCTGTGTTTCATGGTCAATGTGAAGGTCCAAATGATACAGTCAACCTGCACTGGTGCATCGGAATCTATAACTGGTCTCCCAGGAGCCGCTCAAACCACAAACTCTGAGGAGGTTCACTCTTCTTGTACTTAAGTCAGCATTGTGCCATTTGTATTCAATCCCTATGCGATATCTGTGTTACATGGTCGTTGTGAAGGTCCAAGCGATACAGTCAACCTGCTCTGGTGCAACGGAATCTAATACTGGTCTCTCAGGAGCCGCTCAAACCACAAACTCTTGGAAAATTCACCTTCTTGTACTTAAGTCGGCATTGTGCCTTTTGTATTCAATCCCGATGCAATTTCTGTGATTCGTGGTCAATGTGAAGGTCCAAGGGATACAGTAATCCTGCACTGGTGCATGGGAAACTAATACTGGTCTCTCAGGAGCCGCTCAAACCACAAACTGTTAGAAAATTCACCTTCTTGTACTTAAGTCGGCATTGTCCATTTTGTATTCAATCCCGATGCAATTTCTGTGTTTAATGGTCAACGTGAAGGTCAGAGGGATACAGTAAACGTGCTTTGGTGCATCGGAATCTAATACAGGTCTTCCAGGAGCCGCTCAAAGCACAAACTCTTCGAAGATTCTCTCTTCTTTTACATAAGTCGGTATTTTGCATTTTGTATTCAATTCCGATGCAATTTCTATGTTTCATCTTGAATGAGAATGTCCAAGGGATACAGTAAACCTGCACTGGTTCATGAAAATCTAATACTGGTCCCCCATGAGCCACTCAAACCACAAACTATTAGAAGATTCAATCTTCTTGTATTTAAGTCGCCATTGTGCCTTTTGTATTCAATCCCGACGCGATGTCTGTGTTTCATGGTCAATGTGAAGGTCCAAGGGATACAGTAAACCTGCACTGGTGCTTCGGAATCTAAAACTGGTCTCTCAGGAGCCGCTCAAACCACAAATTCTTAGAAAATTCACCTTCTTGTACTTAAGTCGGAATTGTGCACTTTGTATTCAATCCCGATGCGATTTCCGTGATTCATGGTCAATGTGAAGGTGAAAGGGATACAGTAAAGGTGCACTGGTGCATCGGAATCTAATACTGGTCTCTCAGGAGCCGCTCAAACCACAAACTCTTGGAAAATTCACCTTTTTGTACTTAAGACGGCATTGTCCTTATTTTATTCAATCCCGATGCAATTTCAGTGTTTCGTGGTCAATGTGAAGGTCAAAGGGATACAGCAAACGTGCACTGGTGCATCGGAATCTAATACAGGTCTCCCAGGAGACGCTCAAAGCAGAAACATTTCGAAGATTCACACTTCTTGTGAGTTTTGTATTCAATCCCGATGCAAGTTCTTTGTTTTATGGTCAATGTGAAGGTCCAAAGGATACAGTAAAACCGCACAGGTGCATTGGAATATAATACTGGGTTTCCAGGACCCGCTCAATGCACAAAATCTTAGAAGATTCTCTCTTCTTGTACTTAAGTCAGCATTGTGCCTTATGTATTTAATCCCGATGCAATTTCTGTGTATCATGGTCAATGTGGAGGTCCAAATGATACAGTTAACCTGCACTGGTGCATTGGAATGTAATACTGGCCTCCCAGGAGCCGCTCAATGCACAAAATTTTAGATGATTCACTCTTCTTGTACTTAAGTCGGCATTGTCCCTTTTGTATTCAATCCCGTTGCAATTTCTGTGTTTCATGGTCAATGTGAAGGTCCAAATGATACAGTCAACCTGCACTGGTGCATCGGAATCTAATACTGGTCTCCCATATGCCGGTCAAAGCACAAACTCTTAGAAGATTCACTCTTCTTCTACTTAAGTCGGCATTGTGCCTTTTGTATTCAATCCCGATGCGATTTCTGTGTTTCATGGTCAATGTGAGGGTCCAAGGGATGCAGTAGACCTGAATTGGTGCATCAGAATCTAATACTGGTCTCTCAGAAGCCGCTCAAACCACATACTCTTAGAAAATTCACCTTCTTGTACTTAAGTCGGCCTTGTCACTTTTGTATTTAATCCTGATGCAATATCTGTGATTCGTGGTCAATGTGAATGTCCAAGGTATACAGTAATCCTGCACTGGTGCATCGGAATTTAATACTGGTCTCCCAGGAGCCGCTGAACGCACTAACTCTTAGATGATTCACTGTTCTTGTACTTAAGACGGCATTGTTAATTTTGAATTGAATCCCGATGCAATTTCGGTGTTTCATGGTCAATGTGAATGTCCAAGGGATACAGTAAACCTGCACAGGTGCATCGGAATCTAATACTGGTCTGCCAGGAGCCGCTACAACCACAAACTCTCAGAAGATACACTCTTCTTGTACTTAAGTCGGCATTGTGCCTTTTGTATTCAATCCCAATGCAATTTATGTGTTTCATACACAATGTGAAGGTCCAAGGGATACAGTAAACCTGCACTGGTGCATCGGATTCTAATACTGGTCTCCCAGGAGCTACTCAAATCACAAACTCTTAGAAGATTCACTCTCCTTGTACTTAAGTCGGCATTGTCCATTTTGTAATCAATCCCGATGCAATTTCTGTGATTCATGGACAATGGGAAGTTCCAAGGGATACAGTTACCCTGCACTGGTGCATGGGAATCTAATACTGGTCATCCAGGAGCCGCTGAAGGCACAAACTCTTAGAAGATTCACTCTTCTTATACTTAAGTCGGCATTGTGTGTTTTGTATTCAATCCCGATGCAATTTCCGTGTTTCATAGTCAATGTTAAGGTCCAAATGATACAGTAAACCTGCACTAGTGCATCGGAATGTAATACTGTTCTCCCAGCAGCCGCCGAAGCACAAACTCCTAGAGGATTCATTCTTCTTGTACTTAAGTCGGCATTGTCCCTTTTGTGTTCAATCCCGATGCAATTTCTGTGTTTCATGGTCAATGTGAAGGTCCAAATGATACAGTCAACCTGCACTGGTGCATTGGAATGTAATACTGGCCTCCCAGGAGCCGCTCAAAGCACAAAATCTTAGAAGATTGCTCTTCTTGTTCTTAAGTCGGCATTGTGCCTTATGTATTCCATCCCAATGCAATTTCTGTGTATCATGGTCAATGTGAAGGTCCAAATGATACAGTCAAACTGCACTGGTGCATCGGAATCTAATACTGGTATCCCATGTGCCGCTTAATCCACATATTCTTAGAAGATTCACTCTTCTTGTACTTAAGTCGGCATTGTGCCTTTTGTCTTCAATCCCGATGCAATTTCTGTGTTTCATGGTCAATGTGAAGGTGGAAATGATTCAGTCAACCTGCACTGATGCATCGGAATCTAATACTGGTCTCTCATAATCCGCTCAAAGCACAAACTCTTAAAAGATTCACTCTTCTTGTACTTAAGTCGGTATTGTGCCTTTTGTATTCAATCCCGATGTGATTCCTGTGTTTCATGGTCAATGTGAAGGTCCAAGGGATACAGTAAACCTGCAATTGTGCATCGGAATCTAATACAGGTCTCTCAGGAGCCGCTCAAACCACAAACTCTTAGAAAATTGACCTTCTTGTACTTAAGTCGGCATTGTCCCTTTTGTATTCAATCCCGATGCAATTTCTGTGATTCGTGGGCAATGTGAAGGTCCAAGAGATACAGTAATCCTGCACTGGTGCATCGGAATCTAATACTGGTCTCCCAGGAGCCGCTGAAGATACAAACTCTTAGAAGATTCACTCTTCTTGTACTTAAGTCGGCATTGTTCATTTTGTATTGAATCCCGATGCAATATCTGTGTTTCATGGTCAATGTGAAGGTCCAAGGTATACAGTAAACCTGCACAGGTGCATCGGATTCTAAAGCTGGTCTCCCAGGAGCCACTCAAATCACAAACTCTTAGAAGGTTCACTCTCCTTGTACTTATGTCGACATTGTCCATTTTGTATTCAATCCCGATGCAATTTCTGTGTTTCATGTTCAATGTGAAGTTCCAAGGGATACAGTAAACCTGCACTGGTGCATCGGAATCTAATACAGGTCTCCCAGAAGCCGCTCCAATCACAAAGTCTTAGAAGATTCACTCTTCTTGTACTTAAATCGGCATTGTGCCTTTTGTATTCAATCCCGATGCGATTTCTGTGTTTCATGGTTAATGTGAAGGTCCAAGGGATTCAGTAAACCTGCACTGGTGCATCGGAATCTAATACTGGGCTCCCAGGAGCCGCTGACAGCACAAACTCCTAGAGGATTCATTCATCTTGTACTTAAGTCGGCATTGTCCCTTTTGTATTCAATTCCGTTGCAATATCTGTGTTTCATGATTAATGTGAAGGTCCAAATGATACAGTCAACCGGCACTGGTGCATTGGAATCTAACACTGGTCTCCCAGGAGCCGCTCAAACCACAAACACCTTAGAAGATTCACTCTTATTGTATTTAAGTCGCCATTGTGCCTTTTGTATTCAATCCCGATGCGATGTCTGTGTTTCATGGTCAATGTGAAGGTCAAAGGGATACAGTAAACGTGCTCTGGTGCATCGGAATCTAATACAGGTCTGGCAGGAGACGCTCAAATCACATACTCTTCGAAGATTCACATTACTTGTGCTTAAGTTGGCATTCTGAGTTTTGTATTCAATCCCGATGCAATTTCTGTGATCCATGGTCCATGTGAAGGTCCAAGGGATACAGTAAACCTGCACTCGTGCATCGGAATCTAATAGTGGTCTCCCAGGAGCCGCTGAAATCACAAACGCCTAGAGGATTCATTCTTCTTGTACTTTAGTCGGCATTGTCCATTTTGTATTCAATCCCGATCCAATTTCTGTGTTTCATGGTCAATGTGAAGGTCCAAATGATTCAGTAAACCTTCACTGGTGCATCGGAATCTAAAACTGGTATCTCAGGAGCCGCTCAAACCACAAACTCTTAGAAAATTCACCTTCTTGTACTTAAGTCGGCATTGTCCCTTTTGTATTCAATCTCCATGCAATTTCTGTGTTTCATGGTCAATGTGACGGTCAAAGGGATACAGTAAACGTGCACTGGTGCATTGGAATTTAATACTGGTCTCCCAGGAGACGCACAAAGCTTAAAGTCTTTGAAGATTCACACTACTTGTGCTTTAGTTGGCATTGTGAGTTTTCTATTCAATTCCGATGCGATTTCTGTGTTTCATGGTCAATTTGAAGGGCCAAAGGATACAGTAAGCCTGCACTGGTGCATCGAAATCTAATACTGGTCTGCCAGGAGCCGCTCAAACCACAAACGTCTTGTACTTATGTTGGCATTGTGCCTTTTGTATTCAGTCCCGATGCAATTTCTGTGTTTCATGGTCATTGTGAAGGTCCAAGGGATACAGTAAACCTGCACCAGTGCATCGGAATCTAATACTGGTCTCCCATGAGCCGCTCAAACCACAAACTTGTAGAAGATTCACTCTTCTTGTACTTAAGTCGACATTCTGCATTTTGTATTTAATCCCGATGCAATATCTGAGTTTCATAGTCAATGCGAAGGTCCAAATGATACAGTCAACCTGCACTGGTGCATCGCAATCTAATACTGGTTTCCCAGGAGGCGCCCAAAGCACAAACTCTTAGAAGATTCACTCTTCTTGCACTTAAGTCGACATTGTGCCTAATGTATTTAATCCCGATGCAATTTCTGTGTTTCATGGTCAATGTGACGGTCCAAGGGATACAGCAAACCTGCACTGGTGCATCGGAATCTAATACTGGTCTCCCAGGAGCCGCTCAAACCACAAACTCTTGGAAGATTCACTCATCTCGTACTTAAGTCGGCATTGTCCATTTTTTATTCAATCCCGATGCAATTACTGTGTTTCATGCTCAATTTGAAGGTCCAAAAGATACAGTAAACCTGCACTGGTGAATCGAAATCTAATACTGGTCTGCCTGGAGCCGTTCAAACCACAAACTCTTAGAAGATTAGCTCTTCTTGTACTTAAGTCGGCATTGTCCATTTTGTATTCAATCCCGATGCAATTTCTGTGTTTCATAGTCAACGTGAAGGTCCAAATGATACAGTCAACCTGCACTGGTGCATCGCAATCTAATACTGGTCTCCCAGGAGTCGCTCAAAACACAAAATCTTTGAAGACTCACTTTTCTTGTACTTAAGTCGCCATTGTGCCTTATGTATTCAATCCCGAAGCAATTTCTGTGTATCATGGTCGATGTGAAGGTCCAAATGATACAGTCAACCTGCAGTGGTGCATTGGAATCTAATACTGGTCTCCCATGTGCTGCTCAATCCACATATTCTTAGAAGATTCACTCTTCTTGTACTTAAGTCGGCATTGTGCCTTTTGTCGTCAATCCCGATGCAATTTCTGTGTTTCATGGTCAATGTGAAGGTCCAATTGATTCAGTCAACCCGCACTGGTGCATCGGAATCTAATACTGGTCTCTCATGAGCCGCTCAAAGCACAAACTCTTAAAAGATTCACTCTTCTTGTACTTAAGTCGGCATTGTGCCTTTTGTATTCAATCCCGATGTGATTCCTGTGTTCCATGGGCAATGTGAAGGTCCAAGGGATACAGTAAACCTGCATTTGTGCATCGGAATCTAATACAGGTCTCTCAGGAGCCGCTCAAACCACAAACTCTTAGAAAATTCACCTTCTTGTACTTAAGTCGGCATTGTCCCTTTTGTATTCAATCCCGATGCAATTTCTGTGATTCGTGGTCAATGTGAAGGTCCAAGAGATACAGTAATCCTGCACTGGTGCATCGGAATCTAATACTGGTCTCCCAGGAGCCGCTGAAGACAAAAACTCTTAGAAGATTCACTCTTCTTGTACTTAAGTCGGCATTGTGCATTTTGTATTGAATCCCGATGCAATTTCTGTGTTTCATAGTCAATGTGAAGGTCCAAATGATACAGTCAACCTGCACTGGTGCATCGGAATCTACTACTGGTCTCCCAGGAATTGCTCAAAGCACAAACTCTTCGAAGATTCACTCTTCTTGTACAGAAGTCTTTAATCTGCATTTTGTATTCAATCCCGATGGAATTTCTATGTTTCATGTTCAATGAGAATGTCCAAGGGATACAGTAAACCTGCACTGGTTCATCGGAATCTAATACTGGTCTCCCATGAGCCGCACAAACCACAAACTCTTAGAAGATTCACTCTTCCTGTATATAAGTCGTCATTGTGCCTTTTTTATTCAATCCCGATGCGATGTCTGTGTTTAATGGTCAATTTGAAGGTCAAAAGGATACAGTAAACGTGCTCTGGTGCATCGGAATCTAATACGGGTCTCCCAGGAGGCGCTCAAAGCACAAAATCTTCGAAGATTCACACTACTTGTGCGTAAGTTGGCATTGTGAGTTTTGCATCCAATTCCGATGCAATTTCGGTGTTTCATGGTCAATGTGAAGGTCCAAGAGATACAGTAAACCCGCACAAGAGCATCGGAATCTATTACAGGTCTGCCAGGCGTCGCTCCAACCACAAACTCTTAGAAGATACACTCTTCTTGTACTTAAGTCGGCATTGTGCCTTTTGTATTCAACGCCAATGCAATTTCTGTGTTTCATACACAATGTGAAGGTCCAAGGGATACAGTAAACATGCACTGGTGCATCGGAATCTAGTACTGGTCTCCCAGGAGCCGCTCAAAGCACAAACTCTTAAAAGGTTCACTCATCTTGTACTTAAGTCGGCATTGTCCCTTTTGTATTCAATCCCGATGCAATATCTGTGAATTATGGTCAATGTGAAGTTCCAAGCGATACAGTTATCCTGCACTGGTGCATGGGAATCTAATGCTGGTCGTCCAGGAGCCGCTGAAGGCACAAACTCTTAGAAGATTCACTCTTCTTATACTTAAGTCGGCATTGTGCATTTTGTATTCAATCCCGATGCAATTTCCGTGTTTCATAGTCAATGTTAAGGTCCAAATGATACAGTAAACCTGCACTGGTTCATCGGAATGTAATACTGGTGTCCCAGCAGCCGCTGAAAGCACAAACTCCAAGACGATTCATTCTTCTTGTTCTTAGGTCTTCACTGTCCCTTTTGTGTTCAATCCCGATGCAATTTCTGTGTTTCATGGTCAATGTGAAGGTCCAAATGATACAGTCAACCTGCACTGGTGCATCGGAATCTAATACTGGTCTCCCAGGAGCCGCTCAAACCACAAACTCTGAGGAGGTTCACTCTTCTTGTACTTAAGTCAGCATTGTGCCATTTGTATTCAATCCCTATGCGATATCTGTGTTACATGGTCGTTGTGAAGGTCCAAGCGATACAGTCAACCTGCTCTGGTGCAACGGAATCTAATACTGGTCTCTCAGGAGCCGCTCAAACCACAAACTCTTGGAAAATTCACCTTCTTGTACTTAAGTCGGCATTGTGCCTTTTGTATTCAATCCCGATGCAATTTCTGTGATTCGTGGTCAATGTGAAGGTCCAAGGGATACAGTAATCCTGCACTGGTGCATGGGAAACTAATACTGGTCTCTCAGGAGCCGCTCAAACCACAAACTGTTAGAAAATTCACCTTCTTGTACTTAAGTCGGCATTGTCCATTTTGTATTCAATCCCGATGCAATTTCTGTGTTTAATGGTCAACGTGAAGGTCAGAGGGATACAGTAAACGTGCTCTGGTGCATCGGAATCTAATACAGGTCTTCCAGGAGCCGCTCAAAGCACAAACTCTTCGAAGATTCACTCTTCTTTCACATAAGTCGGTATTTTGCATTTTGTATTCAATTCCGATGCAATTTCTATGTTTCATCTTGAATGAGAATGTCCAAGGGATACAGTAAACCTGCACTGGTTCATGAAAATCTAATACTGGTCCCCCATGAGCCACTCAAACCACAAACTATTAGAAGATTCAATCTTCTTGTATTTAAGTCGCCATTGTGCCTTTTGTATTCAATCCCGATGCGATGTCTGTGTTTCATGGTCAATGTGAAGGTCCAAGGGATACAGTAAACCTGCACTGGTGCTTCGGAATCTAAAACTGGTCTCTCAGGAGCCGCTCAGACCACAAATTCTTAGAAAATTCACCTTCTTGTACTTAAGTCGGAATTGTGCACTTTGTATTCAATCCCGATGCGATTTCCGTGATTCATGGTCAATGTGAAGGTGAAAGGGATACAGTAAAGGTGCACTGGTGCATCGGAATCTAATACTGGTCTCTCAGGAGCCGCTCAAACCACAAACTCTTGGAAAATTCACCTTTTTGTACTTAAGACGGCATTGTCCTTATTTTATTCAATCCCGATGCAATTTCAGTGTTTCGTGGTCAATGTGAAGGTCAAAGGGATACAGCAAACGTGCACTGGTGCATCGGAATCTAATACAGGTCTCCCAGGAGACGCTCAAAGCAGAAACATTTCGAAGATTCACACTTCTTGTGAGTTTTGTATTCAATCCCGATGCAAGTTCTTTGTTTTATGGTCAATGTGAAGGTCCAAAGGATACAGTAAAACCGCACAGGTGCATTGGAATATAATACTGGGTTTCCAGGACCCGCTCAATGCACAAAATCTTAGAAGATTCTCTCTTCTTGTACTTAAGTCAGCATTGTGCCTTATGTATTTAATCCCGATGCAATTTCTGTGTATCATGGTCAATGTAGAGGTCCAAATGATACAGTTAACCTGCACTGGTGCATTGGAATGTAATACTGGCCTCCCAGGAGCCGCTCAATGCACAAAATTTTAGAAGATTCACTCTTCTTGTACTTAAGTCGGCATTGTCCCTTTTGTATTCAATCCCGTTGCAATTTCTGTGTTTCATGGTCAACGTGAAGGTCCAAATGATACAGTCAACCTGCACTGGTGCATCGGAATCTAATACTGGTCTCCCATATGCCGGTCAAAGCACAAACTCTTAGAAGATTCACTCTTCTTCTACTTAAGTCGGCATTGTGCCTTTTGTATTCAATCCCGATGCGATTTCTGTGTTTCATGGTCAATGTGAGGGTCCATGGGATGCAGTAGACCTGAATTGGTGCATCAGAATCTAATACTGGTCTCTCAGAAGCCGCTCAAACCACATACTCTTAGAAAATTCACCTTCTTGTACTTAAGTCGGCCTTGTCACTTTTGTATTTAATCCTGATGCAATATCTGTGATTCGTGGTCAATGTGAATGTCCAAGGTATACAGTAATCCTGCACTGGTGCATCGGAATTTAATACTGGTCTCCCAGGAGCCGCTGAACGCACTAACTCTTAGATGATTCACTGTTCTTGTACTTAAGACGGCATTGTTAATTTTGAATTGAATCCCGATGCAATTTCGGTGTTTCATGGTCAATGTGAATGTCCAAGGGATACAGTAAACCTGCACAGGTGCATCGGAATCTAATACTGGTCTGCCAGGAGCCGCTACAACCACAAACTCTCAGAAGATACACTCTTCTTGTACTTAAGTCGGCATTGTGCCTTTTGTATTCAATCCCAATGCAATTTATGTGTTTCATACACAATGTGAAGGTCCAAGGGATACAGTAAACCTGCACTGGTGCATCGGATTCTAATACTGGTCTCCCAGGAGCTACTCAAATCACAAACTCTTAGAAGATTCACTCTCCTTGTACTCAAGTCGGCATTGTCCATTTTGTAATCAATCCCGATGCAATTTCTGTGATTCATGGACCATGGGAAGTTCCAAGGGATACAGTTACCCTGCACTGGTGCATGGGAATCTAATACTGGTCATCCAGGAGCCGCTGAAGGCACAAACTCTTAGAAGATTCACTCTTCTTATACTTAAGTCGGCATTGTGTGTTTTGTATTCAATCCCGATGCAATTTCCGTGTTTCATAGTCAATGTTAAGGTCCAAATGATACAGTAAACCTGCACTAGTGCATCGGAATGTAATACTGTTCTCCCAGCAGCCGCCGAAGCACAAACTCCTAGAGGATTCATTCTTCTTGTACTTAAATCGGCATTGTCCATTTTGTGTTCAATCCCGATGCAATTTCTTTGTTTCATGGTCAATGTGAAGGTCCAAATGATACAGTCAACCTGCACTGGTGCATTGGAATGTAATACTGGCCTCCCAGGAGCCGCTCAAAGCACAAAATCTTACAAGATTGCTCTTCTTGTTCTTAAGTCGGCATTGTGCCTTATGTATTCCATCCCAATGCAATTTCTGTGTATCATGGTCAATGTGAAGGTCCAAATGATACAGTCAAACTGCACTGGTGCATCGGAATCTAATACTGGTATCCCATGTGCCGCTTAATCCACATATTCTTAGAAGATTCACTCTTCTTGTACTTAAGTCGGCATTGTGCCTTTTGTCTTCAATCCCGATGCAATTTCTGTGTTTCATGGTCAATGTGAAGGTGGAAATGATTCAGTCAACCTGCACTGATGCATCGGAATCTAATACTGGTCTCTCATAATCCGCTCAAAGCACAAACTCTTAAAAGATTCACTCTTCTTGTACTTAAGTCGGTATTGTGTCTTTTGTATTCAATCCCGATGTGATTCCTGTGTTTCATGGTCAATGTGAAGTTCCAAGGGATACAGTAAACCTGCAATTGTGCATCGGAATCTAATACAGGTCTCTCAGGAGCCGCTCAAACCACAAACTCTTAGAAAATTGACCTTCTTGTACTTAAGTCGGCATTGTCCCTTTTGTATTCAATCCCGATGCAATTTCTGTGATTCGTGGGCAATGTGAAGGTCCAAGAGATACAGTAATCCTGCGCTGGTGCATCGGAATCTAATACTGGTCTCCCAGGAGCCGCTGAAGATACAAACTCTTAGAAGATTCACTCTTCTTGTACTTAAGTCGGCATTGTTCATTTTGTATTGAATCCCGATGCAATATCTGTGTTTCATGGTCAATGTGAAGGTCCAAGGTATACAGTAAACCTGCACAGGTGCATCGGATTCTAAAGCTGGTCTCCCAGGAGCCACTCAAATCACAAACTCTTAGAAGGTTCACTCTCCTTGTACTTATGTCGACATTGTCCATTTTGTATTCAATCCCGATGCAATTTCTGTGTTTCATGTTCAATGTGAAGTTCCAAGGGATACAGTAAACCTGCACTGGTGCATCGGAATCTAATACAGGTCTCCCAGAAGCCGCTCCAATCACAAAGTCTTAGAAGATTCACTCTTCTTGTACTTAAATCGGCATTGTGCCTTTTGTATTCAATCCCGATGCGATTTCTGTGTTTCATGGTTAATGTGAAGGTCCAAGGGATTCAGTAAACCTGCACTGGTGCATCGGAATCTAATACTGGGCTCCCAGGAGCCGCTGACAGCACAAACTCCTAGAGGATTCATTCATCTTGTACTTAAGTCGGCATTGTCCCTTTTGTATTCAATTCCGATGCAATATCTGTGTTTCATGATTAATGTGAAGGTCCAAATGATACAGTCAACCGGCACTGGTGCATTGGAATCTAACACTGGTCTCCCAGGAGCCGCTCAAACCACAAACACCTTAGAAGATTCACTCTTATTGTATTTAAGTCGCCATTGTGCCTTTTGTATTCAATCCCGATGCGATGTCTGTGTTTCATGGGCAATGTGAAGGTCAAAGGGATACAGTAAACGTGCTCTGGTGCATCGGAATCTAATACAGGTCTGGCAGGAGACGCTCAAATCACATACTCTTCGAAGATTCACATTACTTGTGCTTAAGTTGCCATTCTGAGTTTTGTATTCAATCCCGATGCAATTTCTGTGATCCATGGTCCATGTGAAGGTCCAAGGGATACAGTAAACCTGCACTCGTGCATCGGAATCTAATAGTGGTCTCCCAGGAGCCGCTGAAATCACAAACGCCTAGAGGATTCATTCTTCTTGTACTTTAGTCGGCATTGTCCATTTTGTATTCAATCCCGATCCAATTTCTGTGATTCATGGTCAATGTGAAGGTCCAAATGTTTCAGTAAACCTTCACTGGTGCATCGGAATCTAAAACTGGTATCTCAGGAGCCGCTCAAACCACAAACTCTTAGAAAATTCACCTTCTTGTACTTAAGTCGGCATTGTCCCTTTTGTATTCAATCTCCATGCAATTTCTGTGTTTCATGGTCAATGTGACGGTCAAAGGGATACAGTAAACGTGCACTGGTGCATTGGAATTTAATACTGGTCTCCCAGGAGACGCACAAAGCTTAAAGTCTTTGAAGATTCACACTACTTGTGCTTTAGTTGGCATTGTGAGTTTTCTATTCAATTCCGATACGATTTCTGTGTTTCATGGTCAATTTGAAGGGCCAAAGGATACGGTAAGCCTGCACTGGTGCATCGAAATCTAATACTGGTCTGCCAGGAGCCGCTCAAACCACAAACGTCTTGTACTTATGTTGGCATTGTGCCTTTTGTATTCAGTCCCGATGCAATTTCTGTGTTTCATGGTCATTGTGAAGGTCCAAGGGATACAGTAAACCTGCACCAGTGCATCGGAATCTAATACTGGTCTCCCATGAGCCGCTCAAACCACAAACTTGTAGAAGATTCACTCTTCTTGTACTTAAGTCGACATTCTGCATTTTGTATTTAATCCCGATGCAATATCTGAGTTTCATAGTCAATGCGAAGGTCCAAATGATACAGTCAACCTGCACTGGTGCATCGCAATCTAATACTGGTTTCCCAGCAGGCGCCCAAAGCACAAACTCTTAGAAGATTCACTCTTCTTGCACTTAAGTCGACATTGTGCCTAATGTATTTAATCCCGATGCAATTTCTGTGTTTCATGGTCAATGTGACGGTCCAAGGGATACAGCAAACCGGCACTGGTGCATCGGAATCTAATACTGGTCTCCCAGGAGCCGCTCAAACCACAAACTCTTGGAAGATTCACTCATCTCGTACTTAAGTCGGCATTGTCCATTTTTTATTCAATCCCGATGCAATTACTGTGTTTCATGCTCAATTTGAAGGTCCAAAAGATACAGTAAACCTGCACTGGTGAATCGAAATCTAATACTGGTCTGCCTGGAGCCGTTCAAAGTACAAATACTTAGAAGATTCACTCTTCTTGTACTTAAGTCGGCATTGTGCCCTTTGTATTCAATCCCGATGCAATTTTGTGTGTTTCATGGTCAATGTGAAGGTCAAAGGGATACAGTAAACGTGCACTGGTGCATCGGAATCTAGTACAGGTCTCCCAGGAAGCGCTCAAAACTTAAATTCTTCGAAGATTAAAACTACTTGTGCTTAAGTTGGCATTGTGAGTTTGGTATTCAATCCCGATGGGATTTCTGTGTTTCATGGTTAATGTGAACGTCCAAGGGATACAGTAAGCCTGCACTGGTGCATCGGAATCTAATACTGGTCTGCCAGGAGCCGCTCAAACTACTAACTCTTAGACGATTCACTCTTCTTGTACTTAAAACGGCATTGTGCCTTTAGTATTCAATCCCGATGCAATTTCTGTGTTTCATGGTCAATGTGAAGGTCCAAGGGATACAGTAAACCCGCACTGGTGCATCGGAATCTAATAGTGGTCTCCCAGGAGCCGCTCAAACCACAAAGTCTTATAAGATTCACTCTTCTTGTAACTAAGTCGACCTTGTCCATTTTGTATTCATTCCCGATGCAATTTCTGTGTTTCCTGCTCAATGTGAAGGTCCAAGGGATACAGTAAACCTGCACTGTTGCATCGGAATCTAATACGTGTCTGCCAGGAGCCGCTCCAACCACAAACTCTTAGAACATTCACTCTTCTAGTACTTAAATCGGCATTTTGCATTTTGTATTCAATCCCGATTCAATTTCTGTGTTTCATGGTCAATGTGTAGGTCCAAATGATACAGTCAACCAGCACTGGTCCATCGGAATCTAATAGTGGTCTCCCATGAGCCGCTCAAACCACAAACTCCTAGAAGAGTCACTCTTCTTGTACTTAAGTCGTCATTGTGGCTATTTTATTCAATCCCGATGCGATTTCTGTGCTTCATCGTCAATGAGAAGGTCAAAGGGATACAGTAAACGTGCACTGGTGCATCGGAATCTAATACAGGTCTCCCAGAAAGCGCTCAAAGCTTAAAGTCTTCGAAGATTAAAACTACTTGTGCTTAAGTTGGCATTGTGAGTTTTGTATTAAATCCCGATGCGATTTCTGTGTTTCATGGTTAATGAGAAGGACCAAGGGATACAGTAAGACTGCACTGGTGCATCGGAATCTAATACTGGTCTGCCAGTAGCCGCTGAAACCACTAACTCTTAGATGATTCACTCTTCTTGTACTTAAGTCGGCATTGTGCCCTTTATATTCAATCCCGATGCAATTTCTGTGTTTCATGGTCAATGTGAAGGTCCAAGGGATACAGTAAACCCGCACTGGTGCATCGGAATCTAATACTGGCTCCCAGGAGCCGCTGACAGCACAAACTCCTAGAGGATTCATTCATCTTGTACTTAAGTCGGCATTGTCCCTTTTGTATTCAATTACGATGCAATTTCTGTGTTTCATGGTCAATGTGAACGTCCAAGGGATACAGTAAACCTGCACTGGTGCATCGGAATTTAATACTGGTCTCTCAGGAGCCGCTCAAACCACAAACTCTTAGAAAATTCACCTTCATGTAATTAAGTCGGCATAGTCCTCTTGTATTCAATCCCGATGCAATTTCTGTGATTCACGGGCAATGTGAAGGTCCAAGGGATACAGTAATCTTGCACAGGTGCATCGGAATCTAATACTGGTCTCCCAGGAGCCGCTGAAGGCACAAACTCTTAGAAAATTCACTCTTCTTGTACTTAAGCCGGTATTGTGCATTTCGTATTCAATCCCGATGCAATTTCAGTGTTTCATAGTCGATGTGAAGGCCCAAATGATACAGTCAACCTGCACTGGTGTATCGGAATCTAATACTGGTCTCCCAGGAGCCGCTCAAAGCACAAACCCTTCGAACATTCACTCTTCTTTTACATAAGTCGGTATTGTGCATTTTGTATTCAATCCCGATGCAATTTCTATGTTTCATGGTCAATGAGAATGTCCAAGGGATACAGTAAATCTGCACTCGTTCATCGGAATCTGATACTGGTCTCCCATGAGCCGCTCAAACCACAAACACCTTAGAAGATTCACTCTTATTGTATTTAAGTCGCCATTGTGCCTTTTGTATTCAATCCCGATGCGATGTCTGTGTTTCATGGTCAATGTGAAGGTCAAAGGGATACAGTAAACGTGCTCTGGTGCATCGGAATCTAATACAGGTCTGGCAGGAGACGCTCAAAGCACATACTCTTCGAAGATTCACATTACTTGTGCTTAAGTTGGCATTCTGAGTTTTGTATTCAATCCCGATGCAATTTGTGTGTTCCATGGTCAATGTGAAGGTCCAAGGGATACAGTAAACCTGCACTGGTGCATCGGAATCTAATACTGGTCTCCCAGGAGCCGCTGAAATCACAAACGCCTAGAGGATTCATTCTTCTTGTACTTTAGTCGGCATTGTCCATTTTGTATTCAATCCCGATCCAATTTCTGTGTTTCATGGTCAATGTGAAGGTCCAAATGATTCAGTAAACCTTCACTGGTGCATCGGAATCTAAAACTGGTATCTCAGGAGCCGCTCAAACCACAAACTCTTAGAAAATTCACCTTCTTGTTCTTAAGTCGGCATTGTCCCTTTTGTATTCAATCACGGTCCAATTTCTGTGATTCATGGTAATTTAAAGGTCCAAGGGATACAGTAATCCGGCACTGGTGCATCGGAATCTTATACTGGACTCCCAGGAGCCGTTCAAAACACAAACTCTAAGAAGATTCACTCTTCTTGTACTTAAGCCTGTGTTGTGGATTTTGTATTCAATCCCGGTACATCTCTATGTTTCATGGTCAATGAGAATGTCCAAAGGATACAGCAAACCTGCACTGGTTCATCGGAATCTAATACTAGTCTCCCATGAGCCGCTAAAACCACAAACCCTTAGAAAATTCACCTTCTTGTACTTAAGTCGGCATTGTCCCTTTTGTATTCAATCTCCATCCAATTTCTGTGTTTCATGGTCAATGTGACGGTCAAAGGCATACAGTAAACGTGCACTGGTGCATTGGAATTTGATACAGGTCTCCCAGGAGACGCTCAAATCTTAAAGTCTTTGAAGATTCACACTACTTGTGCCTTATTTGGCATTGTGAGTTTTCTATTCAATCCCGATGCGATTTCTGTGTTTCATGGTCAATGTGAAGGTCCAAGGGATACAGTAAGCCTGCACTGGAGCATCGGAATCTAATACTGGTGTGCCAGGAGCCGCTCAAACCACAAACTTCTTGTACTTAAGTCGGCATTGTGCCTTTTGTATTCAATCCCGATGCAATTTCTGTGTTTCATGGTCAATGTGAAATCCAAGGGATACAGTTAACCTGCACTGGTGCATCGGAATCTAATACTGGTCTCCCAGGAGCCGCTGAAGTCACAAACTCTTAGAAGATCCACTCATCTTGTACTTAAGTCGGCATTGTCCCTTTTGTATTCAATCCCGATGCAATTTCTGCGTTTCATGGTCAATGTGAAGCTCCAAGGGATACAGTAAACCTGCACCAGTGCATCGGAATCTAATACTGGTCTCCCATGAGTCGCTCAAACCACAAACTTTTAGAAGATTCACTCTTCTTGTACTGAAGTCGACATTCTGCATTTTGTATTCAATCCCGATGCAATATCTGAGTTTCATAGTCAATGTGAAGGTCCAAATGATACAGTCAACCTGAACTGGTGCATCGCAATCTAATACTGGTCTCCCAGGAGCCGCTCAAACCACAAACTCTTAGAAGATTCACTCATCTCGTACTTAAGTCGGCATTGTCCATTTTGTATTCAATCCCGATGCAATTACTGTGTTTCATGCTCAATTTGAAGGTCCAAAAATACAGTAAACCTGCACTGGTGAATCGAAATCTAATACTGGTCTGCCTGGAGCCGTTCAAACCACAAACTCTTAGAAGATTAGCTCTTCTTGTACTTAAGTCGGCATTGTCCATTTTGTATTCAATCCCGATGCAATTTCTGTGTTTCATGCTCAATTTGAAGGTCCAAAAGATACAGTAAACCTGCACTGGTGCATCGGAATCTAATACTGGTCTCCCAGGAGCCGCTGAAGTTACAAACTCTTAGAAGATTCACTCTTCTTGTACTTAAGTCGGCATCGTGCATTTTGTATTCAATCCCGATGCAATTTTGTGTGTTTCATGGTCAATGTGAAGGTCAAAGGGATACAGTATGCGTGCACTGGTGCATCGGAATCTAATACAGGTCTCCCAGTAATCGCTCAAAACTTAAATTCTTCGAAGATTAAAACTACTTGTGCTTAAGTTGGCATTGTGAGTTTTGTATTCAATCCCGATGGGATTTCTGTGTTTTATGGTTAATGTGAAGGTCCTAGGGATACAGTAAGCCTGCACTGGTGCATCGGAATCTAATACTGGTCTGCCAGGAGCCGCTCAAACCACTAACTCTTAGATGATTCACTCTTCTTGTACTTAAAACGGCATTGTGCCTTTTGTATTCAATCCCGATGCAATTTCTGTGTCTCATGGTCTATGTGAAGGTCCAAGGAATACAGTAAACCCGCACTGGTGCATCGGAATCTAATACTGGTCTCCCAGGAGCCGCTCAAAGCACAAAGTCTTATAAGATTCACTCTTCTTGTACCTAAGTCAGCCTTGTCCCTTTTGTATCCATTCCCGATGCAATTTCTGTGTTTCCTGCTCAATGTGAAGGTCCAAGGGATACAGTAAACCTGCACTGTTGCATCGGAATCTAATACGTGTCTGCCAGGAGCCGCTCCAACCACAAACTCTAAGAACATTCACTCTTCTAGTACTTAATCGGCATTTTGCAATTTGTATTCAATCCCGATGCAATTTCTGTGTTTCATGGTCAATGTGTAGGTCCAAATGATACAGTCAACTAGCACTGGTCCATCGGAATCTAATACTGGTCTGCCAGGAGCCGCTCAAAGCACAAACTCTTAGAAGAATCACAGTTCTTGTACTTAAGTCGGCATTGTGCCTTTTGTATTCAATCCCGATGCAATTTCTATGTTTCATGATCAATGAGAATGTCCAAGGTATACAGTAAACCTGCATTTGTGCATCGGAATCTAATACTGGTCTCCCATGAGCCGCTCAAACCACAAACTCTTAGAAGAGTCACTCTTCTTGTACTTAAGTCGTCATTGTGGCTTTTGTATTCAATCCCGATGCGATTTCTGTGTTTCATCGTCAATGTGAAGGTCCAAAGGATACAGTAAACCTGCACTGGTGCATCGGAATCTAATACTGGTCGCTCAGGAGCCGCTGAAACCACAAACTCTGAAAATTCACCTTCTTTAACTGAAGTCGGCATTGTCCCATTTGTATTCAATCCCGATGCAATTTCTGTGTTTCATGGTCAGAGTGAAGGTCAAAGAGATACAGTAAACGTGCACTGGAGCATCGGAATCTAATACAGGTCTCCCAGGAGACGCTCAAACACAAACTCCTTGAAGATTCACACTACTTGTTCTTAAGTTGGCATTGTGAGTTTTGTATTCAATCTCGATGCAACTTCTGTGTTTCATGGTCAATGCGAAGGTCCAAATGATACAGTAAACATGCACTGGTACATCGAAATCTAATACTGGTCTGCCAGGAGCCGCTCAAAGCACAAACTCTTAGAAGATTCACTCTTCTTGTACTTAAGTCGGCATTGTCCATTTTGTATTCAATCCCGATGCAATTACTGTGTTTCATGCCCTGAAGGTCCAAAAGGTACAGTAAACCTGCACTGGTGAATCGGAGTCTAATACTGGTCTGCCTGGAGCCGTTCAAACCACAAACTCTTAGAAGATTAGCTCTTCTTGTACTTAAGTCGGCATTGTCCATTTTGTATTCAATCCCGGTGCAATTTCTGTGTTTCATGCTCAATTTGAAGGTCCAAAAGATACAGTAAACCTGCACTGGTGAATCGGAATCTAATACTGGTCTGCCTGGAGCCGTTCAAAGTACAAACACTTGGAAGATACACTCTTCTTGTACTTAAGTCGGCATTGTGCATTTTGTATTCAATCCCGATGCAATTTCTGCGATTCATGCTCAATGTGAAGGTCCAAGGGATACAGTAAACCTGCACTGGTGCATCGGAATCTAATAGTGGTCTGCCAGAAGCCGCTCCAACGACAAACTTTTAGAAAATTCACCTTCTTGTACTTAAGTCGGCATTGTCCGTTTTGTATTCAATCCCGATGCAATTTCTGTGTTTCATGGTCAATGTGAAGGTCAAAGGGATACAGTAAACGTGCACTGGTGCATCGGAATCTAATACAGGTCTCCCAGGAAGCGCTCAAAGCTTAAAGTCTTTGAAGATGAATACTACTTGTGCTTAAGTTGGCATTGTGAGTTTTGTATTCAATCCCGATGCGATTTCTGTGTTTCATGGTTAATGAGAAGGTCCAAGGGATACAGTAAGCCTGCACTGGTGCATCGGAATCTAATACTGGTCTGCCAGTAGCCGCTGAAACCTCTAACTCTTAGATGATTCACTCTTCTTGTACTTATGTCGGCGTTGTGCCCTTTATATTCAATCCCGATGCAATTTCTGTGTTTCATGCTCAATGTGAAGGTCCAAGGGATACAGTAAACCCGCACTGGTGCATCGGAATCTAATACCGGTCTCCCAGGAGCCGCTCAAACCACAAAGTCATATAAGATTCACTCTTCTTGTACTTAAGTCGTCATTGTGCTTTTTTTTGTATTCAATCCCGATGCGATTTCTGTGTTTCATCGCCAATGCGAAGGTCCAAGGGATACAGTAAACCCACACTGGTGCATCGGAATCTAATACTGGTCTCCCAGGAGCCGATCAAACCACAAAGTCTTATAAGATTCACTCTTCTTGTACTTAAGTCGTCATTGTGGCTTTTGTTTTCAATCCCGATGCGATTTCTGTGTTTCATCGTCAATGTGAAGGTCCAAAGGATACAGTAAAAGTGCACTGGTGCATCGGACTCTAATACAGGTCTCCCAGGAAGCGCTCAAAGCTTAAAGTCTTCGAAGATTAATACTACTTGTGCTTAAGTTGGCATTGTGAGTTTTGTATTCAATCCCGATGCGATTTCTGTGTTTCATGGTTAATTTGAAGGTCCAAAAGATACTGTAAACCTGCACTGGTGAATCGGAATCTAATACTGGTCTGCCTGGAGCCGTTCAAAGTACAAACACTTAGAAGATTCACTCTTCTTGTACCTAAGTCGGCCTTGTCCCTTTTGAATTCATTCCCGATTCAATTTCTGTGTTTCCTGCTCAATGTGAAGGTCCAAGGGATACAGAAAACCTGCACTGGTGCATCGGAATCTAATACGTGTCTGCTAGGAGCCGCTCCAACCACAAACTCTTAGAAGATTCAGTCTTCTTGTACTTAAATCGGCATTGTGCATTTTGTATTCAATCCCGATGCAATTTCTGTGTTTCATGGTCATTGTGTAGGTCCAAATGATAGTGTCAACCTGCACTAGTGCATCGCAATCTAATACTGGTCTCCCAGGAGCCGCTCAAACCACAAACTCTTAGAAAATTCACCTACTTGTACTTAAGGCGGCATTGTCCCTTTTGTATTCAATCCCGATGCAATTTCTGTGATTCATGGTCATTGTGAAAGTCCAAGGGATACAGTAATCCGGCACTGGTGCATCGGAATCTAATACTGGTCTCCCAGGAGCCGCTGAAGTCACAAACTCTTAGAAGATTCACTCTTCTTGTACTTATGTCGGCATTGTGCATTTTGTATTCAATTCCGATGCAATTTCTGTGATTCATAGTCGATGTGAAGGCATAAATGATAGAGTCAATCTGCACTGGTGCATCGGAATCTAATACTGGTCTCCCAGGAGCCGCTCAAAGCACAAACCCCTCAAAGATTCCCACTTCTTTTACATAAGTCGGTATTGTGCATTTTGTATTCAATCCCGATGCAATTTCTATGTTTCATGGACAATGAGAATGTCAAAGGGATACAGTAAACCTGCACTGGTTCATCGAAATCTTATACTGGTCTCCCAGGAGCCGCTGAAGTCACAAACTCTTAGAAGATTCACTCTTCTTGTACTTAAGTCGGTATTGTGCATTTTGTATTCAATCCCGATGCAATTTCTGTGTTTCATAGTCGATGTGAAGGCCCAGATGATAGAGTCAACCTGCACTGGTGCATCGGAATCTAATACTGGTCCCCCAGGAGCCGCTCAAAGCACAAACCCTTCGAAGATTCACTCTTCGTGTATTTAAGTCGCCATTGTGCCTTTTGTATTCAATCCCGATGCGATGTCTGTGTTTCATGGTCAATGAGAAGGTCAATTGGACACAGTAAACGTGCTCTGGTGCATCGGAATCTAATACAGGTCTCCCAGGAGCCGCTCAAACCACAAACTCTTAGAAAATTCACCTTCTTGTACTTAAGTCGGCATTGCCCCTTTTGTATTCAATCCCGATGCAATTTCTGTGATTCGTGGGCAATGTGAAGGTCCAAGAGATACAGTAATCCTGCACTGGTGCTTCGGAATCTAATACTGGTCTCCCAGGAGCCGCTGAAGATACAAACTCTTAGAAGATTCACTCTTCTTGTACTTAAGTCGGCATTGTTCATTTTGTATCGAATCCCGATGCAATATCTGTGTTTCATGGTCAATCTGAAAGTCCAAGGTATACAGTAAACCTGCACAGGTGCATCGGATTCTAAAACTGGTCTCCCAGGAGCCACTCAAATCACAAACTCTTAGAGGGTTCACTCTCCTTGTACTTATGTTGACATTGTCCATTTTGTATTCAATCCCGATGCAATTTCTGTGTTTCATGTTCAATGTGAAGTTCCAAGGGATACAGTAAACCTGCACTGGTGCATCGGAATCTAATACAGGTCTGCCAGAAGCCGCTCCAATCACAAAGTCTTAGAAGATTCACTCTTCTTGTACTTAAATCGGCATTGTGCCTTTTGTATTCAATCCCGATGCGATTTCTGTGTTTCATGGTTAATGTGAAGGTCCAAGGGATACAGTAAACCTGCACTGGTGCATCGGAATCTAATACTGGGCTCCCAGGAGCCGCTGACAGCACAAACTCCTAGAGGATTCATTCATCTTGTACTTAAGTCGGCATTGTCCCTTTTGTATTCAATTCCGATGCAATATCTGTGTTTCATGATTAATGTGAAGGTCCAAATGATACAGTCAACCGGCACTGGTGCATCTGAATCTAATACTGGTCTCCCAGGAGCCGCTCAAAGCACAAACCCTTAGAAGATTCACTCTTCTTTTACTTAAGTCGGCATTGTCTCTTTTGTATTCAATCCCGATGGGATTTCTGTGTTTTTCGGTCAATGTGAAGGTCCACGAGATACAGTAAACCTGCTCTGGTGCTTCGGAATCTAATAGTGGTCTCTCAGGAGCCGCTCAAACCACAAACTCTTAGAAAGTTCACCTTCTTATACTTAAGTCGGCATTGTGCCATTTGTATTCAATCCCGATGCAATTTCTGTGATTCGTGGTCAATGTGAAGGTTAAAGGGATACAGTAATCCTGCACTGGTGCATCGGAATCTAATACTGGCCTCCCAGGAGCCGCTGAAGTCACAAACTCTTAGAAGATTCACTCTTCTTGTACTTAAGTTGGTATTGTGCATTTTGTATTCAATCCCGATGCAATTTCAGTGTTTCACAGTCGATGTGAAGGCCCAAATGATACAGTCAACCTGCACTGGTGTATCGGAATCTAATACTGGTCTCCCAGGAGCCGCTCAAAGCACAAACCCTTCGAACATTCACTCTTCTTTTACATAAGTCGGTATTGTGCATTTTGTATTCAATCCCAATGCAATTTCTATGTATCATGGTCAATGAGAATGTCCAAGGGATACAGTAAAGCTGCATTCGTTCATCGGAATCTTATACTGGTCTCCCATGAGCCGCTCAAACCACAAACACCTTAGAAGATTCACTCTTATTGTATTTAAGTCGCCATTGTGCCTTTTGTATTCAATCCCGATGCGATGTCTGTGTTTCATGGTCAATGTGAAGGTCAAAGGGATACAGTAAACGTGCTCTGGTGCATCGGAATCTAATACAGGTCTGGCAGGAGACGCTCAAAGCATATACTCTTCGAAGACTCACATTACTTGTGCTTAAGTTGGCATTCTGAGTTTTGTATTCAATCCCGATGCAATTTCTGTGATCCATGGTCAATGTGAAGGTCCAAGGGATACAGTAAACCTGCACTGGTGCATCGGAATCTAATACTGGTCTCCCAGGAGCCGCTGAAATCACAAACGCCTAGAGGATTCATTCTTCTTGTACTTTAGTCGGCATTGTCCATTTTGTATTCAATCCCGATCCAATTTCTGTGTTTCATGGTCAATGTGAAGGTTCAAATGATTCAGTAAACCTTCACTGGTGCATCGGAATCTAAAACTGGTATCTCAGGAGCAGCTCAAACCACAAACTCTTAGAAAATTCACCTTCTTGTACTTAAGTCGGCATTGTCCCTTTTGTATTCAATCTCCATGCAATTTCTGTGTTTCATGGTCAATGTGACGGTCAAAGGGATACAGTAAACCTGCACCAGTGCATCGGAATCTAATACTGGTCTCCCATGAGCCGCTCAAACCACAAACTTTTAGAAGATTCACTCTTCTTGTACTTAAGTCGACATTCTGCATTTTGTTTTTAATCCCGATGCAATATCTGAGTTTCATAGTCAATGCGAAGGTCCAAATGATACAGTCAACCTGCACTGGTGCATCGCAATCTAATACTGGTTTCCTAGGAGCGCCCAAAGCACAAACTCTTAGAAGATTCACTATTCTTGCACTTAAGTCGACATTGTGCCTAATGTATTTAATCCCGATGCAATTTCTGTGTTTCATGGTCAATGTGACGGTCCAAGGGATACAGTAAACCTGCACTGGTGCATCGGAATCTAATACTGGTCTCCCAGGAGCCGCTCAAACCACAAACTTTTAGAAGATTCACTCATCTCGTACTTAAGTCGGCATTGTCCATTTTTTATTCAATCCCGATGCAATTACTGTGTTTCATGCTCAATTTGAAGGTCCAAAAGATACAGTAAACCTGCACTGGTGAATCGAAATCTAATACTGGTCTGCCTGGAGCCGTTCAAACCACAAACTCCTAGAAGATTAGCTCTTCTTGTACTTAAGTCGGCATTGTCCATTTTGTATTCAATCCCGATGCAATTTCTGTGTTTCATGCTCAATTTGAAGGTCCAACAGATACAGTAAACCTGCACTGGTGAATCGGAATCTAATACTGGTCTGCCCGGAGCCGTTCAAAGTACAAATACTTAGAAGATTCACACTTCTTGTACTTAAGTCGGCATTGTGCCTTTTGTATTCAATCCCGATGCAATTTTGTGTGTTTCATGGTCAATGTGAAGGTCATAGGGATACAGTAAACGTGCACTGGTGCATCGGAAACTAATACAGGTCTCCCAGGAAGCGCTCAAAACTTAAATTCTTCGAAGATTAAAACTACTTGTGCTTATGTTGGCATTGTGAGTTTGGTATTCAATCCCGATGGGATTTCCGTGTTTCATGGTTAATGTGAAGGTCCAAGGGATACAGTAAGCCTGCACTGGTGCATCGGAATCCAATACTGGTCTGCTAGGAGCCGCTCAAACTACTAACTCTTAGATGATTCACTCTTCTTGTACTTAAAACGGCATTGTGCCTTTAGTATTCAATCCCGATGCAATTTCTGTGTTTCATGGTCAATGTGAAGGTCCAAGGGATACAGTAAACCCGCACTGGTGCATCGGAATCTAATACTGGTCTCCCAGGAGCCGCTCAAACCACAAAGTCTTATAAGATTCACTCTTCTTGTACCTAAGTCGACCTTGTCCATTTTGTATTCATTCCCGATGCAATTTCTGTGTTTCCTGCTCAATGTGAAGGTCCAAGGGATACAGTAAACTTGCACTGTTGCATCGGAATCTAATACGTGTCTGCCAGGAGCCGCTCCAACCACAAACTCTTAGAACATTCACTCTTCTAGTACTTAAATCGGCATTTTGCATTTTGTATTCAATCCGATGCAATTTCTGTGTTTCATGGTCAATGTGTAGGTCCAAATGATACAGTCAACCACCACTGGTCCATCGGAATCTAATACTGGTCTGCTAGGAGCCGCTCAAAGCACAAACTCTTAGAAGAATCACAGTTCTTGTACTTAAGTCGGCATTGTGCATTTTGTATTCAATCCCGATGCAATTTCTATGTTTCATGGTCAATGAGAATGTCCAAGGTATACAGAAAACCTGCACTTGTGCATCGGAATCTAATACTGGTCTCCCATGAGCCGCTCAAACCACAGACTCGTAGAAGAGTCACTCTTCTTGTACTTAAGTCGTCATTGTGGCTATTTTATTCAATCCCGATGCGATTTCTGTGCTTCATCGTCAATGTGAAGGTCCAAAGGATACAGTAAACCTGCACTGGTGCATCGGAATCTAATACTGGTCGCTCAGGAGCCGCTCAAACCACAAACTCTTTGAAAATTCACCTTCTTTAACTGAAGTCGGCATTGCCCCATTTGTATTCAATCCCGATGCAATTTCTGTGTTTCATGGTCAATGTGAAGGTCAAAGGGATACAGTAAACGTGCACTGGAGCATCGGAATCTAATACAGGTCTCCCAGGAGACGTTCAAACACAAACTCATTGAAGATTCACACTACTTGTGCTTAAGTTGGCATTGTGAGTTTTGTATTCAATCTCGATGCAACTTCTGTGTTTCATGGTCAATGCGAAGTTCCAAATGATACAGTAAACATGCACTGGTACATCGAAATCTAATACTGGTCTGCCAGGAGCCGCTCAAAGCACAAACTCTTAGAAGATTCACTCTTCTTGTACTTAAGTCGGCATTGTCAATTTTGTATTCAATCCCGATGCAATTACTGTGTTTCATGCTCAATTTGAAGGTCCAAAAGGTACAGTAAACCTGCACTGGTGAATAGAAATCTAATACTGGTCTGCCTGGAGCCGTTCAAACCACAAACTCTTAGAAGATTAGCTCTTCTTGTACTTAAGTCGGCATTGTCCATTTTGTATTCAATCCCGATGCAATTTCTGTGTTTCATGCTCAATTTGAAGGTCCAAAAGATACAGTAAACCTGCACTGGTGCATCGGAATCTAATACTGGTCTGCCAGGAGCCGCTCCAACGTCAAACTTTTAGAAAATTCACCTTCTTGTACTTAAGTCGGCATTGTCCGTTTTGTTTTCAATCCCGGTGCAATTTCTGTGTTTCATGGTCAATGTGAAGGTCAAAGGGATACAGTAAACGTGCACTGGTGCATCGGAATCTAATACAGGTCTCCCAGGAAGCGCTCAAAGCTTGAAGTCTTCGAAGATTAAAACTACTTGTGCTTAAGTTGGCATTGTGAGTTTTGTATTCAATCCCGATGCGATTTCTAGGTTTCATGGTTAATGAGAAGGTCCAAGGGATACAGTAAGACTGCACTGGTGCATTGGAATCTAATACTGGTCTGCCAGTAGCCGCTGAAACCACTAACTCTTAGATGATTCACTCTTCTTGTACTTAAGTCGGCATTGTGCCCTTTATATTCAATCCCGATGCAATTTCTGTGTCTCATGGTCAATGCGAAGGTCCAAGGGATACAGTAAACCTGCACTGGTGCATCGGAATCTAATACTGGCTCCCAGGAGCCGCTGACAGCACAAACTCCTAGAGGATTCATTCATCTTGTACTTAAGTCGGCATTGTCCCTTTTGTATTCAATTCCGATGCAATTTCTGTGTTTCATGGTCAATGTGAACGTCCAAGGGATACAGTAAACCTGCACTGGTGCATCGGAATTTAATACTGGTCTCTCAGGAGCCGCTCAAACCACAAACTCTTAGAAAATTCACCTTCATGTAATTAAGTCGGCATAGTCCTTTTGTATTCAATCCCGATGCAATTTCTGTGATTCATGGGCAATATGAAGGTCCAAGGGATACAGTAATCTTGCACTGGTGCATCGGAATCTAATACTGGTCTCCCAGGAGCCGCTGAAGGCACAATCTCTTAGAAAATTCACTCTTCTTGTACTTAAGTCGGTATTGTGCATTTTGTATTCAATCCCGATGCAATTTCAGTGTTTCATAGTCGATGTGAAGGCCCAAATGATACAGTCAACCTGCACTGGTGTATCGGAATCTAATACTGGTCTCCCAGGAGCCGCTCAAAGCACAAACCCTTAGAAGATTCACTCTTCTTTTACTTAAGTCGGCATTGTCTCTTTTGTATTCAATCCCGATGCGATTTCTGTGTTTTTTCGGTCAATGTGAAGGTCCACGAGATACAGTAACCCTGCTCTGGTGCTTCGGAATCTAATAGTGGTCTCTCAGGAGCCGCTCAAACCACAAACTCTTAGAAAGTTCACCTTCTTATACTTAAGTCGGCATTGTGCCATTTGTATTCAATCCTGATGCAATTTCTGTGATTCGTGGTCAATGTGAAGGTTAAAGGGATACAGTAATCCTGCACTGGTGCATCGAATCTAATACTGGCCTCCCAGGAGCCGCTGAAGTCACAAACTCTTAGAAGATTCACTCTTCTTGTACTTAAGTCGGTATTGTGCATTTTGTATTCAATCCCGATGCAATTTCAGTGTTTCATAGTCGATGTGAAGGCCCAAATGATACAGTCAACCTGCACTGGTGTATCGGAATCTAATACTGGTCTCCCAGGAGCCGCTCAAAGCACAAACCCTTCGAACATTCACTCTTCTTTTACATAAGTCGGTATTGTGCATTTTGTATTCAATCCCAATGCAATTTCTATGTATCATGGTCAATGAGAATGTCCAAGGGATACAGTAAAGCTGCATTCGTTCATCGGAATCTTATACTGGTCTCCCATGAGCCGCTCAAACCACAAACACCTTAGAAGATTCACTCTTATTGTATTTAAGTCGCCATTGTGCCTTTTGTATTCAATCCCGATGCGATGTCTGTGTTTCATGGTCAATGTGAAGGTCAAAGGGATACAGTAAACGTGCTCTGGTGCATCGGAATCTAATACAGGTCTGGCAGGAGACGCTCAAAGCACATACTCTTCGAAGACTCACATTACTTGTGCTTAAGTTGGCATTCTGAGTTTTGTATTCAATCCCGATGCAATTTCTGTGATCCATGGTCAATGTGAAGGTCCAAGGGATACAGTAAACCTGCACTGGTGCATCGCAATCTAATACTGGTCTCCCAGGAGCCGCTGAAATCACAAACGCCTAGAGGATTCATTCTTCTTGTACTTTAGTCGGCATTGTCCATTTTGTATTCAATCCCGATCCAATTTCTGTGTTTCATGGTCAATGTGAAGGTCCAAATGATTCAGTAAACCTTCACTGGTGCATCGGAATCTAAAACTGGTATCTCAGGAGCAGCTCAAACCACAAACTCTTAGAAAATTCACCTTCTTGTACTTAAGTCGGCATTGTCCCTTTTGTATTCAATCTCCATGCAATTTCTGTGTTTCATGGTCAATGTGACGGTCAAAGGGATACAGTAAACCTGCACCAGTTAATCGGAATCTAATACTGGTCTCCCACGAGCCGCTCAAACCACAAACTTTTAGAAGATTCACTCTTCTTGTACTTAAGTCGACATTCTGCATTTTGTTTTTAATCCCGATGCAATATCTGAGTTTCATAGTCAATGCGATGGTCCAAATGATACAGTCAACCTGCACTGGTGCATCGCAATCTAATACTGGTTTCCTAGGAGCCGCCCAAAGCACAAACTCTTAGAAGATTCACTCTTCTTGCACTTAAGTCGACATTGTGCCTAATGTATTTAATCCCGATGCAATTTCTGTGTTTCATGGTCAATGTGACGGTCCAAGGGATACAGTAAACCTGCACTGGTGCATCGGAATCTAATACTGGTCTCCCAGGAGCCGCTCAAACCACAAACTTTTAGAAGATTCACTCATCTCGTACTTAAGTCGGCATTGTCCATTTTTTATTCAATCCCGATGCAATTACTGTGTTTCATGCTCAATTTGAAGGTCCAAAAGATACAGTAAACCTGCACTGGTGAATCGAAATCTAATACTGGTCTGCCTGGAGCCGTTCAAACCACAAACTCCTAGAAGATTAGCTCTTCTTGTACTTAAGTCGGCATTGTCCATTTTGTATTCAATCCCGATGCAATTTCTGTGTTTCATGCTCAATTTGAAAGTGCAACAGATACAGTAAACCTGCACTGGTGAATCGGAATCTAATACTGGTCTGCCCGGAGCCGTTCAAAGTACAAATACTTAGAAGATTCACTCTTCTTGTACTTAAGTCGGCATTGTGCCTTTTGTATTCAATCCCGATGCAATTTTGTGTGTTTCATGGTCAATGTGAAGGTCAAAGGGATACAGTAAACGTGCACTGGTGCATCGGTATCTAATACAAGTCTCCCAGGAAGCGCTCAAAACTTAAATTCTTCGAAGATTAAAACTACTTGTGCTTATGTTGGCATTGTGAGTTTGGTATTCAATCCCGATGGGGTTTCTGTGTTTCATGGTTAATGTGAAGGTCCAAGGGATACAGTAAGCCTTCACTGGTGCATCGGAATCCAATACTGGTCTGCCAGGAGCCGCTCAAACTACTAACTCTTAGATGATTCACTCTTCTTGTACTTAAAACGGCATTGTGCCTTTAGTATTCAATCCCGATGCAATTTCTGTGTTTCATGGTCAATGTGAAGGTCCAAGGGATACAGTAAACCCGCACTGGTGCATCGGAATCTAATACTGGTCTCCCAGGAGCCGCTCAAACCACAAAGTCTTATAAGATTCACTCTTCTTGTACCTAAGTCGACCTTGTCCATTTTGTATTCATTCCCGATGCAATTTCTGTGTTTCCTGCTCAATGTGAAGGTCCAAGGGATACAGTAAACCTGCACTGTTGCATCGGAATGTAATACGTGTCTGCCAGGAGCCGCTCCAACCACAAACTCTTAGAACATTCACTCTTCTAGTACTTAAATCGGCATTTTGCATTTTGTGTTCAATCCCGATGCAATTTCTGTGTTTCATGGTCAATGTGTAGGTCCAAATGATACAGTCAACCACCACTGGTCCATCGGAATCTAATACTGGTCTGCCAGGAGCCGCTCAAAGCACAAACTCCTAGAAGAGTCACTCTTCTTGTACTTAAGTCGTCATTGTGGCTATTTTATTCAATCCCGATGCGATTTCTGTGCTTCATCGTCAATGTGAAGGTCCAAAGGATACAGTAAACCTGCACTGGTGCATCGGAATCTAATACTGGTCGCTCAGGAGCCGCTCAAACCACAAACGCTTTGAAAATTCACCTTCTTTAACTGAAGTCGGCATTGCCCCATTTGTATTCAATCCCGATAAAATTTCTGTGTTTCATGGTCAATGTGAAGGTCAAAGGGATACAGTAAACGTGCGCTGGAGCATCGGAATCTATTACAGGTCTCCCAGGAGACGCTCAAACACAAACTCATTGAAGATTCACACTACTTGTGCTTAAGTTGGCATTGTGAGTTTTGTATTCAATCTCGATGCAACTTCTGTGTTTCATGGTCAATGCGAAGTTCCAAATGATACAGTAAACATGCACTGGTACATCGAAATCTAATACTGGTCTGCCAGGAGCCGCTCAAAGCACAAACTCTTAGAAGATTCACTCTTCTTGTACTTAAGTCGGCATTGTCCATTTTGTATTCAATCCCGATGCAATTACTATGTTTCATGCTCAATTTGAAGGTCCAAAGGTACAGTAAACCTGCACTGGTGAATAGAAATCTAATACTGGTCTGCCTGGAGCCGTTCAAACCACAAACTCTTAGAAGATTAGCTCTTCTTGTACTTAAGTCGGCATTGTTCATTTTGTATTCAATCCCGATGCAATTTCTGTGTTTCATGCTCAATTTGAAAGTCCAAAAGATACAGTAAACCTGCACTGGTGCATCGGAATCTAATACTGGTCTGCCAGGAGCCGCTCCAACGTCAAACTTTTAGAAAATTCACCTTCTTGTACTTAAGTCGGCATTGTCCGTTTTGTTTTCAATCCAGGTGCAATTTCTGTGTTTCATGGTCAATGTGAAGGTCAAAGGGATACAGTAAACGTGCACTGGTGCATCGGAATCTAATACAGGTCTCCCAGGAAGCGCTCAAAGCTTGAAGTCTTCGAAGATTAAAATTACTAGTGCTTAAGTTGGCATTGTGAGTTTTGTATTCAATCCCGATGCGTTTTCTGTGTTTCATGGTTAATGAGAAGGTCCAAGGGATACAGTAAGACTGCACTGGTGCATTGGAATCTAATACTGGTCTGCCAGTAGCCGCTGAAACCACTAACTCTTAGATGATTCACTCTTCTTGTACTTAAGTCGGCATTGTGCCCTTTATATTCAATCCCGATGCAATTTCTGTGTTTCATGGTCAATGTGAAGGTCCAAGGGATACAGTAAACCTGCACTGGTGCATCGGAATCTAATACTGGCTCCCAGGAGCCGCTGACAGCACAAACTCCTAGAGGATTCATTCATCTTGTACTTAAGTCGGCATTGTCCCTTTTGTATTCAATTCCGATGCAATTTCTGTGTTTCATGGTCAATGTGAACGTCCAAGGGATACAGTAAACCTGCACTGGTGCATCGGAATCTAATACTGGTCTCTCAGGAGCCGCTCAAACCACAAACTCTTAGAAAATTCACCTTCATGTAATTAAGTCGGCATAGTCCTTTTGTATTCAATCCCGATGCAATTTCTGTGATTCATGGGCAATGTGAAGGTCCAAGGGATACAGTAATCTTGCACAGGTGCATCGGAATCTAATACTGGTCTCCCAGGAGCCGCTGAAGGCACAAACTCTTAGAAAATTCACTCTTCTTGTACTTAAGCCGGTATTGTGCATTTCGTATTCAATCCCGATGCAATTTCTGTGTTTCATAGTCAATGCGAAGGTCCAAATGATACAGTAAACGTGCACTGGTGCATCGGCATCTAATACTGGTCTTCCAGAAGCCGCTTAAAACACAAACTCCTAGAGGATTCAATCTGTTTGTACTTAAGTCGGCATTGTCTCTTTTGTATTCAATCCCGATGCAATATCTGTGTTTCATGATTAATGTGAAGGTCCAAATGATACAGTCAACCGGCACTGGTGCATCGGAATCTAATACTGGTCTCCCAGGAGCCGCTCAAAGCACAAACTCTTAGAAAGTTCACCTTCTTATACTTAAGTCGGCATTGTGCCATTTGTATTCAATCCTGATGCAATTTCTGTGATTCGTGGTCAATGTGAAGGTTAAAGGGATACAGTAATCCTGCACTGGTGTATCGAATCTAATACTGGCCTCCCAGGAGCCGCTGAAGTCACAAACTCTTAGAAGATTCACTCTTGTTGTACTTAAGTCGGTATTGTGCATTTTGTATTCAATCCCGATGCAATTTCAGTGTTTCATAGTCGATGTGAAGGCCCAAATGATACAGTCAACCTGCACTGGTGTATCGGAATCTAATGCTGGTCTCCCAGGATCCGCTCAAAGCACAAACCCTTCGAACATTCATTCTTCTTTTACATAAGTCGGTATTGTGCATTTTGTATTCAATCCCGATGCAATTTCTATGTTTCATGGTCAATGAGAATGTCCAAGGGATAGAGTAAATCTGCACTCGCTCATCGGAATCTTATACTGGTCTCCCATGAGCCGCTCAAACCACAAACACCTTAGAAGATTCACTCTTATTGTATTTAAGTCGCCATTGTGCCTTTTGTATTCAATCCCGATGCGATGTCTGTGTTTCATGGCCAATGTGAAGGTCAAAGGGATACAGTAAACGTGCTCTGGTGCCTCGGAATCTAATACAGTTCTGGCAGGAGACGCTCAAAGCACATACTCTTCGAAGATTCACATTACTTGTTCTTATGTTGGCATTCTGAGTTTTGTATTCAATCCCGATGCAATTTGTGTGTTCCATGGTCAATGTGAAGGTCCAAGGGATACAGTAAACCTGCACTGGTGCATCGGAATCTAATACTGGTCTCCCAGGAGCCGCTGAATTCACAAACGCCTAGAGGATTCATTCTTCTTGTACTTTAGTCGGCATTGTCCATTTTGTTTCAATCCCGATCCAATTTCTGTGTTTCATGGTCAATGTGAAGGTCCAAATGATTCAGTAAACCTTCACTGGTGCATCGGAATCTAAAACTGGTATCTCAGGAGCCGTTCAAACCACAAACTCTTAGAAGATTAGCTCTTCTTGTACTTAAGTCGGCATCGTGCATTTTGTATTCAATCCCGATGCAATTTTGTGTGTTTCATGGTCAATGTGAAGGTCAAAGGGATACAGTAAGCGTGTCCTGGTGCATCGGAATCTAATACAGGTCTCCCAGTAAGCGCTCAAAACTTAAATTCTTCGAAGATTAAAACTACTTGTGCTTAAGTTGGCATTGTGAGTTTTGTATTCAATCCTGATGGGATTTCTGTGTTTTATGGTTAATGAGAAAGGTCCTAGGGATACAGTAAGCCTGCACTGGTGCATCGGAATCTAATACTGGTCTGCCAGGAGCCGCTCAAACCACTAACTCTTAGATGATTCACTCTTCTTGTACTTAAAACGGCATTGTGCCTTTTGTATTCAATCCCGATGCAATTTCTGTGTCTCATGGTCAATGTGAAGGTCCAGGGGATACAGTAAACCCGCACTGGTGCATCGGAATCTAATACTGGTCTCCCAGGAGCCGCTCAAACCACAAAGTCTTATAAGATTCACTCTTCTTGTACCTAAGTCGGCCTTGTCCCTTTTGTATCCATTCCCGATGCAATTTCTGTGTTTCCTGCTCAAAGTGAAGGTCCAAGGGATACTGTAAACCTGCACTGTTGCATCGGAATCTAATATGTGTCTGCCAGGAGCCGCTCCAACCACAAACTCTTAGAACATTCACTCTTCTAGTACTTAAATCGGCATTTTGCATTTTGTATTCAATCCCGATGCAATATCTGTGTTTCATGGTCAATGTGTAGGTCCAAATGATTCAGTCAACCAGCACTGGTCCATCGGAATCTAATACTGGTCTGCCAGGAGCCGCTCAAAGCACAAACTCTTAGAAGAATCACAGTTCTTGTACTTAAGTCGGCATTGTGCATTTTGTATTCAATCCCGATGCAATTTCTATGTTTCATGATCAATAAGAATGTCCAAGGTATACAGTAAACCTGCATTTGTGCATCGGAATCCAATACTGGTCTCCCATGAGCCGCTCAAACCACAAACTCTTAGAACATTCACTCTTCTAGTACTTAAATCGGCATTTTGCATTTTGTATTCAATCCCGATGCGATTTCTGTGTTTCATCGTCAATGTGAAGGTCCAAAGGATACAGTAAACCTGCACTGGTGCATCGGAATCTAATACTGGTCGCTCAGGAGCCGCTGAAACTACAAACTCTTTGAAAATTCACCTTCTTTAACTGAAGTCGGCATTGTCCCATTTGTATTCAATCCCGATGCAATTTCTGTGTTTCATGGTCAATGTGAAGGTCAAAGGGATACAGTAAACGTGCACTGGAGCATCGGAATCTAATACAGGTCTCCCAGGAGACGCTCAAACACAAACTCCTTGAAGATTCACCCTACTTGTGCTTAAGTTGGCATTGTGAGTTTTGTATTCAATCTCGATGCAACTTCTGTGTTTCATGGTCAATGCGAAGGTCCAAATGATACAGTAAACATGCACTGGTACATCGAAATCTAATACTGGTCTGCCAGGAGCCGCTCAAAGCACAAACTTTTAGAAGATTCGCTCTTCTTGTACTTAAGTCGGCATTGTCCATTTTGTATTCAATCCCGATGCAATTACTGTGTTTCATGCCCAATTTGAAGGTCCAAAAGGTACTGTAAACCTGCACTGGTGAATCGGAGTCTAATACTGGTCTGCCTGGAGCCGTTCAAACCACAAACTCTTAGAAGATTAGCACTTCTTGTACTTAAGTCGGCATTGTCCATTTTGTATTCAATCCCGATGCAATTTCTGTGTTTCATGCTCAATTTGAAGGTCCAAAAGATACAGTAAACCTGCACTGGTGAATCGGAATCTAATACTGGTCTGCCTGGAGCCGTTCAAAGTACAAACACTTAGAAGATACACTCTTCTTGTACTTAAGTCGGCATTGTGCTTTTGTATTCAATCCCGATGCAATTTCTGTGATTCATGCTCATTGTGAAGGTCCAAGGGATACAGTAAACCTGCACTGGTGCATCGGAATCTAATAGTGGTCTGCCAGAAGCCGCTCCAACGACAAACTTTTAGAAAATTCACCTTCTTGTACTTAAGTCCGCATTGTACGTTTTGTATTCAATCCCGATGCAATTTCTGTGCTTCATGGTCAATGTGAAGGTCAAAGGGATACAGTAAACGTGCACTGGTGCATCGGAATCTAATACAGGTCTCCCAGGAAGCGCTCAAAGCATAAAGTTTTCGAAGATTAAAACTACTTGTGCTTAAGTTGGCATTGTGAGTTTTGTATTCAATCCCGATGCGATTTCTGTGTTTCATGGTTAATGAGAAGGTCCAAGGGATACAGAAAGCCTGCACTGGTGCATCGGAATCTAATACTGGTCTGCCAGTAGCCGCTGAAACCACTAACTCTTAGATGATTCACTCTTCTTGTATTTAAGTCGGCATTGTGCCCTTTATATTCAATCCCGATGCAATTTATGTGTTTCATGCTCAATGTGAAGGTCCAAGGGATACAGTAAATCCGCACTGGTGCATCGGAATCTAATACTGGTGTCCCAGGAGCCGCTCAAACCACAAAGTCATATAAGATTCACTCTTCTCGTACTTAAGTCGTCATTGTGCCTTTTGTATTCAATCCCGATGCGATTTCTGTGTTTCATCGTCAATGCGAAGGTCCAAGGGATACAGTAAACCCACACTGGTGCATCGGAATCTAATACTGGTCTCCCAGGAGCCGATCAAACCACAAAGTCTTATAAGATTCACTCTTCTTGTACTTAAGTCGTCATTGTGGCTTTTGTTTTCAATCCCGATGCGATTTCTGTGTTTCATCGTCAATGTGAAGGTCCAAAGGATACAGTAAACGTGCACTGGTGCATCGGAATCTAATACAGGTCTCCCAGGAAGCGCTCAAAGCTTAAAGTCTTCGAAGATTAATACTACTTGTGCTTAAGTTGGCATTGTGAGTTTTGTATTCAATCCCGATGCGATTTCTGAGTTTCATGGTTAATTTGAAGGTCCAAAAGATACTGTAAACCTGCACTGGTGAATCGGAATCTAATACTGGTCTGCCTGGAGCCGTTCAAAGTACAAACACTTAGAAGATTCACTCTTCTTGTACCTAAGTCGGCCTTGTCCCTTTTGAATTCATTCCCGATGTAATTTCTGTGTTTCATGCCCAATTTGAAGGTCCAAAAGGTACAGTAAACCTGCACTGGTGAATCGGAGTCTAATACTGGTCTGCCTGGAGCCGTTCAAACCACAAACTCTTCGAAGATTAGCTCTTCTTGTACTTGAGTCGGCATTGTCCATTTTGTATTCAATCCCGATGCAATTTCTGTGTTTCATGCTCAATTTGAAGGTCCAAAAGATACAGTAAACCTGCACTGGTGAATCGGAATCTAATACTGGTCTGCCTGGAGCCGTTCAAAGTACAAACACTTAGAAGATACACTCTTCTTGTACTTAAGTCGGCATTGTGCCTTTTGTATTCAATCCCGATGCAATTTCTGCGATTCATGCTCAATGTGAAGGTCCAAGGGATACAGAAAACCTGCACTGGTGCATCGGAATCTAATACGTGTCTGCCAGGCCCCACTCCAACCACAAACTCTTAGATGATTCAGTCTTCTTGTACTTAAATCGGCATTGTGCATTTTGTATTCAATCCCGATGCAATTTCTGTGTTTCATGGTCATTGTGTAGGTCCAAATGATAGTGTCAACCTGCACTGGTCCATCGGAATCTAATACTGGTCTCCCAGGAGCCGCTCAAAGCACAAACTCTTAGAAGAATCACTGTTCTTGTACTTAAGTCGGCATTGTGCCTTTGTAATTAATCCCGATGCAATTTCTATGTTTCATGGTCAATGAGAATGTCCAAGGTATACAGTAAATTTGCACTGGTTCATCGAAATCTAATACTGGTCTCCCATGAGACGCTCAAACCACAAACTCTTAGAAGATTCACTCTTCTTGTACTTAAGTCGGCATTCTGCATTTTGTATTCAATCCCGATGCAATATCTGAGTGTCATAGTCAATGTGAAGGTCCAAATGATACAGTCAACCTGCACTGGTGCATCGCAATCTAATACTTTTCTCCCAGGAGCCGCTCATAGCACAAACTCTTAGAAGATTCACTCTTCTTGCACTTAAGTCGACATTGTGCCTAATGTATTGAATCCTGATGCAATTTCTGTGTTTCACGGTCAATGTGAAGGTCCAAGGGATACAGTAAACCCGCACTGGTGCATCGGAATCTAATACTGGTCTCCCAGGAGCCGCTCAAACCACTAACTCTTAGATGAATCACTCTTCTTGTACATAAGTCGGCATTGTGACTATTGTATTCAATCCCGATGCAATTTCTGTGTTTCCTGCTCAATGTGAAGGTCCAAGGGATACAGTAAACCTGGACTGGTGAATCGGAATCTAGTACTGGTCTCCGTGGAGCCGTTCAAAGTACAAACTCTTAGAAGATTCACTCTTCTTGTACTTAAGTCTGCATTGTGCTTTTTGTATTCAATACCGATGCAATTTCTGTGTATCGTGGTCAATATGAAGGTCCAAGGGATACAGTATACCTGCAGTGGTGCATCGGAATGTAATACTGGTCTCCCAGGAGCCGCTGAAAGCACAAACTCCTAGAAGATTCATTCTTCTTGTACTTAAGTCGGCATTGTCCCTTTTTTATTCAATCCGAATGCAATTTTTGTATTTCATGGTCAATGTGAAGATCCAAGGGATACAGTAAACCTCCACTGGTGCATCGGAATCTCATACTGGTCTCCCAGGAGCCGCTCAAAGCACAAACCCCTCGAAGATTCCCTCTTCTTTTACATAAGTCGGTATTGTGCATTTTGTATTCAATCCCGATGCAATTTCTATGTTTCATGGACAATGAGAATGTCAAAGGGATACAGTAAACCTGCACTGGTTCATCGAAATCTTATACTGGTCTCCCATGAGCCGCTCAAAGCACAAACTCTTAGAAGATTCACTCTTCTTGTATTTAAGTCGCCATTCTGCCTTTTGTATTCAATCCCGATGCGATGTCTGTGTTTCATGGTCAATATGAAGGTCAAAGGGATACAGTAAACGTGCTCTGGTGCATCGGAACCTAATATAGGTCTCCCAGGAGACGCTCTTAGAAGATTCACTCTTCTTGTACTTAAGCCGGTATTGTGCATTTTGTATTCAATACCGGTGCAATCTCTATGTTTCATGGTCAATGAGAATGTCCAAAGGATACAGTAAACCTGCACTGGTTCATCGGAATCTAATACTAGTTCCCATGAGCCGCTAAAACCACAAACTCTTAAAAAATTTACCTTCTTGTACTTAAGTCGGCATTGTCCCTTTTGTATTCAATCTCCATGCAATTTCTGTACTTCATGGTCAATGTGACGGTCAAAGGGATACAGTAAACGTGCACTGGTGCATTGGAATCTAATACTGGTCTGCCTGGAGCCGCTGAAAGCACAAACTCTTAGAAGATTCACCCTTCTTGTACTTAAATAGGCATTGTCCATTTTGTATTCAATCCCAATGCAATTACTGTGTTTCATGCTCAATTTGAAGGTGAAAAGGTACAGTAAACCTGCACTGGTGAATCGGAATCTAATACTGGTCTGCCTGGAGCCGTTCAAAGTACAAATTCTTAGAAGATTCACTCTTTTTGTACTTAAGTCGGCATTGTGCCTTTTGTATTCAATCCCGATGCAATTTCTGTGATTCATGGACAATGTGAAGGTCCAAGGGATACAGTAAACCTGCACTGGTGCATCGGAATCTAATACTGGTCTCCCATCAGCTTCTCAAACCACAAACTCTTAGGAGATTCACTCTTCTTGTACTTAAGTCGGCATTGTGCCTTTTCCAGTCAATCCCTATGCGATATCTGTTTGTCATGGTCAACGTGAAGGTCCAAGGGATAGAGTAAACCTGCACTGGTGCATCGGAATGTAATACTGGTCTCCCAGGAGCCGCTGAAAGCACTAACTCCCAAGGGATTCATTCTTGTTGTACCTATGTCGGCATTGTCTTTTTTAATCGATCCCTATGCGATTTCTGTGTTTCATGGTCAATGTGATGGTCCAAATGATACAGTAAACCTGCACTGGTGCAACGGATTCTAATACTGGTCTCCCAGGAGCCGCTCAAAGCACAAACTCTTAGAAGATTCATTCTTTTTGTACTTAAGTCGGCATTGTTTCTTTTGTAATCAATGCCGATATGATATCTGTGTTTCATGTCCAATGTGAAGATCCAAGGGATACAGTAAACCTGCACTGGTGCATCGGAATCTAATACTGGTCTCTCAGGAGCCGCTCAAACTACAAACTCTTAGAAAATTCACCTTCTTGTATTTAAGTCGGGATTGTCCCTTTTATATTCAATCCCCAAGCAATTTTAGTGATTCATGGTCAAAGTGAATGTCCAAGGGATACAGTATACCGGCACTGGTGAATCGGAATCTAATACTGGTCTCCATGGAGCCGTTCAAAGTACAAACTCTTAGAAGATTCACTCTTTTTGTACTTAAGTCTGCATTGTGCCTTTTGTATTCAATCCCGATGCAATTTCTGTGGTTCATGGTCAATGTGAAGGTCCAAGGGATACAGTATACTAGCGCTGGTGCATTGGAATCTAATACCGGTCTCCCAGGAGCCGCGGAAAGCACAAAATCCTAGAAGATTCATTCTTCTTGTACTGAAGTCGGCATTGTCCATTTTGTATTCAATCCCGATGCAATTTCTGTGTGTTATGGTCAATGTGAAGGTTCAAGGGATACAGTAAACCTGCACTGGTGCATCGGAATCTAATACTGGTCTCCCAGGAGCAGCTGAAAGCACAAGCTCCTAGAGGATTATTTCCTCTTGTACTGAAGTCGGCATTGTCCCTTTTATATACAACCCGGATGCAATTTCTGTGTTTCATGCTCAATGTGAAGGTCCAAGGGATACAGTAAATCTGCACAGGTGAATCAAAATCTAATACTGATCTCCCTGTAGCCGTTCAAATTACCAACACTTAGAAGATTCACTCTTCTTGTACTTCAGTCGGCATTGTGCCTTTTCTATTCAATCCCGATGCAATTTCTGTGTGTTATGGTCAATTTGAAGGTCCAAGGAATACAGTAATCCTGCACTGGGGCATCGGAATCTAATACTTGTCCTCCATCAGCCGCTCAAACCAGAAACTCTTAGAAGATTCACTCTTCTTGTACTTAAGTCGGCATTCTGCCTTTTGTATTCAATCCTGATGCAATATCTGTGTTTCATAGTCAATGTGAAGGTCAAAATGATACAGTCGACCTGTACTGGTGCATCGCAATGTAATACTGGCCTCCCATGAGCCACTTAAACCACAAACTCTTAGAAGATTCACTCTTCTTGTACTTAAGTCGTCATTGTGCCTTTTGTATTCAATCCCGATGCGATTTCTGTGTTTCATGGTCAATGTGAAGGTGAAAGGAATACAGTAAACCTGCAACTGGTGCATCGGAATCTAATACTGGCCTCTCAGGAGCCGCTCAAACCACAAACTTTTAGAGAATTCACCTTCTTGTACTTAAGTCGGAATTGTCCCTTTTGTATTCAATCCCGATTGAATTTCTGTGTGTCATGGTCAATGTGAAGGTCCAAGGGATACAGTAAACCTGCACTGGTGCATCGGAATCTAATACTGGTCTCCCAGGAGCAGCTGAAAGCACAAACTCCTAGAGGATTATTTCTTCTTGTACTTAAAACGGCATTGTCACTTTTGTATTCGTTCTGGATGCAATTTGATTGTTTCATGGTCAATGTGAAGGTCCAAGGGATACAGTGAACCTGCACTGGTGCATCGGGTTCTAATACTGGTCTCACAGGAGCCGCTCAAACCACAAAATCGTGTAAAATTCACCCTCTTGTACTTAAGTCGGCGTTGTCCTTTTGTATTCAATCCCGATGCAATTTCTGTGATTCATGGTCAATGTGAAAAGCCAAGGGATACAGTAATCCCGCACTGGTGCATCGAAATATAATACAGGTGTCCCAGGGGCCTGTGAAGGCACAAACTCTTAGAAGATTCGCTCTTCTTGTACTTAAGTCGGCATAGTGCATTTTGTATTCAATCCCGATGCAATTTCTGTGTTTCATAGTCAATGTGAAGGTCAAAATGATACAGTAAACCTGCAATGGTGCATCGGAATCTAATACTGGTCTCCCAGGAGCCCCTCAATGCACAAACCCTTAGAAGATTCACTCTTCTTGTACTTAAGTCGGTATTGTGCATTTTGTATTCCGTCCCGATGCAATTTCTCTGTTTCATGGTCAATGAGATTGTCCACGGGATACAGTAAACCTGCACTGGTTCATCGGAATCTAATACTGGGATCCCATGAGCCGCTCAAAGCACAAACTCTTTAGAAGAATCACTCTTCTTGCACTTAAGTCGTCATTGTGCATTTTGTATTCAATCCCGATGCAATTTCTGTGTTTCATGGTCAATGTGAAGGTCCAAGGGATACAGTATACCTGCAGTGGTGCATCGGAATCTAATACTGGTCTCCCAGAACCCGCTCAAACCACAAACTCTTAGAAGATTCACTCTTCTTGTACTTAAGTCGGCATTGTCCCTTTTGTATTCAATCCCGATGCAATTTCTGTGCTTCATGCTCAATTTGAAGGTCCAAAAGATACAGTAAACCTGCACTGGTGAATCAAAATCTAATAGTAGTCTCCCTGGAGCCGTTCAAAGTACAAACACTTAGTAGATTCACTCTTCTTGTACTTAAGTCGTCATTGTGCCTTTTGTATTCAATCCCGATGCAATTTCTGTGATTCATGGTCAATGTGAAGGTCCAAGGGATACAATAAACCTGCACTGGTGCATCGGAATCTAATACTGGTCTCCCAGGAGCCGCTGCAAACACAAACCCCTAGAAGAATCACTCTTCTTGTACTTAAGTCGGCATTGTCAATTTGGTATTCAATCCCGATGCAATTTCTGTGTTTCATGCTCAATGGGAAGGTCCAAATGATACAGTCAACCTGCACTGGTGCATCAGATTGTAATACTGGCCTCCCAGGAGCCGCGCAAATCACAAACCCTTAGAAGATCACTCTTCTTGTACTTAAGTGGCCATTGTGCCTTTTGTATCCAATCCCTTTGCAATTTCTCTGTTTCATGGTCAATGAGAAGATCCAAGTGATACGGTAAACCTGTGCTGGTTCCTCGCAATCCAATACTGGTCTCCCATGAGCCGCTCAAACCACAAACTCTTAGGTGATTCACTCTTCTTGTACTTAAGTTGGCATTGTGCCTATTCCATTGAATCCCGATGCGATTTCTGTGTTTCATGGTCAATGTGAAGGTCCAAGGGATACAGTAAACCTGCACTGGTGAATCGGAATCTAATACTGGTCTCCCAGGAGCCGCTCAAATCACAAACTCTTAGAAGATTCACTCTTCTTGCCCTTAAGTCGGCATTGTGCTTTTGTATTCAATGCCGATACGATTTCTGTGTTTTATGGTCAATGTGAAGGTCCAAGGAATACAGTAAACCAGCACTGGTGCATCGGAATCTAATACTGGTCTCTCAGGAGCCGCTCAAACCACAAACTCTTAGAAAATTCACCTTCTTGTACTTAAGTCGGCATTGTCCCTTTAGTATTCAATCCCGATGGAATTTATGTGATTCATGGTCAATGTGAAGGTCCAAGGGATACAGTAAACCTGGACTGGTGAATCGGAATCTAATACTGGTCTCCGTGGAGCCGTTTAAAGTACTAACTCTTACAAGATTGACTCTTCTTGTACTTAAGTCTGTATTGTGCCTTTTGTATTCAATCCCGATGAAATATCTGTGGTTCATGGTCAATGTGAAGGTCCAAGGGATACAGTATACGTGCACAGGTGCATCGGAAGCTAATACTGGTCTCCCAAGAGCCGCTGAAAGCACAAACTCCTAGAAGATTCACTTTTCTTGTACTTATGTCGGCATTGTGCATTTTGTATTCAATCCCGATGCAATTTCTGTGTTTCATAGTCAATGGGAAGGCCCAAATAATACAGTCAACCTGCACTGGTGCATCGGAATCTAATACTGGTCTCCCAGGAGCCGCTCAAAGCACAAACCCTTTGAAGATTCACTCATCTTTTACGTAAGGCGGTATTGTGCATTTTGTATTCAATCCCGATGCGATTTCTGTGTTTCATGGTCAATGTGAAGGTGCAAGGGATACACCAAACCTGCACAGGTGCATCGGAATCGAATACTGGTCTCTCTGGAGCCGCTCAAATCACAAACATATAGAGAATTCACCTTCTTGTACTTAAGTCGGCATTGTTCCTTTTGTATTCAATCCCGATGGAATTTCTGTGTGTCATGGTCAAAGTGAAGGTCCAAGGGATACAGTAAACCTGCACTGGTGCATCGGAATCTAATACTGGTTTCCCAGGAGCAGCTGAAAGCACAAACTCCTAGAGGATTATTTCTTCTTGTACTTAAAACGGCATTGTCACTTTTGTATTCAGTCCTAATGCAATTTCATTGTTTCATGGTCAATGTTAAGGTCCAAGGGATACAGTAAACCTGCACTGGTTCATCGGAATCTAATACTGGTCTCCCATGAGCCAGTCAAACCACAAATTCTAAGAAGATTCACTCTTGTTGTATTTAGGTCGCCATTGTGCCTTTTGTATTCAATCCCAATGCGATTTCTGTGTTTCATGGTCAATGTGAAGGTGCAAGGGATACAGCAAACCTGCACAGGTGCATCGGAATCTAATACTGGTCTCTCTGGAGCCGCTCAAACCACAAACTTGTAGAGAATTCACCTTCTTGTACTTAAGTCGGCATTGTCCCTTTTGTATTCAATCCCGATGGAATTTCTGTGTGTCATGGTCAAAGTGAAGGTCCAAGGGATACAGTAAACCTGCACTGGTGCATCGGAATCTAATACTGGTCTCCCAGGCGCAGCTGAAAGCACAAACTCCTAGAGGATTATTTCTTCTTGTACTTAAAACGGCATTGTCACTTTTGTATTCAATCCGGATGCAATTTGATTGTTTCATGGTCAATGTGAAGGTCCAAGGGATACAGTAAACCTGGACTGGTGCTTCGCGTTCTAATACTGGTCTCTCAGGAGCCGCTCAAACCACAAAGTCGTAGAAAATTCACCTTCTTGTATTTAAGTCGGCATTGTCCCTTTTGTATTCAATCCCGATGCAATTTCTGTGATTCATGGTCAATGTGAAACGCCAAGGGATACAGTAATCCTGCACTGGTGCATCGGAATATAATACAGGTCTCCCAGGAGTCTCTGAAGGCACAAACTCTTAGAAGATTCACTCTTCTTGTACTTTAGTCGTCATTGTCCCTTTTGTATTCAATCCCGATTCGATATCTGTGTTTTATTGTCAATGTGAAGGTCCACGGGATACAGTAAACCTGCACTGGTGCATCGGAATCTAATACTGGTCTCTCAGGAGCCGCTCAAAGCACAAACTCTTAGAAGATTCACTCTTCTTGCACTTAAGTCGACATTGTGCCTTATGCATTCAATCCCGATTCGATTTCTGTTTCATGGTCATTGTGAAGGTCCAAGGGATACAGTAAACCTGCGCTGGTGCATCGGAATCTAATACTGGTCTCTCAGGAGCCGCTCAAGCCACAAACTCTTCGATGATTCACACTACTTGTGCATAAGTTGGTATTGTGAGTATTGTATTCAATCAGGATGCAATTTCTGTGTTTCATGGCCAATGTGAACGTCCGAGGGATACAGTAAACCGGCACTGGTGCATCGGAATCTAATACTGGTCTGCCAGAAGCAGCGCAAACCACAAACTCTTTGAAGATTCACCCTTCTTGTACTGAAGTCGGCATTGTGCCTTTTGTATTCAATCCCGATGCTATAGCCGTGCTTCATAGTCAATGTGAACGTCCAAGGGATACAGTAAACCTGCACTGGTGCATCGGAATCTAATACTGGTCTGCTAGGAGCCTCTCCAATCACAAACTCTTACAAGATTCACTCTTCTTGTACTGAAGTCGGCATTGTTCATTTTGTATTCAGTCCCGAAGCAATTTCTGTGTTTTATACACAATGTGAAGGTCCAAGGGATACAGTAAACCTGCACTGGTGCATCGTAATAAAATTCTGGTCTCCCAGGAGCCGCTCAAAGCACAAACTCATAGAAGATTCACTCTTCTTGTACTTAAGTCGGCATTGTCCCTTTTGTATTCAATCTCGACGCAATTTCTGTGTTTAATGGTGAATGTGAAAGTCAAAGGGATACAGTAAACATGCTCTGGTGCATCGGAATCTAATACAGGTCTCCCAGGAGCCGCTTAAAGCACAAACTCTTCGAACATTCACTTTACTTGTGCTTATGTTGGCATTGTGAGTTTTGCATTCAATCCCGATGCAATTTCTGTGTTTCATAGTAAAAGTGAAGGTCCAAGGGATACAGTAAACCTGCACTCTTGCATCGGAATCAAAAACTGGTATCTCAAGAGCCGCTCAAACCACAAACTCTTAGAAAATTCACCTTCTTGTACTTAAGTCGGCATTGTCCTTTTTGTGTTCAATCCCGATGCAATTTCTGTGATTCGTAGTCAATGTGAAGGTCCAAGGGATACAGTAATCAGGCACTGGTGCATGGGAATGTAATACTGGACTCCCAGGAGCCGCTCAACGCACAAACTCTTAGAAGATTCACTCTTCTTGTACTTTAGCCGGTATTGTGCATTTTGTATTCAATCCCGGTGCAATTTCTATGTTTCATGGTCAATGAAAATGACCAAGGGATTCAGGAAATCTGCACTGGTTCATCGGAATCTAATACCGGTCTCCCATGAGCCGCTAAAACCACAAACTCTTAGAAGATTCACTCTTCTTGTACTTAAGTCGTCATTGTGCCTTTTGTATTCAATCCCGATCGCGATTTCTGTGTTTCATGGTCAATGTGAAGGTGCAAAGGATTCAGTAAAACTGCACTGGTGCATCGGAATCTAATACTGGTCTCCCAGGACCCGCTCAAACCACAAACTCTTCGATGATTCACACAACTTGTGCATAAGTTGGTATTGTGAGTTTTATCATGAATCAGGATGCAATTACTGTGTATCATGGCCAATGTGAAGGTCCGAGGGATACAGTAAACCTGCACTGGTGCATCGGAATCTGATACTGGTCTGCCAGAAGCAGCGCAAACCACAAACTCCTAGAGGATTATTTCTTCTTGTGCTTAAAACGGCATTGTCACTTTTGTATTCAATCCGGATGCAATTTCATTGTTTCATGGTCAATGTGAAGGTCCAAGGGATACAGTAAACTTGCACTGGTGCATCGGGTTCTAATACTGGTCTCTCAGGAGCAGCTCAAACCACAAAATCGTAGAAAATTCACCTTCTTGTACTTAAGTTGGCATTGTCCCTTTTGTATTCAATCCCGATGAAATTTCTGCGATTCATGGTCAATGTGAAAGGCCAAGATAGACAGTAACCCTGCACTGGTGCATCGGAAATAATACAGGTCTCCCAGGAGCCTCTGAAGGCACAAACTCTTAGAAGATTCACTCTTCTTGTACTTAAGTCGTCATTGTGCATTTTGTATTCAATCCCGATGCGGTTTCTGTGTTTCATGGTCAATGTGAAGGTCCAAGGGATACAGTAAACCTGCACTGGTGCATCCGAATCTAATACAGGTCTCTCAGGACCCGCTCAAACCACAAACTCTTCGATGATTCACACAACTTGTGCATAAGTTGGTATTGTGAGTTTTATATTGAATCAGGATGCAATTACTGTGTATCATGGCCAATGTGAAGGTCCGAGGGATACAGTAAACCTGCACTGGTGCATCGGAATCTGATACTGGTCTGCCAGAAGCAGCGCAAACCACAAACTCTTAGAAGATTCACCCTTCTTGTACTGAAGTCGGCATTGTGCCTTTTGTATTCAATCCCGATGCTATATCCGTGTTTCATAGTCAATATGAAGGTCCAAGGGATACAGTAAACGTGCACTGGTGCATCGGAATCTAATACTGGTCACCCAAGAGCCGCTGAAAGCTAAAAACGCCTAGAAGATTCATTTTTCTTGTACGTAAGTCCTCATTCTCCATATTGTATTCAATCCCGATGCAAATTGTGTGTTTCATGGTCAATGAGAAGGTCCAAGGGATACGTTAAACCTGCGCTGGTTAATGGGAATCTAATACTGGTCTCCCATGAGCCGCTCAAACGACAAACTCTTAGAATATTCATTCCTTTTGTACTTAAGTCGGCATTGTTCCTTTTGTAATCAATGCCGATACGATATCTGTGTTTCATGTCGTATGTGAAGGTCCAAGGGATGCAGTAAACCTGCACTGGTGCATCGGAATCTAATACTGGTCTCTCTGGAGCCGCTCAAACCACAAACTCTTTGAAAATTCACCCTCTTGTACTTAAGTGTGCATTGTGCCTTTTGTATTCAATCCCGATTCAATTTCTGTGCTTCATGGTCAATGTGAAGGTCCAAGGGATACAGTATAATTGCACTGGTACATCGGAATCTAATACCGGTCTCCCAGGAGCCGCTGAAAGCACAAACTCCTAGAAGATTCATTCTACTTGTACTGATGTCGGCATTGTCCATTTTGTATTCAATCCCGATGCAATTTCTGTGTTTCATGGTCAATGTGAAGTTCCAAATGACACAGTCTACCTGCACTGGTGCATCGCAATCTAATACTGGTCTCCCAGGAGACGCTCAAAGCACAAACTCTTAGAAGATTCATTCTTCTTGCACTTAAGTTGACATTGTGCCTTATGTATTCAATCCCGATGCAATTTCTGTGTTTCATGGTCAATGTGAAGGTCCGAGGGATACAGTAAACCTGCACTGGTGCATCGGAATCTAATATTTTGTCTCCCAGGAGCCGCTCAAACCACAAACTCTTAGAAGATTCACTCTTCTTGTACTTAAGTCGGCATTGTGCCTTTTCTATTCAATCCCGATGCAATTTCTGTGATGCATGGTCTATGTGAAGTTCCAAATGACACAGTCAACCTGCACTGGTGAATCGGAATCTAATACTGGTCTCCCAGGAGCCGCTCAAAGCACAAACCCTTCGAAGATTCACTCATCTTTTACATAAGGCGGTATTGTGCATTTTGTGTTCAATCCCGATGCAATTTCTATGTTTCATGGTCAATGACAATGTCCAAGGGAAACAGTAAACCTGCACTGGTTCATCGGAATCTAATACTGCTCTCCCATGAGCCAGTCAAACCACAAAGTCTTAGAAGATTCACTCTTGTTGTATTTAGGTCGCCATTGTGCCTTTTGTATTCAATACCGATGCTATAGCCGTGTTTCATAGTCAATGTGAACGTCCAAGGGATACAGTAAACCTGCACTGGTGCATCGGAATCTAATACTGGTCTGCTAGGAGCCTCTCCAACCACAAACTCATAGAAGATTCACTCTTCTTGTACTGAAGTCGGCATTGTGCATTTTGTATTCAGTCCCGAAGCAATTTCTGTGTTTTATACACAATGTGAAGGTCCAAGGGATACAGTAAACCTGCACTGGTGCATCGTAATAAAATTCTGGTCTCCCAGGAGCCGCTCAAAGCACAAACTCATAGAAGATTTACTCTTCTTGTACTTAAGTCGGCATTGTCCCTTTTGTATTCAATCACGATGCAATTACTGTGTTTCATGGTCAATGTGAAGATCGAAGGGATACAGTAAACCTGCACTGGTGTATCGGAATCTAATATTGGTCTGCCAGGAGCCGCTCCAACCCCAAACTCTTAGAAGATTCACTCTTCTTGAACTTAAATCGGCATTGTGCTTTTTGTAGTCAATCCCGATGCGATTTCTGTGTTTCATTTTCAATGTGAAGGTCCAAGGGATACAGTAAACCTGCACTGGTGCATCGGAATCTAATACTGGTCTCCCAGGAGCCGCTGAAAGCACAAATTCCTAGAGGATTCATTCTTCTTGTACTTTAGTCGGCTTTGTCCATATTGAATTCAATCCCGATGCAATTTCTGTGTTTCATGGTCAATGTGAAGGTCCAAATGATACAGTTAACCTGCACTGGTGCGTCGGAATCTAAAACTGGTATCTCAGGAGCCGCTCAAACCACAAACTCTTAGAAAATTCACCTTCTTGTACTTAAGTCGGCATTGTCCCTTTTGTATTCAATCCCGATGCAATTTTTGTGATTCATGGTCAATTTTAAGGTCCAAGGGATACAGTAATTCGGCACTGGTACATCGGAATCTAATACTGGACTCCCAGGAGCCGCTCAAAGGACAAACCCTTCGAAGATTCACTCATCTTTTACATAAGGCGGTATTGTGCATTTTGTATTCAATCCCGATGCAATTTCTATGTTTCATGGTCAATGACAATGTCCAAGGGAAACAGTAAACCTGCACTGGTTCATCGGAATCTAATACTGGTCTCCCATGAGCCAGTCAAACCACAAAGTCTTAGAAGATTCACTCTTGTTGAATTTAGGTCGCCATTGTGCCTTTTGAATTCAATCCCGATGCGATGTCTGTGTTTCATGGTCAATGTGAAGGTCCAAGGGATATAGTAAACCTGCACTGGTGCATCGGAATCTAAAACTGGTCTCTCAGGAGCCACTGAAACCACAAACTCTTAGAAAATTCACCTTTCTGTACTTATGTCGGCATTGGCCCTTTTGTATTCAATCCTGATGCAATTTCTGTGTTTAATGGTCAATGTGAAGGTCAAAGGGATACAGTAAACGTACTCTGGTGCATCGGAATCTAATACAGGACTCCCAGGAGCCGCTTAAATCACAAACTCTTCCAAGATTCACATTACTTGTGCTTAAGTTGGCATTGTGAGTTTTGTATTCAATCCCGATGCAATTTCTGTGTGTCATGGTAAATGTGAATGTCCAAGGGATACAAAAAACCTGCACTGGTGCATCGGAATGTAATACTGGTCTGCCAGGAGCCGCTCCAACCACAAACTCTTAGAAGACTCACTCTTCTTGTACTTAAGTCGGCATTGTGCCTTTTGTATTCAATCCCGAAGCAATTTCTGGGTTTCATACACAATGTGAAGGTCGATGGGATACAGTAAACCTGCACTGGTGCATCGGAATAAAATACTGGTCTCCCAGGAGCCGCTCAAACCACAAACTCTTAGAAGATTCACTCTTCTTGTATTTAAGCATCATTGTCCGTTTTGTATTCAATCCCGATGCAATTTCTGTGTTTCATGGTCAATGTGAAGTTCCAAGGGATACAGTAAACCTACACTGGTGCATCGGAATCTAATACTGGTCTGCCAGGAGCCGCTCCAACCGCAAACCCTTAGAAGATTCATTCTTCTTGTACTTAAGTCGGCATTGTCCCTTTTGTATTCAATCTCGACGCAATTTCTGTGTTTAATGGTGAATGTGAAAGTCAAAGGGATACAGTAAACATGCTCTGGTGCATCGGAATCTAATACAGGTCTCCCAGGAGCCGCTTAAAGCACAAACTCTTCGAAGACTCACTTTACTTGTGCTTATGTTGGCATTGTGAGTTTTGCATTCAATCCCGATGCAATTTCTGTGTTTCATAGTAAAAGTGAAGGTCCAAGGGATACAGTAAACCTGCAGTGGTGCATCGGAATCTAAAACTGGTATCTCAAGAGCCGCTCAAACCACAAACTCTTAGAAAATTCACCATCTTGTACTTAAGTCGGCATTGTCCTTTTTGTGTTCAATCCCGATGCAATTTCTAGGATTCGTGGTCAATGTGAAGGTCCAAGGGATACAGTAATCAGGCACTGGTGCATGGGAATGTAATACTGGACTCCCAGGAGCCGCTCAAAGCACAAACTCTTAGAAGATTCACTCTTCTTGTACTTTAGCCGGTATTGTGCATTTTGTATTCAATCCCGGTGCAATTTCTATGTTTCATGGTCAATGAAAATGAACAAGGGATTCAGGAAACCTGCACTGGTTCATCGGAATCTAATACCGGTCTCCCATGAGCCGCTAAAACCACAAACTCTTAGAAGATTCACTCTTCTTGAACTTAAGTCGTCATTGTGCCTTTTGTATTCAATCCCGATCGCGATTTCTGTGTTTCATGGTCAATGTGAAGGTGCAAGGGATTCAGTAAAACTGCACTGGTGCATCGGAATCTAATACTGGTCTCCCAGGAGCAGCTGAAAACACAAACTCCTAGAGGATTATTTCTTCTTGTGCTTAAAACGGCATTGTCACTTTTGTATCCAATCCGGATGCAATTTCATTGTTTCATGGTCAATGTGAAGGTCCAAGGGATACAGTAAACTTGCACTGGTGCATCGGGTTCTAATACTGTTCTCTCAGGAGCCGCTCAAACCACAAAATCATAGAAAATTCACCTTCTTGTACTTAAGTTGGCATTGTCCCTTTTGTATTCAATCCCGACGAAATTTCTGCGATTCATGGTCAATGTGAAAAGCCAAGATAGACAGTAACCCTGCACTGGTGCATCGGAAATAATACAGGTCTCCCAGGAGCCTCTGAAGGCACAAACTCTTAGAAGATTCACTCTTCTTGTACTTAAGTCGGCGTGGTGCATTTTGTATTCAATCCCGATGCAATTTCTGTGTTTCATAGTCAATGTGAAGGTCAAAATGATCCAGTATATCTGCACTGGTGCATCGGAATCTGATACTGGTCTCCCAGGGGCTGCTCAATGCACGAACTCTTAGAAGATTCACTCTTCTTGTACTTAAGTCGTCATTGTGCATTTTGTATTCAATCCCGATGCGGTTTCTGTGTTTCATAGTCAATGTGAAGGTCCAAGGGATACAGTAAACCTGCACTGGTGCATCCGAATCTAATACAGGTCTCTCAGGACCCGCTCAAACCACAAGCTCTTCGATGATTCACACAACTTGTGCATAAGTTGGTATTGTGAGTTTTATATTGAATCAGGATGCAATTACTGTGTATCATGGCCAATGTGAAGGTCCGAGGGATACAGTAAACCTGCACTGGTGCATCGGAATCTGATACTGGTCTGCCAGAAGCAGCGCAAACCACAAACTCTTTGAAGATTCACCCTTCTTGTACTGAAGTCGGCATTGTGCCTTTTGTATTCAATCCCGATGCTATATCCGTGTTTCATAGTCAATATGAAGGTCCAAGGGATACAGTAAACGTGCACTGGTGCATCGGAATCTAATACTGGTCACCCAAGAGCCGCTGAAAGCTCAAACGCCTAGAAGATTCATTTTTCTTGTACGTAAGTCCTCATTGTCCATATTGTATTCAATCCCGATGCAAACTGTGTGTTTCATGGTCAATGAGAAGGTCCAAGGGATACGTTAAACCTGCGCTGGTTAATCGGAATCTAATACTGGTCTCCCATGAGCCGCTCAAACGACAAACTCTTAGAATATTCATTCTTTTTGTACTTAAGTCGGCATTGTTCCTTTTGTAATCAATGCCGATACGATATCTGTGTTTCATGTCCTATGTGAAGGTCCAAGGGATGCAGTAAACCTGCACTGGTGCATCGGAATCTAATACTGGTCTCTCTGGAGCCGCTCAAACCACAAACTCTTTGAAAATTCACCCTCTTGTACTTAAGTGTGCATTGTGCCTTTTTTATTCAAAACCCGATTCAATTTCTGTGCTTCATGGTCAATGTGAAGGTCCAAGGGATACAGTATAATTGCACTGGTACATCGGAATCTAATACCGGTCTCCCAGGAGCCGCTGAAAGCACAAACTCCTAGAAGATTCATTCTACTTGTACTGATGTCGGCATTGTCCATTTTGTATTCAATCCCGATGCAATTTCTGTGTTTCATGGTCAATGTGAAGTTCCAAATGACACAGTCTACCTGCACTGGTGCATCGCAATCTAATACTGGTCTCCCAGGAGCCGCTCAAAGCACAAACTCTTAGAAGATTCATTCTTCTTGCACTTAAGTTGACATTGTGCCTTATGTATTCAATCCCGATGCAATTTCTGTGTTTCATGGTCAATGTGAAGGTCCGAGGGATACAGTAAACCTGCACTGGTGCATCGGAATCTAATATTTTGTCTCCCAGGAGCCGCTCAAACCACAAACTCTTAGAAGATTCACTCTTCTTGTACTTAAGTCGGCATTGTCCCTTTTGTATTCGATCCCGATGAAATTTCTGTCATTCATACTCAATTTGAAGGTGGAAAAGATACAGTAAACCTGCACTTTTGAATCAAAATCTAATAGTGGTCTCCCTGGAGCCGTTCAAATTACAAGCTCTTGGTAGATTCACTCTTCTTGTACTTAAGTCGGCATTGTCCATTTTGTATTCAATCCCGATGCATTTTTTGTCCTTCATGCTCAGTTTGAAGGTCCAAAAGGTACAGTAAACCTGCACTGGTGAATCAAAATCTAATAGTGGTCTCCGTGGAGCCTTTCAAAGTACAAACTCTTAGTAGATTCACTCTTCTTGTACTTAAGTCGGCATTGTGCCTTTTCTATTCAATCCCGATGCAATTTCTGTGATGCATGGTCTATGTGAAGTTCCAAATGACACAGTCAACCTGCACTGGTGCATCGGAATCTAAAACTGGTCTCTCAGGAGCCACTGACACCACAAATTCTTAGAAAATTCACCTTTCTGTACTTATGTCGGCATTGGCCCTTTTGTATTTAATCCTGATGCAATTTCTGTGTTTAATGGTCAATGTGAAGGTCAAAGGGATACAGTAAACGTGCTCTGGTGCATCGGAATCTAATACAGGACTCCCAGGAGCCGCTTAAATCACAAACTCTTCCAAGATTCACATTACTTGTGCTTAAGTTGGCATTGTGAGTTTCGTATTCAATCCCGATGCAATTTCTGTGTGTCATGGTAAATGTGAATGTCCAAGGGATACAAAAAACCTGCACTGGTGCATCGGAATGTAATACTGGTCTGCCAGGAGCCGCTCCAACCACAAACTCTTAGAAGACTCACTCTTCTTGTACTTAAGTCGGCATTGTGCCTTTTGTATTCAATCCCGAAGCAATCTCTGGGTTTCATACACAATGTGAAGGTCCAAGGGATACAGTAAACCTGCACTGGTGCATCGGAATAAAATACTGGTCTCCCAGGAGCCGCTCAAACCACAAACTCTTAGAAGATTCACTCTTCTTGTACTTAAGTCATCATTGTCCGTTTTGTATTCAATCCCGATGCAATTTCTGTGTTTCATGGTCAATGTGAAGTTCCAAGGGATACAGTAAACCTACACTGGTGCATCGGAATCTAATACTGGTCTGCCAGGAGCCGCTCCAACCGCAAACCCTTAGAAGATTCATTCTTCTTGTACTTAAGTCGGCATTGTCCCTTTTGTATTCAATCTCGACGCAATTTCTGTGTTTAATGGTGAATGTGAAAGTCAAAGGGATACAGTAAACATGCTCTGGTGCATCGGAATCTAATACATGTCTCCCAGGAGCCGCTTAAAGCACAAACTCTTTGAAGATTCACTTTACTTGTGCTTATGTTTTCATTGTGAGTTTTGCTTTCAATCCCGATGCAATTTCTGTGTTTCATAGTAAATGTGAAGGTCCAAGGGATACAGTAAACCTGCAGTGGTGCATCGGAATCTAAAACTGGTATCTCAAGAGCCGCTCAAACCACAAACTCTTAGAAAATTCACCTTCTTGTACTTATGTCGGCATTGTCCTTTTTGTGTTCAATCCCGATGCAATTTCTGTGATTCATGGTCAATGTGAAGGTGCAAGGGATACAGTAATCAGGCACTGGTGCATGGGAATGTAATACTGGACTCCCAGGAGCCGCTCAAAGCACAAACTCTTAGAAGATTCACTCTTCTTTTACTTTAGCCGGTATTGTGCATTTTGTATTCAATCCCGGTGCAATTTCTATGTTTCATGGTCAATGAAAATGTCCAAGGGATTCAGGAAACCTGCACTGGTTCATCGGAATCTAATACCGGTCTCCCATGAGCCGGTAAAACCACAAACTCTTAGAAGATTCACTCTTCTTGTACTTAAGTCGGCATTGTCAATTTTGTATTCAATCCCGATGGAATTTCTGTGTGTCAGGGTCAATGTGAAGGTCCAAGGGATACAGTAAACCTGCACTGGTGCATCGGAATCTAATACTGGTCTCCAAGGAGCAGCTGAAAGCACAAACTCCTAGAGGATTATTTCTTCTTGTACTTAAAACGGCATTGTCACTTTTGTATTCAATCCCGATGCAATTTCTGCGATTCATGGTCAATGTGAAGGTCAAAATGATCCAGTATATCTGCACTGGTGCATCGGAATCTGATACTGGTCTCCCAGGAGCCGTTCAATGCACAAAGTCTTAGAAGATTCACTCTTCTTGTACTTAAGTCGTCATTGTGCATTTTGTATTCAATCCCGATGCGGTTTCTGTGTTTCATGGTCAATGTGAAGGTCCAAGGGATACAGTAAACCTGCACTGGTGCATCCGAATCTAATACAGGTCTCTCAGGAGCCGCTCAAACCACAAACTCTTCGATGATTCACACTACTTGTGCATAAGTTGGTACTGTGAGTTTTGTATTCAATCAGGATGAAATTTTTGTGTTTCATGGCCAATGTGAAGGTCCAAGGGATACCGTAAACCTGCACTGGTGCATCGGAATCTAATACTGGTCTCTCAGGAGCCGCTCAAACCACAAACTCTTAGAAAATTCACTTTCTTGTACTTAAGTCGGCATTGTCCCTTTTTTATTCAATCCCGATGCAATTTCTGTGTTTCACGGTGAATGTGAAGGTCAAAGGGATACAGTAAACGTGCACTGGTGCATCGGAATCTAATACAGGTCTCCCAGGACACGCTCAAAGCACAAACTCCTTGAAGATCCACACTACTTGTGCTTACGTTGGCATTGTGAGTTTTGTATTCAATCCCGATGCAATTTCTGTGTTTCATGGTCAATGCGAAGGTCCAAGGGATACAGTAAACCTGCACTGGTGCATCGGAATCTAATACTGGTCTGCCAGGAGCCGCTCGAAGCACAAACTGTTAGAAGATTCACTCTTCTTGTACGTAAGTCGACATTGTGCCTTATGCATTTAATCCCGATGCGATTTCTGTGATCCAGGTCAATGTGAAGGTCCAAGGGATACAGTAAACCTATACTGGAACATCGGGTTCTAATACTGGTCTCTCAGGAGCTGCTCAAACCACAAAATCGTAGAAAATTCACCTTCATGTACTTAAGTCGGCATTGTCGCTTTTGTTTTCAATCCCGATGCAATTTCTGTGATTCATGGTGCATGTGAAAAGCCAAGGGATACACTAATCCTGCACTGGTGCATCGGAATATAATACAGGTCTCCCAGGAGCCTCTGAAGGCACAAACTCTTAGAAGATTCACTCTTCTTGAACTTAAGTCCGCATAGTGCATTTTGTGTTCAATTCCGATGCAATTTCTGCGTTTCATAGTCAATGTGAAGGTCGAAATGATACAGTAAAACTGCAGTGGTGCATCGGAGTCTTATACTGGTCTCCCAGGAACCCCTCAAAGCACAAACTCTTAGAGGATTCACTCTTCTTGTACTTAAGTCGGTATTCTACATTTTGTATTCAATCCCGATGCAATTTCTATGTTTCATGGTCAATGAGAATGTCCAATGTATACAGTAAACCTGCACTGGTTCATCGGAATCTAATACTGGGAGCCCACGAGCCGCTCAACCCACAAACTCTTAGAAAATTCACTTTTCTTGTACTTATGTCGTAATTGTCCCTTTCGTAAACAATCCCGATGCAATTTTTGTGTTTCATGATCAATATGAAGATCAAAGCGATACATTTGACGTGCACTGGTGCATCGGAATTTAATACTAGACTCCCAGAAGCCGCTCAAAGCTTAAACTCTTAGAAGATTCACTCTTCTTGTACTTAAGTCGGCATTGTGCCTTTGGTATTCAATCCAGATGCAATTTCTGCCTTTCATGGACAATGTGAAGGTCCAAATGATAAAGTCAAGCTGCACTGGTGCATCGGAATCTAATGCTGGTACCCCATGAGCCGCGCAAACCACAGACTCTTAGAAGACTCATTCTTCTTGCAGTTAAGTCGGCATTGTCCTTTTGTATTCAATCGCGATGCGATTTCTGTGTTTCTTGGTCAATGTGAAGGTCCAAGGGATACAGTAAACCTGCACTGGTGCATCGGAATCTAATACTGGTCTCCGAGGAGCCGCTCAAATCACTGCCTCTAAGAAAATTCATTCATCTTGTACTAAAGATGGTATTGACCCTTTTGTATTTAATCCCGATGCAATTTCTGTGATTCATGGTCAATGTGAAGGTCCAAGGGATACAGTAAATTTGCACTGGTGCATCGGAATCTGATACTGGTCTCCCATGAGCCGCTCAAAGCACAAGCTCTTAGAAGATTCACTCTTCTTGTACTTAAGTCGGCATTGTGCCTTTGTATTCAATCGCTGCGCAATTTATGTGTTTTATGGTCAATGTGAAGGGCCAAGGGATACAGTAAACCTGCACTGGTGCATCGGAATCTAATACTGGTCCCCATGAGCCGCTCAAAGCACAATCTCTTAGAAGACTCACTCTTCTTGTACTTATGTGGGCATTGTCCCTTTTGTATTCATCCCGACGTGATTTCTGTGTTTCTTGGTCAATGCTAAGGTCAAAGGGATACAGTAAACCTGCATTGGTGCATCGGAATCTAATACTGGTCTCCCAGGAGCCGCTCAAAGCGCAAACTCTTGCAACATTCACTCTTCGTAAACTTAAGTCGCATTGTCCCTTATGTATTCCACCCCGATGCAATTTCTGTGTCTCATGGTCAATGTGATGGTCCAAGGGATACAGTAAACCTGCACTGGTGCATCGGAATCTAATACTGGTCTCCGAGCAGCCGCTCAAAGCACTGTCTCTTTGAAAATTCATTCTTCTTGTACTAAAGTTGGCATTGTGCATTTTGAATTCAATCCCGACGCAATTTCTTTTTTCATGGTCAATGTGAAGGTCCAAGGCATACAGCAAACCTGCATTGGTGCATCGGAATTTAATACTGATTTACCAGGTGCCGGTCAAAGCACAAACTCTTAGAAGATTTACTCTTCATGTACCAAAGTCGGCATTGTGGATTTTGTATTCAATCCCGATTCAATTTCTGAGTTTCATGGTGAAGCTGAAGGTCCAAGGGATACAGCAAACCTTAACTGGTGCATCAGAATCAAATACTGGTCTCCATGAGCCGCTCAAAGCACAAACTCTTAGAAGATTCACTCAACTTGTACTTAAGTCATCATTGTGCGTTTTGTATTCAATCCCGATGCATTTTCTGTGTTTCATGGTCAATGTGAAGGTCCAAGGGATACTGTAATCCTGCACTGGTGCATCGAAATCTAATACTGGGTGTCCCAGGGAGTTGCCCAGTGCCCAAACTCTTAGAAGATTCACGCTTCTTGTACTTAAGTCGGCATTGTGCCGTTTGTATTCAATCCCGATGCGATTTCTGTGTTTCATGGTCAATGTGAAGGTCGAAGGGATACAGTAAACCTGCACTGGTGCATCGGAATCTAATACTGGTCTCCCAGGAGCCGCCCAAACTACAATATCTTAGGAAAATCACTTGTATTGTATTTAAGTCGGCATTGACCCTTTTGTATTCAATCTCGATGCAATTTCTGTGTTTCCATGGTCAATGTGAAGGTCAAAGGGATACAGTAAACCTGCACTGGTGCATCTGAATCTAATACTGGTCTCCCAGGAGCCGCTGACACCATAAACTCTTAGGTGATTCTCTCTTCTTGTACTTAAGTCGGCATTGTGCCCCTTGTATTGAATCCATATGCAATTTCAGTGTTTCTTGGTCAATGTGAAGGTCCAAAAGACTTAGTCAACCTGCACTGGTGCATCGGAATCTAATACTTGTCTACCAGGAGCCGCTCAAAGCACAAACTCTTAGAAGACTCACTCATTTTGTTCTTAAGTCGGCATCGTGCGTTTTGTATTCAATCCCGATGCAGTTTCTGTGTTTCATGGTCAAACGCATGGTCCAAGGGATTCAGTAAACCTGCACTGGTGCATCGGAATCTAATACTGGTCTCCAGGAGCCGCCCAGAGCATAAACTCTTAGAAGATTCACTCTTCTTTTACTTAAGTCGGCGTTGTCCCTTTTGTATTCAAGCCCGATGCAATTTCTGTGTTTGATGGTCAATATGAAGGTCCACGGGAATCCGTTAAACCGGCACTGGTGCATCGGAAACTAATACAGGTCTCCCAGGAGCCGCTCAAACCACAAACTATTAGAAAAATCACTCTTCTTGTACTTAAGTCGGCATTGTCCCTTTTGTATTCAATCCTGATGCGAAATCTGTGTTTCATGGTCAATGAGAAGGTCAAAGGGATACTGTAAACCTGCACTGGGTGCACTGGTATCTAATACTGGTCTCCCAGGAGCCGCCCAAACCACAAAATCTTAGGAGATTCACTTTTCTTGTACTTAAGTCGGCATTGTCCCTTTTGTATTCAATCCCGATGCATTTTCAGTGTTTGAGGTTGAATATGAAGGTCCAAGGGATTCCGTAAACCTGCACTGGTGCATCAGAACTATCTATACTGGTTTCCCAGGAGCCGCTCAAAGAACAAACTTTTCGAAGATTCACTCTTTTTGTACTTAATTCGGCATTGTCCGTTTTGTATTCAATCTCGATGCGATTTCTGTGTTTCATGGTCAATGTGAAGGTAAAGGGATGCAGTAAACCTGCACTGGTGCATCGGAATCTAATACTGGTCTTCCAGGAGCCGCCCAAACCATTAAATCTTAGGAGATTCACTTTTCTTGTACTTAAGTCGGCATTGACTCTTTTGTACTAAATCCCGATGCAATTTCTGTGTCTCATGGTCAATGTGAAGGTCCGAGGGATACAGTAAATCTGCACTGGTGCATCGGAATCTAGTACTGGTCTCCCAGGAGCCGACCAAAGCACAATATCTTAGAAGGATCACTCCTCTTGTACTTAAGTCGGCATTGTGCTTTTTGCATTCATACCTGATGCAATTTCTGTGTTTCATGGTCAATGTGAAAGTCCAAGGGATACAGTAAACTCGCACTGGTGCATTGGAATCTAATACTGGTCTTCCAGGAGCTGCTGAAATCACAAACTCCTAGAAGATTCATTCTTCTTGTACTTAAGTCGGCATTGTGCCTTTTGTATTCAATCCGATGCAATTTCTGTGTTTCATTGTCAATGTGAAGGTCCAAAGGATACAGTAAAACGGCACTGGGGCATCAAAATCTAATACTGGTCTCCCATGAGCTGCTCAAAGCACAAGTTCTTAGAAGATTCACTCTTCTTGTACTGAAGTCGGCATTGTCCCTTTTGTATTGAATCCCGATACGATTTCTGTGTTTCTTGGTCAATGTAAAGGTCAAAGGGATACAGTAAACCTGCCCTGGAACATCCGAATCTAATACTGGTCTCCCAGGAGCCGCTCAAAGCACAAACTCGTATAAAATTGACTCTTCTTAAACTTAAGTCGGCATTGTCCTTTATGTATTCCATCCCGATGGAATATCTGTGTTCCATGGTCAAAGTGAAGGGCCAAGGGATACACTAAACCTGCACTGGTGCATCGAAATCAAATACTGGTCTCCGGCGAGCCGCCCACAGCACTACCTGTTAGGAAATTAATTCTTCTTGTACTAAAGCCTGCATTGTCGCTGTTGTCTTCAATCCCGATGCAATTTCATTGTGTCATGGTCAATGTGAAGGTCCAAGGGATACAGTAAACATGCTCTGGTGGATCGGAATCTAATAGTGGACTCCCAGGAGCCGCTCAAAGTTCAAAATCTTCGAAGATTCACTCTTCTTGTACTTAAGTCGGCATTGTGCCTTTTGTATTCAATCCCGATGCAATTTCTGTGTTACATGGTCAATGTGAAGGTCCAAGGGATGCAGTAAACCTGCACTGGTGCATCGTAATCTAATACTGGTCTCCCAGGATCCACACAAACACAAGTTCTTTGAAGATTCACTCTTCTTGTACTTAAGTCGGCATTGTCCCTCTCGTATTCAACCCCGATGCAATTTCTGTCTTATGGTCAACGTGAAGGTCCGAGGCATGCAGTAAATGTGCACTGGTTAATTGGAATGTAATACTGGTCTCCCAGGAGCTGCTCATACACGAACTCTTAGAAAATTCATTCTTCTTGTACCTAAGTCGAAATTGTCCCCTTTGCATTCAATGCCAATGCAATTTCATTGTTTCATGGTCAATGTGAAGGTCCAAGGGTTACAGTAAACCGGCACTGGAACATCAGAATCTAATACTGGTCTCCCAGGAGCCACTCAAAGCACTAACTCTTAAGAGATTCACTCATCTTGTACTTAAGTCGGCATTGTGCTTTTGTATTAAAACCCGACGCAATTTCTGTGTTTCATCGTCAATGTGAAGGTCGAAGAGATACAGTAAACCTGCACTAGTACATCGGAATCTAATACTGGACTCCCAGGAGCCGCCCAAAGCACAAACTCGTTGAAGATTCACTCTTCTTGTACTTAAGTCGGCATTGTCTCCTTGGTATTCATTCCCGATGCAATTTCTATGTTTCATGGTCAATGTGAAGGTGAAGGGGATACAGTAAACCTGCACTGCTGCATGGGAATCTAATACTAATCTTCCAGGAGCCACTCAATGCACAATCTCTTAGAAGATTTACTCTTATTGTAATGTCGGCATTGTCCATTTTATATTCAAACCCGATGCAATTTCTGTAATTCATGGTCAATGTGAAGATCCAAGGGATACAGTAAACGTGCACTTGTGCATCGCAATCTAATACTGGTCTGCCAGGAGCCGCACAAATCACATACTCTTAGAAGATTCACTCTTCTTGTACTTAAGTCGGCATTGACACTTTTGATTTCAATCCCGATGCAATTTATGTTTATCATGGTCAATGTGAAGGTCCAAGGGATACAGTAAACCTGCATTGGTGCATCGGAATCTAATACGGGTCTCCCAGGAGCTGCTCAAAGCAGAAACTCTTAGAAGATTCACTCATCTTGTACTTATGTCGATATTGTGCCATTTGTATTCAATTCGACGCAATTTCTGTGCTTAATGGTCAATGTGAAGGTCCAAGGGATACAGTACACCTACATTGGTGCATCGGAATCTAATACTGGTCTCCGACGGGTCGCTGAAAGCGCATACTCTTAGAAGATTCACTCTTCCTGTACTTAAGTCGGCATTGTGCCTTTTGTATTCATTCCCGATGCAATTTCTGTGTATCATGGTCAATGTGAGGGTCCAAGGGATACAGTAAACCTTCACTAGTGCATGTGAATGTAATGCTGGTCTCCCAGGAGCCGCTCAAACCGCAAACTCGTAGAAAACTCACTCTCCTTTTACTTAAGTCGGCATTATCCATTTTGTATTCAATCCCGATGCAATTTCTGTGTTTCATAGACAATGTGAAGGGCCAAGGGATATGGTAAACCTGCACTGGTGCATCGGAACCTAAAACTGGTCTCCCATGAGCCGATCAAACACAAACTCTTAGAAGATATACTCTTCTTGGACTTAAGTCGGCATTGTCCGTTTTGGATTCAAGCCCGATGCAATTTCTGTAATTCATGGTCAATGTGAATGGCCAAGAGATACAGTTGACTTGCAATGGTGCATCGGAATCTAATACTGGGCTCCAAGGAGCCGCTCAAAGTACAATATCTTAGATGATTCACCCTTCTTGTACTTAAGTCGGGATTGTCCCTTTTGTATTCAATCCCGATGCAATTTCTGTGCTTCATGGTCAATGTGAAGGTCCAAAGGATACAGTAAACTGGCACTGGTGCATCGGAATCTAATACTGGTCTCCCAGGAGCAGCTCAAAGCACAAACTCTTCTTGTACTTAGGTCGGCATTGTGCGTTTTGTATTCAATCCCGATGCAATTTCTGTGTTTCATGGTCAATGGAAGGTCCAAGGGATAACGTAAACTTGCACTGGTGTATCGGAAACTAATACTGGTCCCCCAGGAGCCGCCCAAAGCACAAACTCTTAGAAGATTCACTCTTCTTGTACTTAAGTCGGCATTATTCCTTTTGTATTCAATCCCGATACATATTCTGTGTTTGATGGTCAATTTGAAGATCCAAGGGATTCCGTAAACCTGCACTGGTGCATTGAAATCTAATACTGGTCTCCAAGGAGCCGCGCAAAGCACAAACTCTTAGAAGATTCACTCTTCATGCACTTAAGTCGGCATTGTCCCTTTTGCATTCCATCCCGATGCAATATCTGTGTTTCGTGGGCAATGTGAAGGTCAAAGGGATACAGTAAACGTGCACTGGTGCATCGGAATCTATTACAGGCCTACCAGGAGCCGCTCAAAGCACAAACCCTTCGAAGATTCACTCTTATTGTCTTTAAGTTGGCATACTGAGCTTTATAATCAATCCCGATGCAATTTCTGCGTTTCATGGTCAATGTGAAGGGCCAATCGATACAGAAAACCTGCACTGGTTCATCGGAATCTAATTCTGGTCTCCCAGGAGCCGCTCAAAGCACAAAGGCTTAGAAGATATACTCTTCTCGGTAAGTCGGAATTGTGCCTTTTGTATTCAATCTCGATGCAATTTCTGTGTTTCATGGTCAATGTGAATGTCCAACGGATACAGTTAACCTGCGCTGGTGCATCGGAATCTAATACTGGTCTCCCAGGAGCCGCTCAAAGCACAGTCCCTTAGATGATTCACTCTTCTTGTACTTCAGTCGGCATTGTCCCTTTTGGTTTCAATCACGATGCAATTTCTGTCTTCATGGTCAATGTGAAGGGCCAAGGGATGCAGTAAACCTGCACTGGTGCATCGAAATCTAATACTGGTCTCATAGGAGCCGCTCAATGCAGAAACTCTTAGACGATTCACTCATCTTGTACTTATGTCGGCATTGTGCCATTTGTAATCAATTCGATGCAATTTCTGTGTTTCATGGTCAATGTGAGGGTCCAGGGGATACAGTTAACCTGCACTGGTTCATCGGAATCTGATACTGGTCTCCCAGGAGCCGCTCAAAGCACAAACTCTTCTTGTACTTAGGTCGGCATTTTGACTTTTGTATTCAATCCCGATGCAATTTCTGTGTTTCATGGTCAATGTGAAGGTCCAAGGGATACAGTAAACCTGCACTGGTGGATCGGAATCTACTAGTGGACTTCCAGGAGCCGCTCAAAGTTCAAAATCTTACAAGATTCACGCTTCTTGTACTTAAGTCGGCATTGTGCGTTTTGTATTCAATCCCGATGCAATTTCTGAGTTTCATGGTCAATGGAAGGTCCAAGGGATACAGTAAACGTGCACTGGTGCGTCGGAATCTAATACTGGTCTCCCAGGAGCCGCCCAAAGCACAAACTCTTAGAAGATTCACTCTTCTTGTACTTAAATCGGCATTACTCCTTTTGTATTCAATCCCGATGCATATTCTGTGTTTGATGGTCAATATGAAGATCCAAGGGATTCCGTGAACCTGCACTGGTGCATCGGAATCTAATACAGGTCTACATGGAGCCGCTCAAACCACAAACTCTTAGAAGGTTAACTCTTCTTGTACTTAAGTCGGCATTGTGCCTTTTGTATTCAATCCCGATGCAATTTCTGTGTTTCATGGTCAATGTGAAGGTCCAAGGGATACAGTAAACGTGCACTGGTGCGTTTGAATCTAATACTGGTATCCCATGTGCCGGTCAAACCACAAACTCTCAGAAGATTCACTCTTCTTGTACTTGATTCGTCATTGAGACTTTTGTATTCTATCACGATGCGATGTCTGTGTTTCATGCTCAATGTGGAGGTCCAAGGGATACAATAAACGTGCACTGGTGCATCGGAATCTAATACAGGTCTCCCAGGAGACGCTCAAACCACAAACTCGTAGAAGATTCACTCTTCTTGTACTTAAGTTGGCATTGCCTATTTTGTATTTAATCCCGATGCAATTTCTGTGTTCACGATCAGTGTGAAGGTCCAAAGGGATACGGCAAACCTGCACAGGTGCATCGTATTCTAATACTGGTCTCCCAGGAGCCGCTGAAATCACAAACTCTTAGAAGATTTAGTCTTCTTGTAAAGTCGGCATTGAGCCTTTTGTATTTATTCCCGATTCAATTTCTGTGTTTCATTGTCAATGCGAATGTCCAAAGGATACAATAAACCGGCACTGGTGCATCGGAATCTAAAACTGGTCTCCCATGGACCGCTCAAAGCACAAATTCTTAGAAGATTTACTCTTCTTGGACTTAAGTCGGCATTGTCCGTTTTGTATTCAAACCCGATACAATTCCTGTAATTCGTGGTCAATGTGAAGGTCCAAGGGATACAGTAAACCTGCACTGGTGCATCGGAATTTAATACTGGACTCCCAGGAGCCGCTCAAAGCACAAACTCTTAGAAGATTCACTCTTCTTGTACTTTAGTCGGCATTGTCCCTTTTGATTTTAATCACGATGCAATTTCTGTCTTTCATGGTCAATGTGAAGGTTCATGGGATACAGTAAACCTCCACTGGTGCATCGAAATCTATTACTGGTCTCCCAGGAGCCACTGAAAGCACAAATACTTAGAAGATTCACTCATCTTGTACTTAAGTTGGCATTGCGCCTTTTGTATGTATTCCTGATGCAATTTCTGTGTTTCATTGTCAATGTGAATATCCAAAGGATACAATAAACCGGCACTGGTGCATCGGAATCTAATACTGGTGTCCCAGGAGCAGCTCAAAACACAAGCTCTTCGAAGATTCACTCTTCTTGTACTTAAGTGAGCATTGTCCTTTTGTATACAATGCCGATGCAATTTCGTATGTTTAATGGTCAATGTGAAGGTCCAAGGGATACAGTAAACCTGCACTGGTGCATCGGAATCTAATACTGGTCTCCCTGGAGCCGCTCAAACCACAATTTCTTAGAAAATTCGCTCTTTTTGTACTTAAGTCGGCATTGTGAATTTTGTATTCAATCCCGATGGAATTTCTGTGTTTCATGGTCAATGTGAAGGTCCAAGGGATACATTAAACCTGCACGGGTGCAACGGAATTTAATACTGCTCTCCCATGAGCCGCTCAAACCAAAAAATCTTAGAAGATTCACTGTTCTTTACTTGATTCGGCATTGTGCCTTTTGTATTCAATCCTGTTGCAATTTCTGTGTTTTATGGTCAATGTGAAGGTCCAAGGGATACAGTAAACGTGCACTGGTGCATCGGATCCTAATACAGGTCTCCCAGGAGCCGCTCAAACCGCAAATTTGTAGAAGTTTCATTCTTCTTGTTCTTAAGTTGGCATTGCGCCTTTTGTATTTATTCCCGATTCAATTTCTGTGTTTCAATGTCAATGTGAATGTGCAAAGGATACTGTAAACCAGCACTGGTGCTTCGGAATCTAATACTGGTCTCCGAGGAGCAGCTCAAAGCACAAACTCTTCTTGTACTTAGGTCGGCATTGTGCCTTTTGTATTCAATCCCGATGCAGTTTCTGTGCTTCATGGTCAATGTGAAGGTCCAATGGATACAGTAAACCAGCACTGGTGCATCGGAATCTAAAAATGATTTCCCAGGAGCCGCTCAAATCACAAACTCTTAAAAGACTCACTCATCTTGTACTTAAGTCTGCATTGTGCCTTTTGTATTCAATCCCGATGCAATTTCTGTGTTTTATGGTCATTGCGAAGGTCCAAGGCAAACAGTAAACGCGCACTGGTGCATCGGATTCTATTACAAGTCTCCCAGGAGCTGGTCAAACCACAAACTCGTAGAAGATTCATTCTTCTTGTACTTAAGTTGGCTTGTGCCCTTTGTATTCAATCCCGATGCAATTTATGAGTTTCATGGTCAATGTGAAGGTCCAAGGGATACAGTAAACCTGCACTGGTGCATTGAAAACTAATACTGGTCTCCCAGGAGCCGCTCAAAGCACAAACTCTTAGAAGATTCACTCTTCTTGTACTTAAGTCGGCATTGTCCCTTTTGATTTCAATCCCGATGCAATATCTGTCTTTCATGGTCAATGTGAAGGTCCAAGGGATACAGTAAACCTGCACTGGTGCATCGGAACTAATACTGTTCTCCCAGGAGCCGCTGAAAGCACAAACTCTTTGAAGATTCACTCTCCTTCTACTTAAGTCGTCATTGTGCCTTTTGTATTCAGTCCCGATGCAATTTCTGTGATTCATGGTCAATGTGAAGGTCCAAGGGATACAGTAAACCTGCACTGGTGCATCGGAATCTAATTCTGGTCTTTCAGGAGCAGTTCAAAGTACAAATTCTTAGATAATTCACTCACCTTTTACTTAGGTCGGCATTGTGAATTTTGTATTCAATCCCGATGCAATTTCTGTGTTCATTGTCAATGTGAAGGTCCAAGGGATACAGTATACCTTCACTGGTAAATCTTAATCTAATACTGGTCTCCCAAGAGCCGCTCAAAGCACAAACTCTTAGAAGATTCATTCTTCTTGTACTTAAGTCGGCATTGTGCCTTTTGTATACAATCTCGATGCAATTTCTGTGTTTCATGGTCAAAGTGAAAGTCCAAGGGATACGGTAAACCTGCACTGGTGCGTCGGAATCTAATACTCGTCTCCCAGGAGCCGCTCAAAGCACAAATTCTTAGAAGATTCACTCTTCTTGTACTTAAGTCGGCATTGTCCCTTTTGTATTCAATCCCGATGCAATTTCTGTGTTTCATGGTCATTGTGAAGGTCCAAGGGATACGGTAAACCTGCACTGGTGCATCGGAATCTAATATTGGTCTCCCAGGAGCCGCTGAAATCACAAAAACTTAGAAGACTCACTCATCTTGCACTTAAGTCGGCATTGCGCTTTTTGTATTTATTCCCGATGCAATTTCTGTGTTTCATTGTCAATGTGAATGTCTAAAGGATACAGTAAAGCGGCTCTGGTGCATCGGAATCTAATACTGGTCTCCTAGGAGCAGCTCAAAGCACAAACTCTTCTTGTACTTATGTCGGCATTGTGCCTTTTGTATTCAATCGCGATACAGTTTCTGTGTTTCGTGGGCAATGTGAAGGTCCAAGGGATACAGTAAACCTGCACAGGTGCATCGGAATCTAATAACGGTTTCCCAGGAGCAGCTCATAGCACAAACTCTTCTTGTACTTAAGTCGGCATTGTGCCTTTTTGTATTCAATCCCGATGCAATTTCAGTGTTTCATGGTCAATGTGAAGGTCTAAATGATACAGTCAATCTGCACTGGTGCATCGGAATCTAATACTGGAGTTCCATTAGCCGGCGAAAGCACAAACTCTTAGACGATTCACTCTTCTTGTACTTAAGTCGGCATTGCAACTTTTGTATTTAACCCCGATGCAATTTCCGTGTTTCATTGTCTTTGTGAAGGTCGAAGGGATACAGTAAACCTGCACAGGTGCATCGGAATCTAATAATGGTCTCCCAGGAGCAGCTCATAGCACAAACTCTTCTTGTACTTAGGTTGGCATTGTGCGTTTTGTATTCAATCCCGATGCAATATCTGTGTATCATGCTCTATGTGAAGGTCCAAATGATACAGTCAACCTGCACTGGTGCATTGGAATCTAATACAGGTCTCCCAGGAGCCGCTCAAATCTCGAACTCTTAGAAGATTCATTCTTCTTGTACTTAGGTCGCCATTGTGCCTTTTGTATTCAATCCCGATGCAATTTCTGTGTTTCATGGTCAATGTGAAGGTCCAAGACAAACAGTAAATGTGCACTGGTGCATCGGATTCTATTACAAGTCTCCCAGGAGGCGCTCAAACCACAAACTCGTGGAAGATTAATTCTTCTTGTACTTAAGTTGGCTAGTGCCTTTTCTATTTAATCCCAATGCAATTTCTGAGTTTCATGGTCAATGTGAAGGTCCAGGGGATACAGTATACCTGCACTGGTGCATCGGTATCTAATACTGGTCTCCCAAGAGCTGCTGAAAGCGCAAACTCTTAGAAGATTCGCTCTTATTGTACTTAAGTCGGCATTGTCCCTTTTGTATTCAATCCCGATGCAATTTCTGAATTTCATGGTCAATGTAAAGGTCAAAATGATACAGTCAACCTGCACTGGTGCAACGGAATCTAATACTGGTCTCCCATGAGCCGCTCAAACCACAAATTCTTAGAAGATTCACTGTTCTTTACTTGATTGGGCATTGTGCCTTTTGTATTCAATCACGATGCGATTTCTGTGTTTCGTGGTCAATGTGAAGGTCCAAGGGGTACAGTAAACCTGCACTGGTGCATCGGAATCTAATACTGGTCTCCCAGGAGCCGCTCAAACCACAATTTCTTAGAAAATTCGTTCTTCTTGTACCTAAGTAGGCATTGCCCTTTTGAATTCAATCCCGATGCATTTTCTGTTTTTCATGGTCAATGTGAAGGTTCAAGGGAAACAGTGAAAGTGCACTGGTGCATCGGAATCTAATACAGGTCCCACCAGAGCCGTTTAAACCACAAACTCTTAGGTGATTCACTCTTCTTTTACTTAAGTTGGCATTGTGCTTTTGTATTCAATCCCGATGCAATATCTATGTTTCATGGTCACAGTGAAGGTCCAAGGGATACAGTAAACCTGCACTGGTGCATCGGAATCTAATACTGGTCTCCCAGGAGCCGCCCAAAGCACAAACTCTTAGAAGATTCACTCTTCTTGTACTTAAGTCGGCATTGTGCCTTTTATATTCAATCTCGATGCAATTTCTGTGTTTCATGGTCAAAGTGAAAGTCCAAGGGATACGGTACACCTGCACTGGTGCATCGGAATCTAATACTCGTCTCTCAGGGGCCGCTCGAAGCACAAACTGTTAGAAGATTTCTCTGCTTGTACTTAAGTCGGCATTGTCCCATTTGTATTCAATCCCAATGCAATTTCTGTGTTTCATGGTCAATGTGAAGGTCCAAGGGATACGGTAAACCTGCACTGGTGCATCGGAATCTAATACTGGTTTCCCAGGAGCCGCTCAAATCACAAACTCTTTGAAGATTCACTCATCTTGTACTTAAGTCGGCATTGCGCCTTTTGTATTTATTCCCGATGCAATTTCTGTGTTTCATTGTCAATGTGAATGTTTAAAGGATACAGTAAACCGGCACTGGTGCATCGGAATCTAATACTGGACTCCCAGGAGCAGCTCAAAGCACAAACTCTTCTTGTACTTAGGTCGGCTTTGTGCCTTTTGTATTCAATCCCGATGCAGTTTCTGTGTTTCATGGTCAATGTGAAGGTCCAAGGGATACAGTAAACCTGCACTGGTGCATCGGAATCTAATACTGGTTTCCCAGGAGCCGCTCAAATCACAAACTCTTGGAAGACTCACTCATCTTGTACTTAAGTCGGCATTGTGCATTTTGTATTCAATCCCGATGCAATTTCAGTGTTTCATGGTCAATGTGAAGGTCCAAGGGATACAGTGAACCTGCACTGGTGCATCGGAATCTAATACTGGTCTCCCATGAGCTGCTCAAAGCAGAAACCCTTAGAAGAATCTTTCTCCTTGTACTTACGGCGGCAATGTCCCTTTTGTGTCCAATCCCGATGCAATTTCGGTGTTTCATTGTCAATGTGAGGGTCCAAATGATACAGTCAACCTGCACTGGTGCATCGGTATCTAGTACTGGTCTCCCAGGAGCCGCTCAAAGCACAAACTCTTAGAAGATTCACTCTTCTTGTACTTAAGTCGGCATTGTTCCTTTTGTATTCAATCTCGATGCAATTTGTGTTTGATGGTCAAAGGGTAAGTCCAAGCGATACGGTAAGCCAGCACTGGTGCATCGGAATCTAATACTCGTCTCCCAGGAGCCGCTCAAAGCACAAACTCTTAGAAGATTCACTCTGCTTGTACTTAAGTCGGCATTGTCCCATTTGTATTCAATCCCGATGCAATTTCTGTGTTTCATGGTCAATGTGAAAGTCCAAGGGATACGGTAAACCTGCACTGGTGCATCGGAATCTAATACTAGTCTCCCAGGAGCCGCTGAAAGCACAAACACTTAGAAGATTCACTCATCTTGTACTTAAGTCGGCATTGCGCCTTTTGTATTTATTCCCGATGCAATTTCTGTGTTTCATTGTCAATGTGAATGTTTAAAGGATACAGTAAACCGGCACTGGTGCATCGGAATCTAATACTGGACTCCCAGGAGCAGGTCAAAGCACAAACTCTTCTTGTACTTAGGTCGGCTTTGTACCTTTTGTATTCAGTCCCGATGCAGTTTCTGTGTTTCATGGTCAATGTGAAGGTCCAAGCGGTACAGTAAACCTGCACTGGTGCATCGGAATCTAATACTGGTTTCCCAGGAGCCGCTCATATCACAAACTCTTAGAAGAGTTACTCATCTTGTACTTAAGTCGGTATTGTGCATTTGGAATTCAATCCCGATGCAATTTCAGTGTTTCATGGTCAATGTGAAGGTCCAAGGGATACAGTAAACCTGCACTGGTGCATCGGAATCTAATACTGGTCTCCCATGAGCCGCTCAAAGCAGAAACTCTTAGAAGATTCTTTCTTCTTGTACTTACGGCGGCAATGTCCCTTTTGTATCCAATCCCGATGCAATTTCTGCGTTTCATTGTCAATGTGAAGGTCCAAATGATACAGTCAACCTGCACTGGTGCATCGGAATCTAATACTGGTCTCCCGGGAGCCGCTCAAAGCACAAACTCTTAGAAGATTCACTCTTCTTGTACTTAAGTCGGAATTGTGACTTTTGTATTCAATCTCGATGCAATTTCTGTGTTTCATGGTCAAAGTGAAAGTCCAAGGGATATGATAAACCTGCACTGGTGCATCGGAATCTAATACTGGTCTCCCATTAGCCGCTGAAAGCGCAAACTCTTAGACGATTCACTCTTCTTGTACTTAAGTCGGCATTGCACCTTTTGTATTTAATCCCGATGCAATTTCTGTGATTCATGGTCAATGCGAAGGTCCAAGGGATACAGTACACCTGCACTGGTGCATCGGAATCTGATACTGGTCTCCCAGGAGCTGCTGAAAGCGCAAACTCTTAGAAGATTCACTCTTCTTGTACTTAAGTCGTCACTGTGCCTTTTGTATTCAATCCCGATGCAATTTCGGTATTTCATGGTCAATGTGAAGGTCAAAGGGATACTTTAAACATGAACTGGTGCATCGGATTCTGATACAGGTCTCCCAGGAGCCGCTCAAACCGCAAATTCGTAGAAGATTCACTCTACTTGTTCTTAAGTTGGCATTGTGCCTTTTGTTTTCAATCCTGTTGCAATTTCTTTGTTTTATGGTCAATGGGAAGTTCCAAGGGATGCAGTAAACCTGCACTGGTGCATCGGATTCTAATACTGGTCTCCCAGGACGCACTAAAAACACAAACTCTTAGAAGATTCTCTCTTTCTGTAATGAAGTCGGCATTGTCCCTTTTGAATTCAATCCCTATGCAATTTCAGTTCTTCATGGTCAATGTGAAGGTCCAAGGGAAACAGTGAAAGTGCACTGGTGCATCGGAATCTAATACAGGTCCCACCGGAGCAGCTCAATCCACTAACTCTTAGGTGATTCACTCTTCTTTTAATTAAGTTGGCAATGTGCTTTTGTATTCAATCCCGATGTAATTTCTGTGTTTCATGGTCACAGTGAAGGTCCAAGGGATACAGTAAACCTGCACTGGTGCATCGGAATCTAATACTGGTCTCCCAGGAGCCGCTCAAAGCACAAACTATTAGAAGATTCACTCTTCTTGTACTTAAGTCGGCATTGTGCCTTTCGTAATCAATATCGATGCAATTTCTGTGTTTCATGGTCAATGTGAAGGTCCAAGACAAACAGTAAATGTGCACTGGTGCATTGGATTCTATTACAAGTCTCCCAGGAGCCGCGCAAACCACAAACTCGTAGAAGATTAATTCTTCTTGTACTTAAGTTGGCTTGTGCTTTTTCTATTTAATCCCGATGCAATTTCTGAGTTTCATGGTCAATGTGAAGGTTCAAGGGAAACAGTGAAAGTGCACTGGTGCATCGGAATCTAATACAGGTCCCACCGGAGCCGCTCAAACCACAAACTCTTAGGTGATTCACTCTTCTTTTACTTAAGTTGGCATTGTGCTTTTGTATTCAATCCCAATGGAATATCTGTGTTTCATGGTCACAGTGAAGGTCCAAGGGATACAGTAAACCTGCACTGGTGCATCGGAATCTAATACTGGTCTCCCAGGAGCCGCCCAAAGCACAAACTCTTAAAAGATTCACTCTTCTTGTACTTAAGTCGGCATTGTGCCTTTTATATTCAATCTCGATGCAATTTCTGTGTTTCATGGTGAAAGTGAATGTCCAAGCGATACGGTAAACCTGCACTGGTGCATCGGAATCTAATACTGGACTCCCAGGAGCCGCCCAAAGCACAAACACTTAGAAGATTCACTCATCTTGTACTTAAGTCGGCTTTGTGCTTTTTGTATTCAATCCCGATGCAGTTTCTGTGTTTAATGGTCAATGTGAAGATCCAATGGATACAGTAAACCTGCACTGGTGCATCGGAATCTAATACTTGTGTCCCAGGAGCCGCACAAATCACAAACTCTTAGAAGACTTACTCATCTTGTACTTAAGTCCGTTATGTGCCTTTTGTATTCAATCCCGACGCAATTTCAGTGTTTCATGGTCAATGTGAAGGTCCAAAGGATAAAGTAAACCTGTACTGGTGCATCGGAATCTAATACTGGTCTCCCATGAGCCGCTCAAAGCAGAAACTCCTAGAAGATTCTTTCTTCTTGTACTTACGGCGGCAATGTCCCTTTTGTATCCAATCCCGATGCAATTTCTGTGTTTCATTGTCAATGTGAGGGTTCAAATGATACAGTCAACCTGCACTGGTGCATCGGTATCTGGCACTGGTCTCCCAGGGGCCGCTCAAAGCACAAACTCTTAGAAGATTCACTCTTCTTGTACCTAAGTCGGCATTGTGACTTTTGTATTCGATCCCGATGCAATTTCTGAGTTTCATGGTCAATGTGAAAGTCAAAGGGATACTTTAAACGTGCACTGGTGCATCGGAATCTAATACAGGTCTCCCAGGAGCCGCTCAAACCGCAAATTCGTAGAAGATTCACTCTACTTGTTCTTAAGTTGGCATTGTGCCTTTTGTATTCAATCCTGTTCCAATTTCTTTTTTTTATGGTCAATGGGAAGTTCCAAGGGACGCAGTAAACCTGCACTGGTGCATCGGATTCTAATACTGGTCTCCCAGGAGGCACTAAAAGCACAAACTCTTAGAAGATTCTCTCTTTATGTAATGAAGTCGGCATTGTCCCTTTTGAATTCAATCCCGATGCAATTTTAGTGCTTCATGGTCAATGTGAAGGTCCAAGGGAAGCAGTGAAAGTGCACTGGTGCATCGGAAACTAATACAGGTCCAACCGGAGCCGCTCAAACCACTAACTCTTATTTGATTCACTCTCCTTTTAATTAAGTTGTCATTGTGCTTTTGTATTCAATCCCGATGTAATTTCTGTGTTTCATGGTCACAGTAAAGGTCCAAGGGATACAGTAAACCTGCACTGGTGCATCGGAAACTAATACTGGTCTCCCAGGAGCCGCTCAAAACACAAACGTTTAGAAGATTCACTCTTCTTGTGCTTAAGTCGGCATTTGGCCTTTTGTATTCAATATCGATGCAATTTCTGTGTTTCATGGTCAAAGTGAAAGTCCAAGGGATACGGTAAACCTGCACTGGTGCATCGGAATCTAATACTCGTCTCCCAGGAGCCGCTCAAACACAAACTCTTAGAAGATTCACTCTTCTTGTTCTTAAGTCGGCATTATCCCTTTTGTATTCAATCCCGATGCAATTTCAGTCTTTCATGGTCAATGTGAAGCTCCAAGGGATACAGTAAAACTGCACTGGTGCATCGGAATCTAATTCTGGTCTCCCAGGAGCCGCCCAAACACAAACTCGTAGAAGATTCATTCTTCTTGTACTTAAGTTGGCTTGTGCCTTTTGTATTCAATCCCAATGCAATTTCTGAGTGTCATGGTCAATGTGAAGGTCCAAGGGATACAGTAAACCTGCACTGGTGCATCGGAATCTAATACTGGTCTCCTAGGAGCCGCTCAAACCACAATTTCTTAGAAAATTCGCTCTTCTTGTACTTAAGTCGGCGTTGTCCCTTTTGCATTCAATCCCGATGCAATTTCTGTGTTTCATGGTCAATGTGAAGGTCAAAGGGATACTTTAAACGTGCACTGGTGCATCGGATTCTAATACAGGTCTCCCAGGAGCAGCTCAAACCGCAAATTCGAGGAAGATTCACTCTACTTTTTTTTAAGTTGGCATTGTGCGTTTTGTATTCTATCCCGATGCAATTTCTGTGTTTCATGGTCAATGTGAAGGTCCAAGGGATACGGTAAACCCGCACTGGTTCATCGGAACCTAATACTGGTCTCCCAGGAGCAGCTCAAAGCACAAACTCTTCTTGTACTTAGGTCGTCATTGTGCCTTTTGTATTTTATCCCGATGCAGTTTCTGTGTTTCATGGTCAATGTGAAAGTCCAAGGGATACAGTAAACCTGCACTGGTGCATCAGAATCTAATACTGGTCTCCCAGGAGCTGCTCAAATCACAAACTCTTAGAAGATTCACTCATCTTGTACTTAAGTCGGCATTGTGCAATTTGTATTCATTCCCGATGCAATTTCAGTGTTTCATGGTCAATGTGAAGGTCCAAGTGATACAGTAAACCTGCACTGGTGCATCGGAATCTAATACTGGTCTCCCGTGAGCCGCTCAAAGCAGAAACTCTTAGAAGATTCTTTCTTCTTGTACTTACGGCGGCATTGTCCCTTTTGTATTCAATCCCGATGCAATTTCTGTGTTTCATTGTCAATGTGAAGGTCCAGGGGATACAGTAAACCGGCACTGGTGCATCGGAGTCTAATACTGCTCTCCCAGGAGCAGCTCAAAGCACGAACTCTTCTTGTACTTAAGTCGGCATTGCATCTTTTGTATTTAATCCCGATGCAAGGTCTGTGTTTCATGGTCAATGTGAAGGTCCAAGGGATACAGTAAACCTGCACTGGTGCATCGGAATCTAATACTGGTCTCTCAGGAGCCACTCAAAACACGAACTCTTAGAAGACTCACTCATCTTGTACTTAAGTCGGCTTGTGCCTTTTGTATTCGATTCCGATGCAATTTCTTAGTGTCATGGTCAATGTGAAGGTCCAAGGGATACAGTAAACCTGCACTGGTGCATCGGAATCTAATACTGGTCTGCTAGGAGCCGCTCAAACCACAATTTCTCAGAAAATTCGCTCTTCTTGTACTTAAGTCGGCATTGTCCCTTTTGAATTCAATCGCGATGCAAATTCTGTGTTTCGTGGTCAATGTGAAGGTCAAAGGGATACTTTAAACGTGCACTGGTGCATCGCATTCTAATACAGGTCTCCCAGGAGCCGCTCAAACCGCAAATTCGTAGGAGATTCACTCTACTTGTTCTTAAGGTGGCATTGTGCCTTTTGTATTCTATCCCGATGCAATTTCTGTGTTTCATGGTCAATGTGAACGTCCAAGGGATACAGCTAAAGTGCACTGGTGCATCGGAATCAAATACACGTCTCACCGGAGCCGCTCAAACCACGAACTCTTAGGTGATTCATTCTTCATTTACTTAAGTTGGCATTGTGCTTTTGTATTCAATCCCAATGCAATTTCTGTGTTTCATGGTCGATGTGAAGGTCCAAGGGGTACAGTAAACCTGCACTGGTGCATCGGAATCTAATACTGGTTTCCCAGGAGCCGCTCAAATCACAAACTCTTAGGAGACTCACTCATTTTGTACTTAAGTCGGCATTGTGCCTTTTGTATTCTATCCCGATGCAGTTTCTGTGTTTCATGGTCAATGTGAAGGTCCAAGGGATACAGTATACCTGCACTGGTGCATCGGTATCTAATACTGGACTCCCAGGACACGTTGAAAGCGCAAACTCTTATAACATTCACTCTTCTTGTACTTATGTCGGCATTGTCCATTTTGCATCCAATCTCGATGCAATTTCTGTGTTTCATGGTCAATTTGAAGGTCCAAGGGATACGGTATAGCTGCACTTGTGCATCGGAATCTAATGCATGTCTCCCAGGAGCCGCTGAAAGCATAAACACTTAGAAGATTCACTCATCTTGTACTTAAGTCGGCACTGCGTTTTTTGTATTCAATCCCAATGCAATTTCTGTGTTTCATGGTCAACGTGAAGGTCCAAGGGATACAGTATACCTGCATTGTTGCATCGGTATCTAATACTGGACTCCCTGGAGCCGTTGAAACCGCAAACGCTTTGAAGATTCACTCTTCTTGTACTTAAGTCGGCATTTTGCTTTTGTATTCAATCCCGATGCAATTTCTGTGATTCATGCTCAATGTGAAGGTCCAAGGGATACAGTAAACCTGCACTGGTGCATCGGAATCTAATAGTGGTCTGCCAGAAGCCGCTCCAACGACAATTTTTTAGAAAATTCACCTTCTTGTACTTAAGTCGGCATTGTCCGTTTTGTATTCAATCCCGATGCAATTTCTGTGCTTCATGGTCAATGTGAAGGTCAAAGGGATACAGTAAACGTGCACTGGTGCATCGGAATCTAATACAGGTCTCCCAGGAAGCGCTCAAAGCTTAAAGTCTTCGAAGATTAAAACTACTTGTGCTTAAGTTGGCATTGTGAGTTTTGTATTCAATCCCGATGCGATTTCTGTGTTTCATGGTTAATGAGAAGGTCCAAGGGATACAGAAAGCCTGCACTGGTGCATCGGAATCTAATACTGGTCTGCCAGTAGCCGCTGAAACCACTAACTCTTAGATGATTCACTCTTCTTGTATTTAAGTCGGCATTGTGCCCTTTATATTCAATCCCGATGCAATTTCTGTGTTTCATGCTCAATGTGAAGGTCCAAGGGATACAGTAAATCCGCACTGGTGCATCGGAATCTAATACTGGTCTTCCAGGAGCCGCTCAAACCACAAAGTCATATAAGATTCACTCTTCTCGTACTTAAGTCGTCATTGTGCCTTTTGTATTCAATCCCGATGCGATTTCTGTGTTTCATCGTCAATGCGAAGGTCCAAGGGATACAGTAAACCCACACTGGTGCATCGGAATCTAATACCGGTCTCCCAGGAGCCGATCAAACCACAAAGTCTTATAAGATTCACTCTTCTTGTACTTAAGTCGTCATTGTGGCTTTTGTTTTCAATCCCGATGCGATTTCTGTGTTTCATCGTCAATGTGAAGGTCCAAAGGATACAGTAAACGTGCACTGGTGCATCGGAATCTAATACAGGTCTCCCAGGAAGCGCTCAAAGCTTAAAGTCTTCGAAGATTAATACTACTTGTGCTTAAGTTGGCATTGTGAGTTTTGTATTCAATCCCGATGCGATTTCTGTGTTTCATGGTTAATTTGAAGGTCCAAAAGATACTGTAAACCTGCACTGGTGAATCGGAATCTAATACTGGTCTGCCTGGAGCCGTTCAAAGTACAAACACTTAGAAGATTCACTCTTCTTGTACCTAAGTCGGCCTTGTCCCTTTTGAATTCATTCCCGATGTAATTTCTGTGTTTCATGCCCAATTTGAAGGTCCAAAAGGTACAGTAAACCTGCACTGGTGAATCGGAGTCTAATACTGGTCTGCCTGGAGCCGTTCAAACCACAAACTCTTAGAAGATTAGCTCTTCTTGTACTTAAGTCGGCATTGTCCATTTTGTATTCAATCCCGATGCAATTTCTGTGTTTCATGCTCAATTTGAAGGTCCAAAAGATACAGTAAACCTGCACTGGTGAATCGGAATCTAATACTGGTCTGCCTGGAGCCGTTCAAAGTACAAACACTTAGAAGATACACTCTTCTTGTACTTAAGTCGGCATTGTGCCTTTTGTATTCAATCCCGATGCAATTTCTGCGATTCATGCTCAATGTGAAGGTCCAAGGGATACAGAAAACCTGCACTGGTGCATCGGAATCTAATACGTGTCTGCCAGGCCCCGCTCCAACCACAAACTCTTAGAAGATTCAGTCTTCTTGTACTTAAATCGGCATTGTGCATTTTGTATTCAATCCCGATGCAATTTCTGTGTTTCATGGTCATTGTGTAGGTCCAAATGATAGTGTCAACCTGCAGTGGTCCATCGGAATCTAATACTGGTCTCCCAGGAGCCGCTCAAAGCACAAACTCTTAGAAGAATCACTGTTCTTGTACTTAAGTCGGCATTGTGCCTTTGTAATTAATCCCGATGCAATTTCTATGTTTCATGGTCAATGAGAATGTCCAAGGTATACAGTAAATTTGCACTGGTTCATCGAAATCTAATACTGGTCTCCCATGAGACGCTCAAACCACAAACTCTTAGAAGATTCACTCTTCTTGTACTTAAGTCGGCATTCTGCATTTTGTATTCAATCCCGATGCAATATCTGAGTTTCATAGTCAATGTGAAGGTCCAAATGATACAGTCAACCTGCACTGGTGCATCGCAATCTAATACTGGTCTCCCAGGAGCCGCTCATAGCACAAACTCTTAGAAGATTCACTCTTCTTGCACTTAAGTCGACATTGTGCCTAATGTATTGAATCCTGATGCAATTTCTGTGTTTCACGGTCAATGTGAAGGTCCAAGGGATACAGTAAACCCGCACTGGTGCATCGGAATCTAATACTGGTCTCCCAGGAGCCGCTCAAACCACTAACTCTTAGATGAATCACTCTTCTTGTACATAAGTCGGCATTATGACTATTGTATTCAATCCCGATGCAATTTCTGTGTTTCCTGCTCAATGTGAAGGTCCAAGGGATACAGTAAACCTGGACTGGTGAATCGGAATCTAGTACTGGTCTCCGTGGAGCCGTTCAAAGTACAAACTCTTAGAAGATTCACTCTTCTTGTACTTAAGTCTGCATTGTGCTTTTTGTATTCAATACCGATGCAATTTCTGTGTATCGTGGTCAATATGAAGGTCCAAGGGATACAGTATACCTGCAGTGGTGCATCGGAATGTAATACTGGTCTCCCAGGAGCCGCTGAAAGCACAAACTCCTAGTAGATTCATTCTTCTTGTACTTAAGTCGGCATTGTCCCTTTTTTATTCAATCCGAATGCAATTTTTGTATTTCATGGTCAATGTGAAGATCCAAGGGATACAGTAAACCTCCACTGGTGCATCGGAATCTCATACTGGTCTCCCAGGAGCCGCTCAAAGCACAAACCCCTCGAAGATTCCCTCTTCTTTTACATAAGTCGGTATTGTGCATTTTGTATTCAATCCCGATGCAATTTCTATGTTTCATGGACAATGAGAATGTCAAAGGGATACAGTAAACCTGCACTTGTTCATCGAAATCTTATACTGGTCTCCCATGAGCCGCACAAAGCACAAACTCTTAGAAGATTCACTCTTCTTGTATTTAAGTCGCCATTCTGCCTTTTGTATTCAATCCCGATGCGATGTCTGTGTTTCATGGTCAATATGAAGGTCAAAGGGATACAGTAAACGTGCTCTGGTGCATCGGAATCTAATATAGGTCTCCCAGGAGACGCTCTTAGAAGATTCACTCTTCTTGTACTTAAGCCGGTATTGTGCATTTTGTATTCAATACCGGTGCAATCTCTATGTGTCATGGTCAATGAGAATGTCCAAAGGATACAGTAAACCTGCACTGGTTCATCGGAATCTAATACTAGTTCCCATGAGCCGCTAAAACCACAAACTCTTAAAAAATTTACCTTCTTGTACTTAAGTCGGCATTGTCCCTTTTGTATTCAATCTCCATGCAATTTCTGTACTTCATGGTCAATGTGACGGTCAAAGGGATACAGTAAACGTGCACTGGTGCATTGGAATCTAATACTGGTCTGCCTGGAGCCGCTGAAAGCACAAACTCTTAGAAGATTCACCCTTCTTGTATTTAAATAGGCATTGTCCATTTTGTATTCAATCCCAATGCAATTACTGTGTTTCATGCTCAATTTGAAGGTGAAAAGGTACAGTAAACCTGCACTGGTGAATCGGAATCTAATACTGGTCTGCCTGGAGCCGTTCAAAGTACAAATTCTTAGAAGTTTCACTCTTTTTGTACTTAAGTCGGCATTGTGCCTTTTGTATTCAATCCCGATGCAATTTCTGTGATTCATGGACAATGTGAAGGTCCAAGGGATACAGTAAACCTGCACTGGTGCATCGGAATCTAATACTGGTCTCCCATCAGCTTCTCAAACCACAAACTCTTAGGAGATTCACTCTTCTTGTACTTAAGTCGGCATTGTGCCTTTTCCAGTCAATCCCTATGCGATATCTGTTTGTCATGGTCAACGTGAAGGTCCAAGGGATAGAGTAAACCTGCACTGGTGCATCGGAATCTAATACTGGTCTCCCAGGAGCCGCTGAAAGCACTAACTCCCAAGGGATTCATTCTTGTTGTACCTATGTCGGCATTGTCTTTTGTAATCGATCCCGATGCGATTTCTGTGTTTCATGGTCAATGTGATGGTCCAAATGATACAGTAAACCTGCACTGGTGCAACGGATTCTAATACTGGTCTCCCAGGAGCCGCTCAAAGCACAAACTCTTAGAAGATTCATTCTTTTTGTACTTAAGTCGGCATTGTTTCTTTTGTAATCAATGCCGATACGATATCTGTGTTTCATGTCCAATGTGAAGATCCAAAGGATACAGTAAACCTGCACTGGTGCATCGGAATCTAATACTGGTCTCTCAGGAGCCGCTCAAACTACAAACTCTTAGAAAATTCACCTTCTTGTACTTAAGTCGGGATTGTCCCTTTTATATTCAATCCCGAAGCAATTTTAGTGATTCATTGTCAAAGTGAATGTCCAAGGGATACAGTATACCGGCACTGGTGAATCGGAATCTAATACTGGTCTCCGTGGAGCCGTTGAAAGTACAAACTCTTAGAAGATTCACTCTTTTTGTACTTAAGTCTGCATTGTGCCTTTTGTATTCAATCCCGATGCAGTTTCTGTGGTTCATGGTCAATGTGAAGGTCCAAGGGATACAGTATACTAGCACTGGTGCATTGGAATCTAATACCGGTCTCCCAGGAGCCGCGGAAAGCACAAAATCCTAGAAGATTCATTCTTCTTGTACTGAAGTCGGCATTGTCCATTTTGTATTCAATCCCGATGCAATTTCTGTGTGTTATGGTCAATGTGAAGGTTCAAGGGATACAGTAAACCTGCACTGGTGCATCGGAATCTAATACTGTCTCCCAGGAGCAGCTGAAAGCACAAGCTCCTAGAGGATTATTTCCTCTTGTACTGAAGTCGGCATTGTCCCTTTTATATACAACCCGGATGCAATTTCTGTGTTTCATGCTCAATGTGAAGGTCCAAGGGATACAGTAAACCTGCACAGGTGAATCAAAATCTAATACTGATCTCCCTGTAGCTGTTCATATTACCAACACTTAGAAGATTCACTCTTCTTGTACTTCAGTCGGCATTGTGCCTTTTCTATTCAATCCCGATGCAATTTCTGTGTGTTATGGTCAATTTGAAGGTCCAAGGAATACAGTAATCCTGCACTGGGGCATCGGAATCTAATACTTGTCCTCCATCAGCCTCTCAAACCAGAAACTCTTAGAAGATTCACTCTTCTTGTACTTAAGTCGGCATTCTGCCTTTTGTATTCAATCCTGATGCAATATCTGTGTTTCATAGTCAATGTGAAGGTCAAAATGATACAGTCAACCTGTACTGGTGCATCGCAATGTAATACTGGCCTCCCAGGAGCCGTTTAAAGCACAAACTCTTAGAAGATTCACTCTTCTTGCACTTATGTCGACATTGTGCCTTATGTATTCAATCCCGTTGCAATTTCTGTGTTTCATGGACAATGTGAAGGTCCAAGGGATACAGTAAACCTGCACTGGTGCATCGGAATCTAATACTGGTCTCCCATGAGCCAGTCAAACCACAAACTCTTAGAAGATTCACTCTTGTTGTATTTAGGTCGCCATTGTGCCTTTTGTATTCAATCCCGATGCGATATCTGTGTTTCATGGTCAATGTGAAGGTCCAAGGGATATAGTAAACCTGCACTGGTGCATCGGAATCTAAAACGGGTCTCTCAGGAGCAGCTGAAACCACAAACTCTTAGAAAATTCACCTTCCTGTACTTATGTAGGCATTGGCCCTTTTGTATTCAATCCCGATGCAATTTCTGTGTTTAATGGTCAATGTGAAGGTCCAAGGGATACAGTAAACCTGGACTGGTGAATCGGAAGCTAATACTGGTCTCCGTGGAGCCGTTTAAAGTACTAACTCTTAGAAGATTGACTCTTCTTGTACTTAAGTCTGCATTGTGCCTTTTGTATCCAATCCCGATGAAATTTCTGTGGTTCATGGTCAATGTGAAGTTCCAAGGGATACAGTAAACCTACACTGGTGCATCGGAATCTAATACTTGTCTGCCAGGAGCCGCTCCAACCACAAACCCTTAGAAGAATCATTCTTCTTGTACTTAAGTCGGCATTATCCATTTTTTATTCAATCCCGATGCAATTTCTGTGTTTCATGCTCAATGTGAAGGTCCAAGGGATACAGTAAACCTGCACAGGTGAATCGGAATCTAATACTGATCTCCCTGTAGCTGTTCAAATTACAAACTCTTAGAAGATTCATTCTTCTTGTACTTCAGTCGGCATTGTGCCATTTCCATTCAATCCCGATGCAATTTCTGTGTGTTATGGTCAATGTGAAGGTCCAAGGGATACAGTAAACCTGCACTGGTGCATCGGAATTTAATACTGGTCTCCCAGGAGCAGCTGAAAGCACAAGCTCCTAGAGGATTATTTCTTCTTGTGCTGAAGTCGGCATTGTCACTTTTATATACTACCCGGATGCAATTTCTGTGTTTCATGCTCAATGTGAAGGTCCTAGGGATACAGTAAACCTGCACAGGTGAATCGGAATCTAATACTGATCTCCCTGTAGCGGTTCAAATTACAAACTGTTAGAAGATTCTCTCCTGTACTTCAGTCGGCAGTCCCTTTTGTATTCAATCCTGATACAATTTCTGTGTTTCATGGTCAATGTGAAGGTCCAAATGATACAGTCAACCTGCACTGGTGCATCGCAATCTAATACTTGTCTCCCAGGAGCCGCTCAAAGCACAAACTCTTAGAAGATTCACTCTTCTTGCACTTAAGTCGACATTGTGCCTTATGTATTCAATCCCGATGCAATTTCTGTGTTTCATGGTCAATGTGAAGGTCCCAGGGATACAGTAAACCTGCACTGGTGCATCGGAATCTAATACTGGTCTCCCAGGAAACGCTCAAACCACAATTTCTTAGAAGATTCACTCTTCTTGTACTTAAGTCGGCATTGTCCCTTTTGTATTCAATCCCGATGCAATTTCTGTGATTCGTGGTCAATGTGAAGGTCCAAGGATACAGTAATCGGGCACTGGTGCATGGGAATCTAATACTGGACTCCCAGGAGCCGCTCAAAGCACAAACTCTTAGAAGATTCACTCTTCTTGTACTTTAGCCGGTATTGTGCATTTTGTATTCAATCCCGGTGCAATTTCTATATTTTTCATGGTCTATGAAAATGTCCAAAGGATTAAGGAAACCTGCACTGGTTCATCGGAATCTAATACCGGTCTCCCATGAGCCGCTTAAACCACAAACTCTTAGAAGATTCACTCTTCTTGTACTTAAGTCGTCATTGTGCCTTTTGTATTCAATCCCGATGCGATTTCTGTGTTTCATGGTCAATGTGAAGGTGGAAGGAATACAGTAAACCTGCAACTGGTGCATCGGAATCTAATACTGGCCTCTCAGGAGCCGCTCAAACCACAAACTTTTAGAGAATTCACCTTCCTGTACTTAAGTCGGAATTGTCCCTTTTGTATTCAATCCCGATGGAATTTCTGTGTGTCATGGTCAATGTGAAGGTCCAAGCGATACAGTGAACCTGCACTGGTGCATCGGAATCTAATACTGGTCTCCCAGGAGCAGCTGAAAGCACAAACTCCTAGAGGATTATTTCTTCTTGTACTTAAAACGGCATTGTCACTTTTGTATTCACTCTGGATGCAATTTGATTGTTTCATGGTCAATGTGAAGGTCCAAGGGATACAGTGAACCTGCACTGGTGCATCGGGTTCTAATACTGGTCTCACAGGAGCCGCTCAAACCACAAAATCGTGGAAAATTCACCTTCTTGTACTTAAGTCGGCGTTGTCCTTTTGTATTCAATCCCGATGCAATTTCTGTGATTCATGGTCAATGTGAAAAGCCAAGGGATACAGTAATCCCGCACTGGTGCATCGGAATATAATACAGGTCTCCCAGGGGCCTGTGAAGGCACAAACTCTTAGAAGATTCGCTCTTCTTGTACTTAAGTCGGCATAGTGCATTTTGTATTCAATCCCGATGCAATTTCTGTGTTTCATAGTCAATGTGAAGGTCAAAATGATACAGTAAACCTGCAATGGTGCATCGGAATCTAAAACTGGTCTCCCAGGAGGCCCTCAATTCCACAAACCCTTAGAAGATTCACTCTTCTTGTACTTAAGTCGGCATTGTCCCTTTTGTATTCAATCCCGATGCAATTTCTGTGCTTCATGCTCAATTTGAAGGTCCAAAAGATACAGTAAACCTGCACTGGTGAATCAAAATCTAATAATGGTCTCCCTGGAGCCGTTCAAAGTACAAACACTTAGTAGATTCACTCTTCTTGTACTTAAGTCGTCATTGTGCCTTTTGTATTCAATCCCGATGCAATTTCTGTGATTCATGGTCAATGTGAAGGTCCAAGGGATACAATAAACCTGCACTGGTGCATCGGAATCTAATACTGGTCTCCCAGGAGCCGCTGCAAACACAAACCCCTAGAAGAATCACTCTTCTTGTACTTAAGTCGGCATTGTCAATTTGGTATTCAATCCCGATGCAATTTCTGTGTTTCATGCTCAATGGGAAGGTCCAAATGATACAGTCAACCTGCACTGGTGCATCAGAATGTAATACTGGCCTCCCAGGAGCCGCGCAAATCACAAACCCTTAGAAGATCACTCTTCTTGTACTTACGTGGCCATTGTGCCTTTTGTATCCAATCCCTTTGCAATTTCTCTGTTTCATGGTCAATGAGAAGATCCAAGTGATACGGTAAACCTGTGCTGGTTCCTCGCAATCCAATACTGGTCTCCCATGAGCCGCTCAAACCACAAACTCTTAGGTGATTCACTCTTCTTGTACTTAAGTTGGCATTGTGCCTATTCCATTCAATCCCGATGCGATTTCTGTGTTTCATGGTCAATGTGAAGGGCCAAGGGATACAGTAAACCTGCACTGGTGAATCGGAATCTAATACTGGTCTCCCAGGAGCCGCTCAAATCACAAACTCTTAGAAGATTCACTCTTCTTGTCCTTAAGTCGGCATTGTGCTTTTGTATTCAATGCCGATACGATTTCTGTGTTTCATGGTCAATGTGAAGGTCCAAGGAATACAGTAAACCAGCACTGGTGCATCGGAATCTAATACTGGTCTCTCAGGAGCCGCTCAAACCACTAACTCTTAGAAAATTCACCTTCTTGTACTTAAGTCGGCATTGTCCCTTTAGTATTCAATCCCGATGGAATTTATGTGATTCATGGTCAATGTGAAGGTCCAAGGGATACAGTAAACCTGGACTGGTGAATCGGAATCTAATACTGGTCTCCGTGGAGCCGTTTAAAGTACTAACTCTTACAAGATTGACTCTTCTTGTACTTAAGTCTGCAATGTGCCTTTTGTATTCAATCCCGATGAAATATCTGTGGTTCATGGTCAATGTGAAGGTCCAAGGGATACAGTATACCTGCACAGGTGCATCGGAAGCTAATACTGGTCTCCCAAGAGCCGCTGAAAGCACAAACTCCTAGAAGATTCACTTTTTTTGTACTTATGTCGGCATTGTGCATTTTGTATTCAATCCCGATGCAATTTCTGTGTTTCATAGTCAATGGGAAGGCCCAAATAATACAGTCAACCTGCACTGGTGCATCGGAATCTAATACTGGTCTCCCAGGAGCCGCTCAAAGCACAAACCCTTTGAAGATTCACTCATCTTTTACGTAAGGCGGTATTGTGCATTTTGTATTCAATCCCGATGCGATTTCTGTGTTTCATGGTCAATGTGAAGGAGCAAGGGATACACCAAACCTGCACAGGTGCATCGGAATCGAATACTGGTCTCTCTGGAGCCGCTCAAACCACAAACATATAGAGAATTCACCTTCTTGTACTTAAGTCGGCATTGTTCCTTTTGTATTCAATCCCGATGGAATTTCTGTGTGTCATGGTCAAAGTGAAGGTCCAAGGGATACAGTAAACCTGCACTGGTGCATCGGAATCTAATGCTGGTTTCCCAGGAGCAACTGAAAGCACAAACTCCTAGAGGATTATTTCTTCTTGTACTTAAAACGGCATTGTCACTTTTGTATTCAGTCCTAATGCAATTTCATTGTTTCATGGTCAATGTTAAGGTCCAAGGGATACAGTAAACCTGCACTGGTTCATCGGAATCTAATACTGGTCTCCCATGAGCCAGTCAAACCACAAATTCTAAGAAGATTCACTCTTGTTGTATTTAGGTCGCCATTGTGCCTTTTGTATTCAATCCCAATGCGATTTCTGTGTTTCATGGTCAATGTGAAGGTGCAAGGGATACAGCAAACCTGCACAGGTGCATCGGAATCTAATACTGGTCTCTCTGGAGCCGCTCAAACCACAAAGTCGTAGAAAATTCACCTTCTTGTATTTAAGTCGGCATTGTCCCTTTTGTATTCAATCCCGATGCAATTTCTGTGATTCATGGTCAATGTGAAAAGCCAAGGCATACAGTAATCCTGCACTGGTGCATCGGAATATAATACAGGTCTCCCAGGAGTCTCTGAAGGCACAAACTCTTAGAAGATTCACTCTTCTAGTACTTTAGTCGTCATTGTCCCTTTTGTATTCAATCCCGATTCGATATCTGTGTTTTATTGTCAATGTGAAGGTCCACGGGATACAGCAAACCTGCACTGGTGCATCGGAATCTGATACTGGTCTCTCAGGAGCCGCTCAAACCACAAACTCTTAGAAAATTCACCTTCTTGTACTTAAGTCGGCATTATCAATTTTGTATTCAATGCCGATGCAATTTCTGTGTTTCACGGTGAATTTGAAGGTCAAAGGGATACAGTAAACGTGCACTGGTGCATCGGAATCTAATACAGGTCTCCCAGGACACGCTCAAATCACAAACTCCTTGAAGATTCACACTACATGTGCTTAAGTTGGCATTGTGAGTTTTGTATTCAATCCCGATGCAATTTCTGTGTTTCATGGTCAATGCGAAAGTCCAAGGAATACAGTAAACCTGTACTGGTGCATCGGAATCTAATACTGGTCTGCCAGGAGCCGCTCAAAGCACAAACTCTTAGAAGGTTCACTCTTCTTGCACTTAAGTCGACATTGTGCCTTATGCATTCTATCCCGATTCGATTTCTGTGTTTCATGGTCATTGTGAAGGTCCAAGAGATACAGTAAACCTGCGCTGGTGCATCGGAATCTAATACTGGTCTCTCAGGAGCCGCTCAAGCCACAAACTCTTCGATGATTCACACTACTTGTGCATAAGTTGGTATTGTGAGTATTGTATTCAATCAGGATGCAATTTCTGTGTTTCATGGCCAATGTGAACGTCCGAGGGATACAGTAAACCGGCACTGGTGCATCGGAATCTAATACTGGTCTGCCAGAAGCAGCGCAAACCACAAACTCTTTGAAGATTCACCCTTCTTGTACTGAAGTCGGCATTGTGCCTTTTGTATTCAATCCCGATGCTATAGCCGTGTTTCATAGTCAATGTGAACGTCCAAGGGATACAGTAAACCTGCACTGGTGCATCGGAATCTAATACTGGTCTGCTAGGAGCCTCTCCAATCACAAACTCTTACAAGATTCACTCTTCTTGTACTGAAGTCGGCATTGTTCATTTTGTATTCTGTCCCGAAGCAATTTCTGTGTTTTATACACAATGTGAAGGTCCAAGGGATACAGTAAACCTGCACTGGTGCATCGTAATAAAATTCTGGTCTCCCAGGAGCCGCTCAAAGCACAAACTCATAGAAGATTCACTCTTCTTGTACTTAAGTCGGCATTGTCCTTTTGTATTCAATCTCGACGCAATTTCTGTGTTTAATGGTGAATGTGAAAGTCAAAGGGATACAGTAAACATGCTCTGGTGCATCGGAATCTAATACAGGTCTCCCAGGAGCCGCTTAAAGCACAAACTCTTCGAAGATTCACTTTACTTGTGCTTATGTTGGCATTGTGAGTTTTGCATTCAATCCCGATGCAATTTCTGTGTTTCATAGTAAAAGTGAAGGTCCAAGGGATACAGTAAACCTGCACTGGTGCATCGGAATCAAAAACTGGTATCTCAAGAGCGGCTCAAACCACAAACTCTTAGAAAATTCACCTTCTTGTACTTAAGTCGGCATTGTCCTTTTTGTGTTCAATCCCGATGCAATTTCTGTGATTCGTGGTCAATGTGAAGGTCCAAGGGATACAGTAATCAGGCACTGGTGCATGGGAATGTAATACTGGGCTCCCAGGAGCCGCTCAACGCACAAACTCTTAGAAGATTCACTCTTCTTGTACTTTAGCCGGTATTGTGCATTTTGTATTCAATCCCGGTGCAATTTGTATGTTTCATGGTCAATGAAAATGACCAAGGGATTCAGGAAATCTGCACTGGTTCATCGGAATCTAATACCGGTCTCCCATGAGCCGCTAAAACCACAAACTCTTAGAAGATTCACTCTTCTTGTACTTAAGTCGTCATTGTGCCTTTTGTATTCAATCCCGATCGCGATTTCTGTGTTTCATGGTCAATGTGAAGGTGCAAGGGATTCAGTAAAACTGCACTGGTGCATCGGAATCTAATACTGGTCTCCCAGGACCCGCTCAAACCACAAACTCTTCGATGATTCACACAACTTGTGCATAAGTTGGTATTGTGAGGTTTATATTGAATCAGGATGCAATTACTGTGTATCATGGCCAATGTGAAGGTCCGAGGGATACAGTAAACCTGCACTGGTGCATCGGAATCTGATACTGGTCTGCCAGAAGCAGCGCAAACCACTAACTCCTAGAGGATTATTTCTTCTTGTGCTTAAAACGGCATTGTCACTTTTGTATTCAATCCGGATGCAATTTCATTGTTTCATGGTCAATGTGAAGGTCCAAGGGATACAGTAAACTTGCACTGGTGCATCGGGTTCTAATACTGGTCTCTCAGGAGCCGCTCAAACCACAAAATCGTAGGAAATTCACCTTCTTGTACTTAAGTTGGCATTGTCCCTTTTGTATTCAATCCCGAGGAAATTTCTGCGATTCATGGTCAATGTGAAAGGCCAAGATAGACAGTAACCCTGCACTGGTGCATCGGAAATAATACAGGTCTCCCAGGAGCCTCTGAAGGCACAAACTCTTAGAAGATTCACTCTTCTTGTACTTAAGTCGTCATTGTGCATTTTGTATTCAATCCCGATGCGGTTTCTGTGTTTCATGGTCAATGTGAAGGTCCAAGGGATACAGTAAACCTGCACTGGTGCATCCGAATCTAATACAGGTCTCTCAGGACCCGCTCAAACCACAAACTCTTCGATGATTCACACAACTTGTGCATAAGTTGGTATTGTGAGTTTTATATTGAATCAGGATGCAATTACTGTGTATCATGGCCAACGTGAAGGTCCGAGGGATACAGTAAACCTGCACTGGTGCATCGGAATCTGATACTGGTCTGCCAGAAGCAGCGCAAACCACAAACTCTTAGAAGATTCACCCTTCTTGTACTGAAGTCGGCATTGTGCCTTTTGTATTCAATCCCGATGCTATATCCGTGTTTCATAGTCAATATGAAGGTCCAAGGGATACAGTAAACGTGCACTGGTGCATCGGAATCTAATACTGGTCACCCAAGAGCCGCTGAAAGCTCAAACGCCTAGAAGATTCATTTTTCTTGTACGTAAGTCCTCATTGTCCATATTGTATTCAATCCCGATGCAAATTGGGTGTTTCATGGTCAATGAGAAGGTCCAAGGGATACGTTAAACCTGCGCTGGTTAATCGGAATCTAATACTGGTCTCCCATGAGCCGCTCAAACGACAAACTCTTAGAATATTCATTCTTTTTGTACTTAAGTCGGCATTGTTCCTTTTGTAATCAATGCCGATACGATATCTGTGTTTCATGTCCTATGTGAAGGTCCAAGGGATGCAGTAAACCTGCACTGGTGCATCGGAATCTAATACTGGTCTCTCTGGAGCCGCTCAAACCACAAACTCTTTGAAAATTCACCCTCTTGTACTTAAGTGTGCATTGTGCCTTTTGTATTCAATCCCGATTCAATTTCTGTGCTTCATGGTCAATGTGAAGGTCCAAGGGATACAGTATAATTGCACTGGTACATCGGAATCTAATACCGGTCTCCCAGGAGCCGCTGGAAGCACAAACTCCTAGAAGATTCATTCTACTTGTACTGATGTCGGCATTGTCCATTTTGTATTCAATCCCGATGCAATTTCTGTGTTTCATGGTCAATGTGAAGTTCCAAATGACACAGTCTACCTGCACTGGTGCATCGCAATCTAATACTGGTCTCCCAGGAGCCGCTCAAAGCACAAACCCTTCGAAGATTCACTCATCTTTTACATAAGGCGGTATTGTGCATTTTGTATTCAATCCCGATGCAATTTCTATGTTTCATGGTCAATGACAATGTCCAAGGGAAACAGTAAACCTGCACTGGTTCATCAGAATCTAATACTGCTCTCCCATGAGCCAGTCAAACCACAAGGTCTTAGAAGATTCACTCTTGTTGTATTTAGGTCGCCATTGTGCCTTTTGAATTCAATCCCGATGCGATGTCTGTGTTTCATGGTCAATGTGAAGGTCCAAGGGATATAGTAAACCTGCACTGGTGCATCGGAATCTAAAACTGGTCTCTCAGGAGCCACTGACACCACAAATTCTTAGAAAATTCACCTTTCTGTACTTATGTCGACATTGGCCCTTTTGTATTTAATCCTGATGCAATTTCTGTGTTTAATGGTCAATGTGAAGGTCAAAGGGATACAGTAAACGTGCTCTGGTGCATCGGAATCTAATACAGGACTCCCAGGAGCCGCTTAAATCACAAACTCTTCCAAGATTCACATTACTTGTGCTTAAGTTGGCATTGTGAGTTTCGTATTCAATCCCGATGCAATTTCTGTGTGTCATGGTAAATGTGAATGTCCAAGGGATACAAAAAACCTGCACTGGTGCATCGGAATGTAATACTGGTCTGCCAGGAGCCGCTCCAACCACAAACTCTTAGAAGACTCACTCTTCTTGTACTTAAGTCGGCATTGTGCCTTTTGTATTCAATCCCGAAGCAATTTCTGGGTTTCATACACAATGTGAAGGTCCAAGGGATACAGTAAACCTGCACTGGTGCATCGGAATAAAATACTGGTCTCCCAGGAGCCGCTCAAACCACAAACTCTTAGAAGATTCACTCTTCTTGTACTTAAGTCATCATTGTCCGTTTTGTATTCAATCCCGATGCAATTTCTGTGTTTCATGGTCAATGTGAAGTTCCAAGGGATACAGTAAACCTACACTGGTGCATCGGAATCTAATACTGGTCTGCCAGGAGCCGCTCCAACCGCAAACCCTTAGAAGATTCATTCTTCTTGTACTTAAGTCGGCATTGTCCCTTTTGTATTCAATCTCGACGCAATTTCTGTGTTTAATGGTGAATGTGAAAGTCAAAGGGATACAGTAAACATGCTCTGGTGCATCGGAATCTAATACATGTCTCCCAGGAGCCGCTCAAAGCACAAACTCTTAGAAGATTCACTCTTCTTTTACTTTAGCCGGTATTGTGCATTTTGTATTCAATCCCGGTGCAATTTCTATGTTTCATGGTCAATGAAAATGTCCAAGGGATTCAGGAAACCTGCACTGGTTCATCGGAATCTAATACCGGTCTCCCATGAGCCGGTAAAACCACAAACTCTTAGAAGATTCACTCTTCTTGTACTTAAGTCGGCATTGTCAATTTTGTATTCAATCCCGATGGAATTTCTGTGTGTCAGGGTCAATGTGAAGGTCCAAGGGATACAGTAAACCTGCACTGGTGCATCGGAATCTAATACTGGTCTCCAAGGAGCAGCTGAAAGCACAAACTCCTAGAGGATTATTTCTTCTTGTACTTAAAACGGCATTGTCACTTTTGTATTCAATCCCGATGCAATTTCTGCGATTCATGGTCAATGTGAAAAGCCAAGGGAGACAGTAACCCTGCACTGGTGCATCGGAAATAATACAATTCTCCCAGGAGCCTCTGAAGGCACAAACTCTTAGAAGATTCACTCTTCTTGTACTTAAGTCGGCGTGGTGCATTTTGTATTCAATCCCGATGCAATTTCTGTGTTTCATAGTCAATGTGAACGTCAAAATGATCCAGTATATCTGCACTGGTGCATCGGAATCTGATACTGGTCTCCCAGGAGCCGCTCAATGCACAAACTCTTAGAAGATTCACTCTTCTTGTACTTAAGTCGTCATTGTGCATTTTGTATTCAATCCCGATGCGGTTTCTGTGTTTCATGGTCAATGTGAAGGTCCAAGGGATACAGTAAACCTGCACTGGTGCATCCGAATCTAATACAGGTCTCTCAGGAGCCGCTCAAACCACAAACTCTTCGATGATTCACACTACTTGTGCATAAGTTGGTATTGTGAGTTTTGTATTCAATCAGGATGAAATTTTTGTGTTTTATGGCCAATGTGAAGGTCCAAGGGATACCGTAAACCTGCACTGGTGCATCGGAATCTAATACTGGTCTCTCAGGAGCCGCTTAAACCACAAACTCTTAGAAAATTCACCTTCTTGTACTTAAGTCGGCATTGTCCCTTTTTTATTCAATCCCGATGCAATTTCTGTGTTTCACGGTGAATGTGAAGGTCAAAGGGATACAGTAAACGTGCACTGGTGCATCGGAATCTAATACAGGTCTCCCAGGACACGCTCAAAGCACAAACTCCTTGAAGATCCACACTACTTGTGCTTACGTTGGCATTGTGAGTTTTGTATTCAATCCCGATGCAATTTCTGTGTTTCATGGTCAATGCGAAGGTCCAAGGGATACAGTAAACCTGCACTGGTGCATCGGAATCTAATACTGGTCTGCCAGGAGCCGCTCGAAGCACAAACTGTTAGAAGATTCACTCTTCTTGTACGTAAGTCGACATTGTGCCTTATGCATTTAATCCCGATGCGATTTCTGTGATCCAGGTCAGTGTGAAGGTCCAAGGGATACAGTAAACCTACACTGGTGCATCGGAAACTAATACTGGTCTCTCAGGAGCCGCACAAACCACAACCTTTCGATGATTCACACTACTTGTGCATAAGTTGGTATTGTGAGTTTTGTATTCAATCAGGATGCAATTACTGTTTATCATGGCCAATGTGAAGGTCCGAGGGATACAGTAAACCTGCACTGGTGCATCGGAACCTAATACTGGTCTGGGAGAAGCAGCGCAAACCACAAACTCTTTGAAGATTCACCCTTCTTGTACTGAAGTCGGCATTGTGCCTTTTGTATTCAATCCCGACGCTATATCCGTGTTTCATAGGCAATATGAAGGTCCAAGGGATACAGTAAACCTGCACTGGTGCATCGGAATCTAATACTGGTCACCCAAGAGCCGCTGAAAGCTCAAACTCCTAGAAGATTCATTCTTCTTGTACATAAGTCCTCATTGTCCATATTGAATTCAATCCCGATGCAATTTCTGTGATTCATGGTCAATGTGAGTGTCCAAGGGATACAGTATACCTGCACTGGTGCATCGGAATCTAACACTGGTCTCCCATGAGCCGCTCAAACCACAAACTCTTAGAAGATTCCCTCATCTTAAACTTAAGTTAGCATTGTGCCTTTTCTATTAAATCCCGATGCGATTTCTGTGTTTCATGGTCAATGTGAAGGTCCAAGAGATACAGTGAACCTGCACTGGTGCATCGGAATCTAATACTCGTCTCCCAGGAGCCGCTAAAATCACAAACTCCTAGAGGATCCATTCTTCTTGTACTTAAGTCGGCATTGTCCCTTTTGTATTCAATCTCGATGCAATTTCTGTGTTTCATGGTCAATTTGAAGGTCCAAATGATACAGTCAACCTGCACTGGTGCATCGGAATCTAATACTGGTCTCCAAGGAGCTGCTCAACCCACAAACTCTTAGAAACTTCACTCTCATTGTACTTAAGGCAAAATTGTCTCTTTTGTATTCAATCTCGATGCAATTTCTGTGTTTCATGGTCAATGTGGAGGTCCAAGGGGTACAGTAAACCTACACTGGTGCATCGGAATCTAATACATGTCTCCCAGGAGCCGCTCAGACCACAAACTCTTAGAAGATTCACTCCTCTTGTACCTAAGGCGGCATTGTTTCTTTGTATTCATTCCCGATGCAATTTCTGTGTTTCGTGCTCAATGTGAAGGTCCAAGGGATACAGTAAACCTGGACTGGTAAATCGGAATCTAATACTGTTCTCCCTGGAGCCGTTCAAAGTACAAACTCTTAGAAGATTCACTCCTCTTGTACTTAAGTCTACATTGTGCTTTTTGCATTCAATCCCGATGCAATTTCTGTGATTCATGGTCACTGTGAGTGTCCAAGGGATACAGTATACCTGCACTGGTGCATCGGAATCTAATACTGGTCTCCCAGGAGCTGCTCAAAACACAAACTCCTAGAAGATTCATTCTTCTTGTACTTAAGTCGCCATTGTCCATTTTGTATTCAATCCCAACGCAATTTCTGTGATTCATGGTCAATGTGAAGGTCCAAGGGATATAGTTATCCGGCACTGGTGCATCGGAAAATAATACTGGTCTCCCATGAGCCACTAAAACCACAAATTCTTAGAAGAGTCACTCTTCTTGTACTTAAGTCGTCATTGTGCCTTTTCTATTCAATCCCGATGCGATTTATGTGTTTCATGGTCAATTTGAAGGTGCAAGGGATACAGTAAACCTGCACTGGTGCATCGGAGTCTAATACTGGTCTCTCAGGAGCCGCTCAAACCACAAACTTTTAGAAAATTCACCTTCTTGTACTTAAGTCGGCATTGTCCCTTTTGTATTCAATCCCGATGCAATTTCTGTGTGTCATGGTCAATGTGAAGGTCCAAGGGATACAGTAAACCTGCACTGGTGCATCGGAATCTAATACTTGTCACCCAGGAGCAACTGATACACGAACTCCTAGAGGATTATTTCTTCTTGTACTTAAGTCGGCATTGTCACTTTTGTATTCAATCCGGATGTAATATCTGTGTTTCATGGTCAATGTGAAGGTCCAAGTGATACAGTAAACCTGCACTGGAACATCGGGTTCTAATACTGGTCTCTCAGGAGCTGCTCAAACCACAAAATCGTAGAAAATTCACCTTCATGTACTTAAGTCGGCATTGTCCCTTTTGTTTTCAATCCCGATGCAATTTCTGTGATTCATATTGCATGTGAAAAGCCAAGGGATACACTAATCCTGCACTGGTGCATCGGAATATAATGCAGGTCTCCCAGGAGCCTCTGAAGGCACAAACTCTTAGAAGATTCACTCTTCTTGAACTTAAGTCCGCATTGTGCATTTTGTGTTCAATCCCGATGCAATTTCTGCGTTTCATAGTCAATGTGAAGGTCGAAATGATACAGTAAAACTGCACTGGTGCATCGGAGTCTTATACTGGTCTCCCAGGAGCCCCTCAAAGCACAAACTCTTAGAGGATTCACTCTTCTTGTACTTAAGTCGGTATTCTACATTTTGTATTCAATCCCGATGCAATTTCTATGTTTCATGGTCAATGAGAATGTCCAATGTATACAGTAAACCTGCACTGGTTCATCGGAATCTAATACTGGGAGCCCACGAGCCGCTCAACCCACAAACTCTTAGAAAATTCACTTTTCTTGTACTTATGTCGTAATTGTCCCTTTCGTAAACAATCCCGATGCAATTTTTGTGTTTCATGATCAATATGAAGATCAAAGCGATACATTTGACGTGCACTGGTGCATCGGAATTTAATACTGGTCTCCCAGAAGCCGCTCAAAGCACAAACTCTTAGAAGATTCACTCCTCTTGTACTTAAGTCGGCATTGAGCCTTTGGTATTCAATCCAGATGCAATTTCTGCCTTTCATGGACAATGTGAAGGTCCAAATGATAAAGTCAAGCTGCACTGGTGCATCGGAATGTAATGCTGGTACCCCATGAGCCGCGCAAACCACAAACTCTTAGAAGACTCATTCTTCTTGCAGTTAAGTCGGCATTGTCCTTTTGTATTCAATCGCGATGCGATTTCTGTGTTTCTTGGTCAATGTGAAGGTCCAAGGGATACAGTAAACCTTCACTGGTGCATCGGAATCTAATACTGGTCTCCGAGGAGCCGCTCAAATCACTGCCTCTAAGAAAATTCATTCATCTTGTACTAAAGATGGTATTGACCCTTTTGTATTTAATCCCGATGCAATTTCTGTGATTCATGGTCAATGTGAAGGTCCAAGGGATACAGTAAATTTGCACTGGTGCATCGGAATCAGATACTGGTCTCCCATGAGCCGCTCAAAGCACAAGCTCTTAGAAGATTCACTCTTCTTGTACTTAAGTCGGCATTGTGCCTTTGTATTCAATCGCTGCGCAATTTATGTGTTTTATGGTCAATGTGAAGGGCCAAGGGATACAGTAAACCTGCACTGGTGCATCGGAATCTAATACTGGTCCCCATGAGCCGCTCAAAGCACAATCTCTTAGAAGGCTCACTCTTCTTGTACTTATGTGGGCATTGTCCCTTTTGTATTCATCCCGACGTGATTTCTGTGTTTCTTGGTCAATGCTAAGGTCAAAGGGATACAGTAAACCTGCACTGGTGCATCGGAATCTAATACTGGTGTCCCAGGAGCCGCTCAAAGCGCAAACTCTTGCAACATTCACTCTTCGTAAACTTAAGTCGCATTGTCCCTTATGTATTCCACCCCGATGCAATTTCTGTGTTTCATGGTCAATGTGATGGTCCAAGGGATACAGTAAACCTGCACTGGTGCATCGGAATCTAATACTGGTCTCCGAGCAGCCGCTCAAAGCACTGTCTCTTTGAAAATTCATTCTTCTTGTACTAAAGTTGGCATTGTGCATTTTGAATTCAATCCCGACGCAATTTCTTTTTTTCATGGTCAATGTGAAGGTCCAAGGCATACAGTAAACCTGCATTGGTGCATCGGAATTTAATACTGATTTACCAGGTGCCGGTCAAAGCACAAACTCTTAGAAGATTCACTCCTCTTGTACTTATTCGGCATTGTCGCTGTGTATTCAATCCCAATGCAATTTCTGTGTTTCATGGTCAATGTGAATGTCCAAGGGATACAGTAAACCTGCACTGGTGCATTGGAATCTAATACTGGACCCCCAGGAGTCGCTCAAAGCTCAAAATCTTAGAAGATTCACTCTCTTGTACTTAAGTCGGCATTGTGTTTTTTGTAATCAATCCCGATGCGAGATCTGTTTCATGGTCAATGTGAGGGTCCAAGGGATACAATTAACCTGCACTGGTGCATCGGAATATAATATTTGTCTCCCAGGAGCCGCTCACACCACAAACTTTTAGGAGATTCACTCTACTTGTACGTAAGTCGGCATTGTGCCTCTTGTATTAAATCCAGATGCAATTTCTGCGTTTCTTGGTCAATGTGAAGGTCCAAAAGATACAGTCAACCTGCACTGGTGCATCGGAATCTAATACTTGTCTACCAGGAGCCGCTCAAAGCACAAACTCTTAGAAGACTCACTCATCTTGTTCTTAAGTCGGCATTGTGCGTTTTGTATTCAATCCCGATGCAATTTCTGTGTTTCATGGTCAATTTGATGGTCCAAGGGATACAGTAAACCTGCACTGGTGCATCGGAATCTAATACTGGTCTCCCAGGAGCCGCCCAGAGCACAAACTCTTAGAAGATTCACTCTTCTTTTACTTAAGTCGGCATTGTCCCTTTTGTATTCAAGCCCGATGCAATTTCTGTGTTTGATGGTCAATATGAAGGTCCAAGAGATTCCGTAAACCTGCACTGGTGCATCGGAAACTAATACTGGTCTCCCAGGAGCCGCTCAAAGCACAAACTCTTAGAAAAATCACTCTTCTTGTACTTAAGTCGGCATAGTCCCTTTTGTATTCAATCCTGATGCGAATTCTGTGTTTCAAGCTCAATGAGAAGGTCAAAGGGATAGTGTAAACCTGCACTGGTGCATTGGAATCTAATACTGGTCTCCCAGGAGCCGCCCAAACCACAAAATCTTAGGAGATTCACTCTTCTTGTACTGAAGTCGGAATTGTGCCTTTTGTAATCAATCCCGACCCAATTTCTCTGTTTTATGGTCAATGTGGAGGGCCAAGGGATACAGTAAACATCCACTGGTGCATCGGAATCTAATACTGGTACACAAACTCTTAGAAAACTCTCTCGTCTTGTACTTAAGTCGGCATTGCCCCATTTTTATTCAATCCCGATGCGATTTCTGTGTTTCTTGGTCAATGTGAAGGTCAATAGGATATAGTAAACCTCCACTGGTCCATTGCCCCTTTTGTATTCAATCCCGATGCAATTTCAGTGTTTGATGTTGAATATGAAGGTCCAAGGGATTCCGTAAACCTGTACTGGTGCATCGGAATCTAATACTGGTCTCCCAGGAGCCGCCCAAAACAAAAACTCTTATAAGATTCACTCTTCTTGTACTTAAGTCGGCATTGTGCCTTATGTATTAAATCCCGATGCAATTTCTGTGTTTCATGGTCAATGTGCAGGTCCAAGTGATACAGTAAACCTGCACTGGTGCATCGAAATCAAATACTGGTCTCCGGCGAGCCGCCCACAGCACTACCTGTTAGAAAATTAATTCTTCTTGTACTAAAGCCTGCATTGTCGCTGTTGTATTCAATCCCGATGCAATTTCATTGTGTCATGGTCAATGTGAAGGTCCAAGGGATACAGTAAACATGCTCTGGTGGATCGGAATCTAATAGTGGACTCCCAGGAGCCGCTCAAAGTTCAAAATCTTCGAAGATTCACTCTTCTTGTACTTAAGTCGGCATTGTGCCTTTTGTATTCAATCCCGATGCAATTTCTGTGTTACATGGTCAATGTGAAGGTCCAAGGGATGCAGTAAACCTGCACTGGTGGATCGTAATCTAATACTGGTCTCCCAGGATCCACACAAACACAAGTTCTTTGAAGATTCACTCTTCTTGTACTTAAGTCGGCATTGTCCCTCTCGTATTCAACCCCGATGCAATTTCTGTCTTATGGTCAACGTGAAGGTCCGAGGCATGCAGTAAATGTGCACTGGTTAATTGGAATGTAATACTGGTCTCCCAGGAGCTGCTCAAACACAAACTCTTAGAAAATTCATTCTTCTTGTACCTAAGTCGAAATTGTCCCCTTTGCATTCAATGCCAATGCAATTTCATTGTTTCATGGTCAATGTGAAGGTCCAAGGGTTACAGTAAACCGGCACTGGTACATCAGAATCTAATACTGGACTCCCAGGAGCCACTCGAAGCACTAACTCTTAAGAGACTCACTCATCTTGTACTTAAGTCGGCATTGTGCTTTTGTATTAAAACCCGACGCAATTTCTGTGTTTCATCGTCAATGTGAAGGTCGAAGAGATACAGTAAACCTGCACTAGTACATCGGAATCTAATACTGGACTCCCAGGAGCCGCCCAAAGCACAAACTCGTTGAAGATTCACTCTTCTTGTGCTTAAGTCGGCATTGTCTCCTTGGTATTCATTCCCGATGCAATTTCTATGTTTCATGGTCAATGTGAAGGTGAAAGGGATACAGTAAACCTGCACTGGTGCATGGGAATCTAATACTAATCTTCCAGGAGCCACTCAATGCACAATCTCTTAGAAGATTTACTCTTATTGTAATGTCGGCATTGTCCATTTTGTATTCAAACCCGATGCAATTTCTGTAATTCATGGTCAATGTGAAGATCCAAGGGATACAGTAAACGTGCACTTGTGCATCGCAATCTAATACTGGTCTGCCAGGAGCCGCACAAATCACATACTCTTAGAAGATTCACTCTTCTTGTACTTAAGTCGGCATTGACACTTTTGATTTCAATCCCGATGCAATTTATGTTTATCATGGTCAATGTGAAGGTCCAAGGGATACAGTAAACCTGCATTGGTGCATCGGAATCTAATACGGGTCTCCCAGGAGCTGCTCAAAGCAGAAACTCTTAGAAGATTCACTCATCTTGTACTTATGTCGATATTGTGCCATTTGTATTCAATTCGACGCAATTTCTGTGCTTAATGGTCAATGTGAAGGTCCAAGGGATACAGTACACCTACATTGGTGCATCGGAATCTAATACTGGTCTCCGAAGGGTCGCTGAAAGCGCATACTCTTAGAAGATTCACTCTTCCTGTACTTAAGTCGGCATTGTGCCTTTTGTATTCATTCCCGATGCAATTTCTGTGTATCATGGTCAATGTGAGGGTCCAAGGGATACAGTAAACCTTCACTAGTGCATGTGAATGTAATGCTGGTCTCCCAGGAGCCGCTCAAACCGCAAACTCGTAGAAAACTCACTCTCCTTTTACTTAAGTCGGCATTATCCATTTTGTATTCAATCCCGATGCAATTTCTGTGTTTCATAGACAATGTGAAGGGCCAAGGGATATGGTAAACCTGCACTGGTGCATCGGAACCTAAAACTGGTCTCCCATGAGCCGATCAAACACAAACTCTTAGAAGATATACTCTTCTTGGACTTAAGTCGGCATTGTCCGTTTTGGATTCAAGCCCGATGCAATTTCTGTAATTCATGGTCAATGTGAATGGCCAAGAGATACAGTTGACCTGCAATGGTGCATCGGAATCTAACACTGGTCTCCAAGGAGCCGCTCAAAGTACAATATCTTAGATGATTCACCCTTCTTGTACTTAAGTCGGGATTGTCCCTTTTGTATTCAATCCCGATGCAATTTCTGTGTTTCATGGTCAATGGAAGGTCCAAGGGATAACGTAAACTTGCACTGGTGTATCGGAAACTAATACTGGTTTCCCAGGAGCCGCCCAAAGCACAAACTCTTAGAAGATTCACTCTTCTTGTACTTAAGTCGGCATTATTCCTTTTGTATTCAATCCCGATACATATTCTCTGTTTGATGGTCAATTTGAAGATCCAAGGGATTCCGTAAACCTGCACTGGTGCATTGAAATCTAATACTGGTCTCCAAGGAGCCGCTCAAAGCACAAACTCTTAGAAGATTCACTCTTCATGCACTTAAGTCGGCATTGTCCCTTTTGCATTCCATCCCGATGCAATATCTTTGTTTCGTGGGCAATGTGAAGGTCAAAGGGATACAGTAAACGTGCACTGGTGCATCGGAATCTATTACAGGCCTACCAGGAGCCGCTCAAAGCACAAACCCTTCGAAGATTCAATCTTATTGTCTTTAAGTTGGCATACTGAGCTTTATAATCAATCCCGATGCAATTTCTGCGTTTCATGGTCAATGTGAAGGGCCAATCGATACAGAAAACCTGCACTGGTTCATCGGAATCTAATTCTGGTCTCCCAGGAGCCGCTCAAAGCACAAAGGCTTAGAAGATATACTCCTCTCGTTAAGTCGGAATTGTGCCTTTTGTATTCAATCTCGATGCAATTTCTGTGTTTCATGGTCAATGTGAATGTCCAACGGATACAGTTAACCTGCGCTGGTGCATCGGAATCTAATACTGGTCTCCCAGGAGCCGCTCAAATCACAGTCCCTTAGATGATTCACTCTTCTTGTACTTCAGTCGGCATTGTCCCTTTTGGTTTCAATCACGATGCAATTTCTGTCTTCATGGTCAATGTGAAGGGCCAAGGGATGCAGTAAACCTGCACTGGTGCATCGAAATCTAATACTGGTCTCATAGGAGCCGCTCAATGCAGAAACTCTTAGACGATTCACTCATCTTGTACTTATGTCGGCATTGTGCCATTTGTAATCAATTCGATGCAATTTCTGTGTTTCATGGTCAATGTGAGGGTCCAGGGGATACAGTTAACCTGCACTGGTTCATCGGAATCTGATACTGGTCTCCCAGGAGCCGCTGAAAGAGCATACTCTTAGAAGATTCACTCTTCTTGTACTTAAGTCGGCATTGTGCGCTTTGTATTCAATCCCGATGCAATTTTGGTGTTTCATGGTCAATGTGAAGGTCCGGACGATACAGTCAACCTGCACAGGTGAATCGGAATCCCGATGCAATTTCTGTGCTTCATGGTCAATATGAAGGTCCAAGGGATACAGTGAACGTGCACTGGTGCATCGGAATCTAATACAGGTCTCCCCGGAGCCGCTCAAACCACAAACTCTTAGGAGATTCACTCTTCTTTTGCTTAAGTTGGCATTGTGCCTTTTGTATTCAATCCCGATGCAATTTCTGTGTTTCATGGTCAATGTGAATGTCCAAGGGATACAGTAAATCTGCACTGGTGCACCGGAATCTAATACTGGTCTCCCAGGAGCCGCTCAAAGCACAAACTCTTAGACGATTCACTCTTCTTGTACTTAAGTCGGCATTGTGCCTTTTGTATTCATTCCCGATGCAATTTCTATCTCATTGTCAAAGTGAAACCCCAAGGGATACGGTAAAGCTGCACTGGTGCATCGGAATCTAATACAGGTCTCCCAAGAGCCGCTGAAAGCACAGACACTTAGAAGATTCACACATCTTGTACTTAAGTCGGTACTGCGTGTTTTGTATTTAATCCCGATGCAATTTCTGTGTTTCATTGTCAATGTGAAGGTCCAAAGGATACAGTAAACCGGCACTGGTGCATCGGAATCTAATACTGGTCTCCCAGGAGCAGCTCAAAGCACAACCTCTTCTTGTACTTAGGTTGCATTTTGACTTTTGTATTCAATCCCGATGCAATTTCTGTGTTTCATGGTCAATGTGAAGGTCCAAGGGATACAGTAAACCTGCACTGGTGGATCGGAATCTACTAGTGGACTTCCAGGAGCCGCTCAAAGTTCAAAATCTTACAAGATTCACTCTTCTTGTACTTAAGTCGGCATTGTGCGTTTTGTATTCAATCCCGATGCAATTTCTGAGTTTCATGGTCAATGGAAGGTCCAAGGGATACCGTAAACTTGCACTGGTGCATCGGAATCTAATACTGGTCTCCCAGGAGCCGCCCAAAGCACAAACTCTTAGAAGATTCACTCTTCTTGTGCTTAAATCGGCATTACTCCTTTTGTATTCAATCCCGATGCATATTCTGTGTTTGATGGTCAATATGAAGATCCAAGGGATTCCGTAAACCTGCACTGGTGCATCGGAATCTAATACAGGTCTACATGGAGCCGCTCAAACCACAAACTCTTAGAAGGTTAACTCTTCTTGTACTTAAGTCGGCATTGTGCCTTTTGTATTCAATCCCGATGCAATTTCTGTGTTTCATGGTCAATGTGAATGTCCAAGGGATACAGTAAACGTGCACTGGTGCGTCGGAATCTAATACTGGTATCCCATGTGCCGGTCAAACCACAAACTCTCAGAAGATTCACTCTTCTTGTACTTGATTCGTCATTGTGACTTTTGTATTCTATCACGATGCGATGTCTGTGTTTCATGCTCAATGTGGAGGTCCAAGGGATACAATAAACGTGCACTGGTGCATCGGAATCTAATACAGGTCTCCCAGGAGACGCTCAAACCACAAACTCGTAGAAGATTCACTCTTCTTGTACTTAAGTAGGCATTGTGCCTTTTGTATTCTATCCCGATGCAATTTCTTGTTTCATGGTCAATGTGAACTTCCAAGGGATACAGTAAACCTGCACTGGTGCATCGGAATCTAATACTGGTGTCCCAGGAGCGGCTCAAATCACAAACGCTTAGAAGATCCACTCATCTTGTACTTAAGTCGGCATTGTGCCTTTTGTATTCAATCCCGATGCAATTTCTGTGTTTCATGGTCAATGTGAAGGTCCAAGGGATACAGTAAACCTGCACTGGTGCATCGGAATCTAATACTGGTCTCCCAGGATCCGCTCAAACACAAGCTCTTAGAAGATTCGCTCTTCTTGTACTTAAGTCGGCATTGTCCCTCTTGTATTCAATCCCGATGCAATTTCTATCTCATTTTCAATGTGAAGGTCCAAATCATGCAGCAAACGTGCTCTGGTTAATTGGAATGTAATACTGGTCTCCCAGGAGCCGCTCAAAGCACTAACTCTTAGATGATTCACTCATCTTGTACTTAAGTTGGCATTGTGCTTTTGTATTCAAACCCGACGCAATATCTGTGTTTCATGGTCAATGTGAAGGTCGAAGGGATACAGTAGACCTGCACTGGTGCATCGGAATCTAATACTGGGCTCCCAGGATCCGCTCAAACACAAACTCTTAGAAGATTCTCTCTTATTGTACTTACGGCGGCATTATCCATTTTGGATACAATCCCGATGCAATTTCTGTCTTTCATGGTCAATGTGAAGGTCCAAAGGATACAGTAAACCTGCACTGGTGCATCAGAATCTAATACGAGTCTCCCAGGAGCCGCTCAGAGCAGAAACTCTTAAAGATTCACTCATCTTGTACTTATGTCGATATTGTGCCATTTGTATTCAATTCGATGCAATTTCTGTGTTTCATGGTCAATGTGAAGGTCCAAGGGAGACAGTACACTTGCAGTGGTGCATCGGAATCTAATACTTGTCTCCGAGGAGCCCCTGAAAGCGCATTCTCTTAGAAGATTCAAACTTCTTGTACTTCAGTCGGCATTGTGCCCTTTGTATTCAATCCCGATGCAATTTCTGTGTTTCATGGTCAATGTGAAGGTCCATGGGATTCAGTAAACCTTCACTAGTGCATCGGAATCTAATACTGGTCTCCCAGGAGCCGCTCAAACCGCAAACTCTTAGAAAACCCACTGACCTTGTACTTAAGTCGGCATTGCCCCTTTTGTATTCAATCCCGATGTAATTTCTGTGTTTCATAGTCAATGCGAAGGTCCAAGGGATATGGTAAACCTGCAATGGTGCTTCGGTATCTAATACTAATCTCTCAGGAGGCGCTCAAAGCACAAACTCTTAGAAGATTCACTCTTCTTGTACTTAAGTCGGCATTGCCCATTTTGTATTTAATCCCGATGCAATTTCTGTGTTCACGATCAGTGTGAAGGTCCAGAGGGATACGGCAAACCTGCACAGGTGCATCGTATTCTAATACTGGTCTCCCAGGAGCCGCTGAAATCACAAACTCCTAGAAGATTTAGTCTTCTTGTAAAGTCGGCATTGAGCCTTTTGTATTTATTCCCGATTCAATTTCTGTGTTTCATTGTCAATGCGATTGTCGAAAGGATTCAATAAACCGGCACTGGTGCATCGGAATCTAAAACTGGTCTCCCATGGACCGCTCAAAAACACAAATTCTTAGAAGATTTACTCTTCTTGGACTTAAGTCGGCATTGTCCGTTTTGTATTCAAACCCGATACAATTTCTGTAATTCATGGTCAATGTGAAGGTCCAAGGGATACAGTAAACCTGCACTGGTGCATCGGAATTTAATACTGGACTCCCAGGAGCCGCTCAAAGCACAATTTCTTAGAATATTCACTCTTCTTGTACTTTAGTCGGCATTGTCCCTTTTGATTTCAATCACGATGCAATTTCTGTCTTTCATGGTCAATGTGAAGGTTCATGGGATACAGTAAACCTCCACTGGTGCATCGAAATCTATTACTGGTCTCCCAGGAGCCACTGAAAGCACAAATACTTAGAAGATTCACTCATCTTGTACTTAAGTTGGCATTGCGCCTTTTGTATGTATTCCTGATGCAATTTCTGTGTTTCATTGTCAATGTGAATATCCAAAGGATACAATAATCCGGCACTGGTGCATCGGAATCTAATACTTTTCTCCCAGGAGCAGCTCAAAGCACAAACTCTTCTTGTACTTAGGTCGGCATTGTGCTTTTTGTATTCAATCCCGATGCAATTTCTGTGTTTCATGGTCAATGTGAACGTCCAAGGGATACGGTAAACCTGCACTGGTGCATCGGAATCTAATACTGGTTTCCCAGGAGCCGCACAAATCACAAACTCTTAGAAGACTCACTCATCTTGTACTGAAGTCGGCATTGTCCATTTTGTATTCAATCCCGATGCAATGTCAGTGTTTGATGGTCAATGTGAAGGTCCAAGGGATACAGTATACCTGCATTGGTGCATCGGTATCTAATACTGGACTCCCAGGACACGTTGAAAGCGCAAACTCTTATAACATTCACTCTTCTTGTACTTATGTCGGCATTGTCCATTTTGCATCCAATCTCGATGCAATTTCTGTGTTTCATGGTCAATTTGAAGGTCCAAGGGATACGGTATAGCTGCACTTGTGCATCGGAATCTAATGCATGTCTCCCAGGAGCCGCTGAAAGCATAAACACTTAGAAGATTCACTCATCTTGTACTTAAGTCGGCACTGCGTTTTTTGTATTCGATCCCAATGCAATTTCTGTGTTTCATGGTCAACGTGAAGGTCCAAGGGATACAGTATACCTGCATTGGTGCATCGGTATCTAATACTGGACTCCCTGGAGCCGTTGAAACCGCAAACTCTTTGAAGATTCACTCTTCTTGTACTTAAGTCGGCACTGTCCATTTTCAATCCAATCTCGATGCAATTTCTGAGTTTCATGGTCATTTTAAAGGTCCAAGGGATACAGTCAACCTGCACTGGTGCATCGGAATCTAATACTGGTCACCCAGTAGCCGTTCAAAGTACAAATTCTTAGATGATTCCATCTTCTTGTACTTAAGGCGGCATTGTGAATTTTGTATTCAATCCCGATGGAATTTCTGTGTCATGGTCAATGTGAAGGTCCAAGGGATACATTAAAGCTGCACTGGTGCAACGGAATCTAATACTGCTCTCCCATGAGCCGCTCAAACCACAAAATCTTAGAAGATTCACTGTTCTTTACTTGATTCGGCATTGTGCCTTTTGTATTCAATCCTGTTGCAATTTCTGTGTTTTATGGTCAATGTGAAGGTCCAAGGGATACAGTAAACGTGCACTGGTGCATCGGATCCTAATACAGGTCTCCCAGGAGCCGCTCAAACCGCAAATTTGTAGAAGTTTCATTCTTCTTGTTCTTAAGTTGGCATTGTGCCTTTTGTATTCAATCCTGTTGCAATTTCAGTGTTTTATGGTCAATGTGAAGGTCCAAGGGATGCAGTAAACCTGCACTGGTGCATCGGAATCTAATACTGGTCTCCCAGGAGCCGCTGAAAACACAAACACTTAGAAGATTCACTCATCTTGTACTTAAGTTGGCATTGCGCCTTTTGTATTTATTCCCGATTCAATTTCTGTGTTTCAATGTCAATGTGAATGTGCAAAGGATACTGTAAACCAGCACTGGTGCTTCGGAATCTAATACTGGTCTCCGAGGAGCAGCTCAAAGCACAAACTCTTCTTGTACTTAGGTCGGCATTGTGCCTTTTGTATTCAATCCCGATGCAGTTTCTGTGCTTCATGGTCAATGTGAAGGTCCAATGGATACAGTAAACCAGCACTGGTGCATCGGAATCTAAAAATGATTTCCCAGGAGCCGCTCAAATCACAAACTCTTAAAAGACTCACTCATCTTGTACTTAAGTCTGCATTGTGCCTTTTGTATTCAATCCCGATGCTATTTCTGTGTTTTATGGTCATTGCGAAGGTCCAAGGCAAACAGTAAACGCGCGCTGGTGCATCGGATTCTATTACAAGTCTCCCAGGAGCCGGTCAAACCACAAACTCGTAGAAGATTCATTCTTCTTGTACTTAAGTTGGCTTGTGCCCTTTATATTCAATCCCGATGCAATTTATGAGTTTCATGGTCAATGTGAAGGTCCAAGAGATACAGTAAACCTGCACTGGTGCATTGAAAACTAATACTGGTCTCCCAGGAGCCGCTCAAAGCACAAACTCTTAGAAGATTCACTCTTCTTGTACTTAAGTCGGCATTGTCCCTTTTGATTTCAATCCCGATGCAATAACTGTCTTTCATGGTCAATGTGAAGGTCCAAGGGATACAGTAAACCTGCACTGGTGCATCGGAACTAATACTGTTCTCCCAGGAGCCGCTGAAAGCACAAACTCATTGAAGATTCACTCTCCTTCTACTTAAGTCGTCATTGTGCCTTTTGTATTCAGTCCCGATGCAATTTCTGTGATTCATGGTCAATGTGAAGGTCCTAGGGATACAGTAAACCTGCACTGGTGCATCGGAATCTAATTCTGGTCTTTCAGGAGCAGTTCAAAGTACAAATTCTTAGATAATTCACTCACCTTTTACTTACGTCGGCATTGTGAATTTTGTATTCAATCCCGATGCAATTTCTGTGTTCATTGTCAATGTGAAGGTCCAAGGGATACAGTATACCTTCACTGGTAAATCTTAATCTAATACTGGTCTCCCAAGAGCCGCTCAAAGCACAAACTCTTAGAAGATTCATTCTTCTTGTACTTAAGTCGGCATTGTGCCTTTTGTATTCAATCTCGATGCAATTTCTGTATTTCATGGTCAAAGTGAAAGTCCAAGGGATACGGTAAACCTGCACTGGTGCGTCGGAATCTAATACTCGTCTCCCAGGAGCCGCTCAAAGCACAAATTCTTAGAAGATTCACTCTTCTTGTACTTAAGTCGGCATTGCAACTTTTGTATTTAACCCCGATGCAATTTCCGTGTTTCATTGTCTTTGTGAAGGTCGAAGGGATACAGTAAACCTGCACAGGTGCATCGGAATCTAATAATGGTCTCCCAGGAGCAGCTCATAGCACAAACTCTTCTTGTACTTAGGTTGGCATTGTGCGTTTTGTATTCAATCCCGATGCAATATCTGTGTATCATGCTCTATGTGAAGGTCCAAATGTTACAGTCAACCTGCAGTGGTGCATTGGAATCTAATACAGGTCTCCCAGGAGCCGCTCAAATCACGAACTCTTAGAAGATTCATTCTTCTTGTACTTAGGTCGCCATTGTGCCTTTTGTATTCAAACCCGATGCAATTTCTGTGTTTCATGGTCAATGTGAAGGTCCAAGACAAACAGTAAATGTGCACTGGTGCATCGGATTCTATTACAAGTCTCCCAGGAGCCGCTCAAACCACAAACTCGTGGAAGATTAATTCTTCTTGTACTTAAGTTGGCTAGTGCCTTTTCTATTTAATCCCAATGCAATTTCTGAGTTTCATGGTCAATGTGAAGGTCCAAGGGGTACAGTAAACCTGCACTGGTGCATCGGAATCTAATACTGGTTTCCCAGGAGCCGCTCAAATCACAAACTCTTAGAAGATTCACTCTTCTTGTACTTAAGTCGGCATTGTGCCTTTTATATTCAATCTCGATGCAATTTCTGTGTTTCATGGTCAAAGTGAAAGTCGAAGGGATACGGTACACCTGCACTGGTGCATCGGAATCTAATACTCGTCTCTCAGGGGCCGCTCGAAGCACAAACTGTTAGAAGATTCACTCTTCTTGTACTTAAGTCGGCATTGTGCCTTTTATATTCAATCTCGATGCAATTTCTGTGTTTCATGGTCAAAGTGAAAGTCGAAGGGATACGGTACACCTGCACTGGTGCATCGGAATCTAATACTCGTCTCTCAGGGGCCGCTCGAAGCACAAACTGTTAGAAGATTTCTCTGCTTGTACTTAAGTCGGCATTGTCCCATTTGTATTCAATCCCAATGCAATTTCTGTGTTTCATGGTCAATGTGAAGGTCCAAGGGATACGGTAAACCTGCACTGGTGCATCGGAATCTAATACTGGTTTCCCAGGAGCCGCTCAAATCACAAACTCTTAGAAGATTCACTCATCTTGTACTTAAGTCGGCATTGCGCCTTTTGTATTTATTCCCGATGCAATTTCTGTGTTTCATTGTCAATGTGAATGTTTAAAGGATACAGTAAACCGGCACTGGTGCATCGGAATCTAATACTGGACTCCCAGGAGCAGCTCAAAGCACAAACTCTTCTTGTACTTAGGTCGGCTTTGTGCCTTTTGTATTCAATCCCGATGCAGTTTCTGTGTTTCATGGTCAATGTGAAGGTCCAAGGGATACAGTAAACCTGCACTGGTGCATCGGAATCTAATACTGGTCTCCCATGAGCTGCTCAAAGCAGAAACCCTTAGAAGATTCTTTCTCCTTGTACTTACGGCGGCAATGTCCCTTTTGTGTCCAATCCCGATGCAATTTCGGTGTTTCATTGTCAATGTGAGGGTCCAAATGATACAGTCAACCTGCACTGGTGCATCGGTATCTAGTACTGGTCTCCCAGGAGCCGCTCAAAGCACAAACTCTTAGAAGATTCACTCTTCTTGTACTTAAGTCGGCATTGTTCCTTTTGTATTCAATCTCGATGCAATTTGTGTTTGATGGTCAAAGGGAAAGTCCAAGCGATACGGTAAGCCAGCACTGGTGCATCGGAATCTAATACTCGTCTCCCAGGAGCCGCTCAAAGCACAAACTCTTAGAAGATTCACTCTGCTTGTACTTAAGTCGGCATTGTCCCATTTGTATTCAATCCCGATGCAATTTCTGTGTTTCATGGTCAATGTGAAGGTCCAAGGGATACGGTAAACCTGCACTGGTGCATCGGAATCTAATACTAGTCTCCCAGGAGCCGCTGAAAGCACAAACACTTAGAAGATTCACTCATCTTGTACTTAAGTCGGCATTGCGCCTTTTGTATTTATTCCCGATGCAATTTCTGTGTTTCATTGTCAATGTGAATGTTTAAAGGATACAGTAAACCGGCACTGGTGCATCGGAATCTAATACTGGACTCCCAGGAGCAGGTCAAAGCACAAACTCTTCTTGTACTTAGGTCGGCTTTGTACCTTTTGTATTCAGTCCCGATGCAGTTTCTGTGTTTCATGGTCAATGTGAAGGTCCAAGGGGTACAGTAAACCTGCACTGGTGCATCGGAATCTAATACTGGTTTCCCAGGAGCCGCTCATATCACAAACTCTTAGAAGAGTTACTCATCTTGTACTTAAGTCGGTATTGTGCATTTGGAATTCAATCCCGATGCAATTTCAGTGTTTCATGGTCAATGTGAAGGTCCAAGGGATACAGTAAACCTGCACTGGTGCATCGGAATCTAATACTGGTCTCCCGGGAGCCGCTCAAAACACAAACTCTTAGAAGATTCACTCTTCTTGTACTTAAGTCGGAATTGTGACTTTTGTATTCAATCTCGATGCAATTTCTGTGTTTCATGGTCAAAGTGAAAGTCCAAGGGATATGATAAACCTGCACTGGTGCATCGGAATCTAATACTGGTCTCCCATTAGCCGCTGAAAGCACAAATTCTTAGACGATTCACTCTTCTTGTACTTAAGTCGGCATTGCACCTTTTGTATTTAATCCCGATGCAATTTCTGTGATTCATGGTCAATGCGAAGGTCCAAGGGATACAGTACACCTGCACTGGTGCATCGGAATCTAATACTGGTCTCCCAGGAGCTGCTGAAAGCGCAAACTCTTAGAAGACTTACTCATCTTGTACTTAAGTCCGGATTGTGCCTTTTGTATTCAATCCCGATGCAATTTCAGTGTTTCATGGTCAATGTGAAGGTCCAAAGGATAAAGTAAACCTGTACTGGTGCATCGGAATCTAATACTGGTCTCCCATGAGCCGCTCAAAGCAGAAACTCCTAGAAGATTCTTTCTTCTTGTACTTACGGCGGCAATGTCCCTTTTGTATCCAATCCCGATGCAATGTCTGTGTTTCATTGTCAATGTGAGGGTTCAAATGATACAGTCAACCTGCACTGGTGCATCGGTATCTAGCACTGGTCTCCCAGGGGCCGCTCAAAGCACAAACTCTTAGAAGATTCACTCTTCTTGTACTTAAGTCGGCATTGTGCCTTTTGTATTCAATCTCGATGCAATTTCTGTGTTTCATGGTCAAAGTGAAAGTCCAAGCGATACGGTAAGGCAGCACTGGTGCATCGGAATCTAATACTCGTCTCCCAGGAGCCGCTCAAAGCACAAACTCTTAGAAGATTCACTCTGCTTGTACTTAGGTCGGCATTGTCCCATTTGTATTCAATCCCGATGCAATTTCTGTGTTTCGTGGTCAATGTGAAGGTCCAAGGGATACAGTAAAACTGCACTGGTGCATCGGAATCTAATTCTGGTCTCCCAGGAGCCGCCCAAACACAAACTCGTAGAAGATTCATTCTTCTTGTACTTAAGTTGGCTTGTGCCTTTTGTATTCAATCCCAATGCAATATCTGAGTGTCATGGTCAATGTGAAGGTCCAAGGGATACAGTAAACCTGCACTGGTGCATCGGAATCTAATACTGGTCTCCTAGGAGCCGCTCAAACCACAATTTCTTAGAAAATTCGCTCTTCTTGTACTTAAGTCGGCGTTGTCCCTTTTGCATTCAATCCCGATGCAATTTCTGTGTTTCATGGTCAATGTGAAGGTCAAAGGGATACTTTAAACGTGCACTGGTGCATCGGATTCTAATACAGGTCTCCCAGGAGCCGCTCAAACCGCAAATTCGAGGAAGATTCACTCTACTTGTTTTTAAGTTGGCATTGTGCGTTTTGTATTCTATCCCGATGCAATTTCTGTGTTTCATGGTCAATGTGAAGGTCCAAGGGATACGGTAAACCCGCACTGGTGCATCGGAACCTAATACTGGTCTCCCAGGAGCAGCTCAAATCACAAACTCTTCTTGTACTTAGGTCGTCATTGTGCCTTTTTTATTTAATCCCGATGCAGTTTCTGTGTTTCATGGTCAATGTGAAGGTCCAAGGGATACAGTAAACCTGCACTGGTGCATCAGAATCTAATACTGGTCTCCCAGGAGCTGCTCAAATCACAAACTCTTAGAAGATTCACTCATCTTGTACTTAAGTCGGCATTGTGCAATTTGTATTCATTCCCGATGCAATTTCAGTGTTTCATGGTCAATGTGAAGGTCCAAGTGATACAGTAAACCTGCACTGGTGCATCGGAATCTAATACTGGTCTCCCATGAGCCGCTCAAAGCAGAAACTCTTAGAAGATTCTTTCTTCTTGTACTTACGGCGGCATTGTCCCTTTTGTATTCAATCCCGATGCAATTTCTGTGTTTCATTGTCAATGTGAAGGTCCAGGGGATACAGTAAACCGGCACTGGTGCATCGGAGTCTAATACTGCTCTCCCAGGAGCAGCTCAAAGCACGAACTCTTCTTGTACTTAAGTCGGCATTGCATCTTTTGTATTTAATCCCGATGCAAGATCTGTGTTTCATGGTCAATGTGAAGGTCCAAGGGATACAGTAAACCTGCACTGGTGCATCGGAATCTAATACTGGTCTCTCAGGAGCCACTCAAAATACGAACTCTTAGAAGATTCACTCATCTTGTACTTAAGTCGGCATTGTGCCTTTTGTACTCAATCCCGATGCAATTTCTGTAATTCATGGGCAATGTGAAGGTCCAAGACAAACAGTAAACGTGCACTGGTGCATCGGATTCTATTACAGGTCTCCCAGGAGCCGCTCAAAAACAAACTCGTGGAAGATTCATTCTTCTTGTACTTAAGTCGAATTGTGCCTTTTGTATTCGATTCCGATGCAATTTCTTAGTGTCATGGTCAATGTGAAGGTCCGAGGGATACAGTAAACCTGCACTGGTGCATCGGAATCTAATACTGGTCTGCTAGGAGCCGCTCAAACCACAATTTCTCAGAAAATTCGCTCTTCTTGTACTTAAGTCGGCATTGTCCCTTTTGAATTCAATCGCGATGCAAATTCTGTGTTTCGTGGTCAATGTGAAGGTCAAAGGGATACTTTAAACGTGCACTGGTGCATCGGATTCTAATACAGGTCTCCCAGGAGCCGCTCAAACCGCAAATTCGTAGGAGATTCACTCTACTTGTTCTTAAGTTGGCATTGTGCCTTTTGTATTCTATCCCGATGCAATTTCTGTGTTTCATGGTCAATGTGAAGGTCAAAGGGATACTTTAAACGTGCACTGGTGCATCGGATTCTAATACAGGTCTCCCAGGAGCCGCTCAAACCGCAAATTCGTAGAAGATTCACTCTACTTATCCTTAAGTTGGCATTGTGCTTTTTGTATTGTATCCCGATGCAGTTTCTGTGTTTCATGGTCAATGTGAAGGTCCAAGGGATACAGCGAAAGTGCACTGGTGCATCGGAATCAAATACACGTCTCACCAGAGCCGCTCAAACCACGAACTCTTAGGTGATTCATTCTTCATTTACTTAAGTTGGCATTGTGCTTTTGTATTCAATCCCAATGCAATTTCTGTGTTTCATGGTCAATGTGAAGGTCCAAGGGATACAGTAAACCTGCACTGGTGCATCGGAATCTAATACTGGTTTCCCAGGAGCCACTCAAATCACAAACTCTTAGGAGACTCACTCATTTTGTACTTAAGTCGGCATTGTGCCTTTTGTATTCTATCCCGATGCAGTTTCTGTGTTTCATGGTCAATGTGAAGGTCCAAGGGATGCAGTAAACCTGCACTGGAGCATCGGAATCTAATACTGGTTTCCCAGGAGCCGCTCAAATCACAAACTCTTAGAAGACTCACTCATCTTGTACTTAAGTCGGTATTGTGCCTTTTGTATTCAATCCCGATGCAATTTCTGTGTTTCATGTTCAAAGTGAAAGTCCAAGGGGTACGGTGAACCTGCACTGGTGCATCGAAATCTAATACTGGTTTCCCATTAGCCGCTGAAAGCACAAACTCTTAGACGATTCACTCTTCTTGTACTTAATTTGGGATTCCACCTTTTGTATTAATCCCGATGCAATTTCTGTGTTTCATTGTCAATGTGAAGGTCCAAGGGATACAGTAAACCTGCACTGGTGCATCGGAATCTAATACTGGTCTCCCATGAGCCGCTCAAAGCAAAAACTCTTAGAAGATTCTTTCTTCTTGTACTTACGGTGGCAATGTCCCTTTTGTATTCAATCCGGATGAAATATCTGTGTTTCATGGTCAATGTGAAGGTACAAATGATACAGTCAACCTGCACTGGTGCATCGGAATCTAATACTAGTCTCCCAGGAGTCGCTCAAAGCACAAACTCTTAGAAGACTCTTTCTTCTTGTACTTGCGGCGGCATTGTCCCTTTTGTATTCAATCCTGATGCAATATCTGTGTTTCATGGTGAATGTGAAGGTCCAAGGGATACAGCAAACCTGCACTGGTGCATCGAAGTCTAATACTGGTCTCCCAGGAACCGCTCAAAGCCAAACTCTTAGAAGACTCACTCATCTTGTACTTAAGTAGGCATTGTGCCTTTTGTACTAAATCCCGATGTAATTTCTGTAATTCATGGTCAATGTGAAGGTCCAAGGGATACCGTAAAACTGCACTGGTGCATCGGAATCTAATTCAGGTCTCCCTGGAGCCGCCCAAACACAAACTTTTAGAAGATTCACTCTTCTTGTACTTAAGGCGTCATTGTGCCTTTTGTATTCAATCCCGATGCAATTTCTGTGTTTCATGGTCAATGTGAAGGTCAATATGATACAATCAACCTGCACTGGTGCAGCGGAATGTAATACTGGTCTCCCAGGAGCCGCTCAACGCACAAACTCTTAGTAGTTTCACTCTTCGTGTACTTAAGTCGTCATTGTGCCATTTGTGTTGAATCCCTATGCAATTTCTGTGTTTCATGGTCAATGTGAAAGTCCAAGGTATACAGTGAACCTGCACTGGTGCATCGGAATCTAATACTGGTCTCCCAAGAGCCGCTGAAATCACAAACACTTAGAAGATTCTCTCATTTTGTACTTAAGTCGGTATTGCACCTTTTGTATTTATTCCCGATGCAATTTCTGGGTTTCATTGTCAATGTGAATATCTAAAGGATACAGTAAACCGGCACTGGTGCATCGGAATCTAATACTGGTCTCCCAGGAGCAGCTCAAAGCACAAACTCTTCTTGTACTTAGGTCGGCATTGTGCCTTTTGTATTCAATCCCGATGCAATTTCTGTGTTTCATGGTCAAAGTGAATGTCCAAGGGATACCTTAAACATGCACTGGTGCATCGGAATCTAATACTGGTCTCCCTGGAGCCGCCGAAAGCACAAACCCTTAGACGATTCACTCTTCTTGTACTTAAGTCGGCATTGCACTTTTGTATTTAATCCCGATGCATTTTCTGTTTATCATTGTCAATATGATGGTCCAAGGGATACAGTAAACCGGCACTGGTGCATCGGATTCTAATACTTGTCTCCCAGGAGCCGCCCAAACACAAACTCTTAGAAGATTCACTCTTCTTGTACAAGGGTATGAATTTTCCTTTTTGATTTCAATCCCGGTGCAATTTCTGTCTTTCATTGACAATGTGAAAGTCCAAGGGATACAGTAAACATTCACTGGTGCATAGGAATCTAATACTGGTGACCCAGGAGCCGCTCAAAACAGAAACTCATAGAAGGTTCACTCTTTTTGTACTTAAGTCGGCATTGTGCCGTTTGTATTAAATCCCGATGCAATGTCTGTGATTCATGGTCAATGTGAAGGTCGCAGGGATACAGTACACCAGCACTGGTGCATCGGAATCTAATACTGGTCTCCCAGGAGCCGCTGAAAGCGCAAATCGTAGAAGATTCACTCTTCTTGTACTTAAGTCGGCATTGTCCCTTTTGTATTCAATCCCTATGCAATATCTGTGTTTCATGGTCAATGTGAAGGTCCAAATGATAGAGTCAAAATGCACTGGTGCAGCGGAATCTAATTCTAGTCTCCCAGGAGCCGCTCAAAGCAAAAACTCTTAGAAGATTCACTGTTCTTGTACTTAAGTCGGCATTGTCCCTGTTGATTTCAATCCCAATGCAATATCTGTCTTTCTTGGTCAATGGGAATGGCCAAGGGATACAGTAAACCTGCTCTGGTTGATCGGAATCTAATACTGGTCTCCCAGGACCCGCTCAAATCACAAACACTTGGAAGAATCAGTCACCTTGTACTTACGTCGGCATTGTGATTTTTTGTATCCAATCCCGATGCAATTTCTGTGTTACAAGGTCAATTTGATGGTTCAAGGGATACAGTAAACCTGCACTGGTGCATCGCAATCTAATACTGGTCTCCCAGGTGCCGTTCAAAGTGCAAACTCGTAGATGATTCACTCTTCTTGTACTTAAGTCGGCATTCTGCCTTTTGTATTCAATCCCGATGCAATTTCTGTGATTCGTGGTCAATGTGAAGGTCCAAGGAATACAGTATACCTTAACTGGTAAATCGGAATCTAATGCTGCTCTCCCAGGAGCCGCTGAAAGCGCAAACTCTTAGAAGATTCAATCTACTTGTACTTAGGGCGTCATTGTGCCTTTTGTATTCAATCCCGATGCAATTTCTGTGTTTCATGGTCAATGTGAAGCTCCAAGGGATACAGTAAACCTGCACTGGTGCATCAGCATCTAATACTGGTCTCTTAGGAGCCGCTCAAAGCACAAACACTTAGAAGATTCACTGTTCTTGTACTTAAGTCGGCATTGTTCCTTTAGTATTCAATCCCGATGCAATTTCTGTGTTTCATTGTCAAAGTGAAAGTTCAAGTGATAGGTAAACATGCACTGGTGCATCGTAATCTAATACTGGTCTCCCTAGGGCCGCTGAAAGCACAAACTCTTAAACGAATCACTCTTCTTGTACTTAAGTCGGCATTGCACATTTTGTATTTAATCGCGATGGAATTTCTGTGTTTCATTGTCAATATGATGGTCTAAGGGATACAGTAAACTGGCACTGTTGCATCGGAATCTATAACAGGTCTCCCAGGAGCCGCCCAAACACAAACTTTTACACGATTCACTCCTCTTGTACTTAAGTGTGTATTGTCCCTTTTGATTTCAATCCCGATGCAACTTCTGTCTTCCATAGTCAATGCGAAAGTCCAAGGGATACAGTAAACCTGCACTGATGCATCGGAATCTAATACTGGTCTCCCAGGAGCCGCTCAAAGCACAAACTCTTAGAAGATTCACTCAACTTGGCCTTAAGTCGGCATTGTGCCTTTTGTATTCAATCCCGATGCAATTTCTGTGATTCATGGTCAATGTGAAGGTCCAAATGATACAGTCAACATGCACTGGTGCAGCGGAATCTAATACGGGTTCCAAGGAGCCGCTCAAAGCACAATCTCGTAGTAGTTTCACTCTTCTAGTACTTAAGTTGTCATTGTGCCTTTTGTATTCAATTCCAATGCAATTTCTGTGTTTCATCGTCAATGTGAAGGTCCAAGGGATACCGTAAACCCACACTGGTGCTTCGGAATCTAATACTGGTCTCCCAGGAGCCCCTCAAAGCACAAACTCTTAGTAGATTCACTGTTCTAGTACTTAAGTCGGCATTGTCTCTGTTGATTTCAATCCCAATGCGATATCAGTCTTTCTTGGTCAATGGGAATGGCCAAGGGATACAGTAAACCTGCTCTGGTGCGTCGGAATCTAATACTGGTCTCCCAGGACCCGCTCAAATCACAAACACTTGGAAGAATCAGTCACCTTGTACTTACGTCGGCATTGGGCCTTTTGTATCCAATCCCGATGCAATTCCTGTGTTACAAGGTCAATTTGAAGGTCCAAGGGATACAGTAAACCTGCACTGGTGCAACGGAAACTAATACTGGTCTCCCATGAGCCGCTCAAACCACAAATTCTTAGAAGATTCACTGTTCTTTACTTGACTCGGCTCTGTGCTTATTGTATTCTATCACGTTGCGATTCCTGTGTTTCGTGGTCAATGTGAAGGTTCAAGGGAAACAGTAAACGTGCACTGGTGCATCGGAATCTAATACAGGTCTCCCAGGAGCCGGTCAAAGCACAAATTATTAGAAGATTAGCTCACCTTGTACTTAAGTCGGCATTGTGCATTTTGTATTCAATCCCGATTCAATTTCTGTGTTACAATGTCAATGTGAAGGTCCAAGGGATACAGTAAACTGGCACTGGTGCATCGGAATCTATAACTGGTCTCCCAGGAGCCTCCCAAACACAAACTCTTACACGATTCACTCTTATTTTACTTAAGTGTGTATTGTCCCTTTTGATTTCAATCCCGATGCAACTTCTGTCTTTCATAGTCAACGCGAAAGTCCAAGGGATACAGTAAACATGCACTGATGCATCGGAATCTAATACTGGTCTCCCAGGAGCCGCTCAAAGCGCAAACTCTTAGACGATTCACTCATCTTGGTCTTGGGTCGGCATTGTGCCTTTTGTATTTAATCCCGATGCAATTTCTGTGATTCATGGTCAATGTGAAGGTCCAATGAATACAGTACACCAGCACTGGTGCATCGGAATCCAATACTGGTCTCCCAGGAGCCGCTGAAAGCGCAAACTCTTAGAACATTCACTCTTCTTGTACTGGAGTCGGCATTGTCCCTTTTGTAATCAATCCGGATGCAATTTCTGTGTTTCATGGTCAATGTGAAGGTCCAAGGGATATAGTAAACCTGCACTGGTGCTTCGGCATCTAATTCTGGTCTCCCAGGGGCCGCTCAAAGCACAAACTCTTAAAAGAGTCACTGTTCTTGTACTTAAGTCGCAATTGTCCCTTTTGAATTCAATCCCGATGCAATTTCTGTGTTTCATGGTCAATGTGAAGGTCAAAAGGATACAGTAAACGTGCACTGGTGCATCGGAATGTAATACAGGTCTTACAGCAGCCACTCAAACCTCAAATTCGAAGAAGATTCACTGTACTTGTACATAAGTTGGCATTGTCCCTTTTGTATTCAATTCCGATGCAAATTCTGTGTATCATGGTCAGTGTGAAGGACCAATTGATACAGTAAACCTGCACTGGTGCATCGGAATCTAATACTGGTCTCCCAGGAGCCGCTCAAAGCACAAACTCTTAGAAAATTTTCTCCTCTTGTACTTAAGTCGACATTGTTTCTTTTATATTCTATCCCGATGCAATTTATGTGTTTCATATTCACTGTAAAGGACCAAGGGATACAGTAGACCTGCACTGGTGCATCGGAATCTAATACTGGTTTCCCAGGAGCCGCTGAAATCACAAACCCTTAGAAGATTCACTCATCGTGTACTTACGTCGGCATTGTGCGTTTTGTATTCAATCCCGATGCAATTTATGTGTTTCATGGTCAATGTGAAGGTCCAAGGGATACAGTAAACATTCACTGGTGCATCGTAATCTAATACTGGTCTCCCAGGAGCCGCTCAAAGCACAAAGTCTTAGAAGGTTCACTCTTCTTGTACTTAAGTCGGCATTGCACTTTTTGTATTTAATCCCGATGCAATTTCTGTGTATCATTGTCAATATGATGGTCCAAGGGATACAGTAAACCGGCACTGGTGCATCGGAATCTAATACTTGTCTCCCAGGAGCCGCCCAAACACAAACTCTTAGAAGATTCACTCTTCTTGTACCTAAGTGTGTATTTTCCATTTTGATTTCAATCCCGGTGCAATTTCTGTCTTTCATAGACAATGTGAAAGTCCAAGGGATACAGTAAACAATCACTGGTGCATAGGAATCTAATACTGGTGTCCCAGGAGCCGCTCAAAGCAAAAACTCATAGAAGGTTCACACTTCTTGTTCTTAAGTCGGCATTGTCCCTTTTGATTTCAATCCCAATGCAATATCTGTTTCTCATGATCAATGGGAATGGCCAAGGGATACAGTAAACCTGCACTGGTGCATCGGAATCTAATACTGGTCTCACAGGAGCCGCTCAAAGCACAAACTCTTAGAAAATTTTCTCCTCTTGTACTTAAGTCGGCATTGTTTCTTTTATATTCTATCCCGATGCAATTTATGTGTTTCATATTCACTGTAAAGGACCAAGGGATACAGTAGAGCAGCACTGGTGCATCGGATTCTAATACTGGTTTCCCAGGGGCCGCTGAAATCACAAACACTTAGAAGATTCACTCATCTTGTACTTACGTCGGCATTGTGCCTTTTGTATTCAATCCCGATGCAATTTATGTGTTTCATGGTCTATGTGAAGGTCCAAGGGATACAGTAAACCTGCACTGGTGCATCGGAATCTAATACTGGTCTCCCAGGAGCCGCTGAAAGCGCAAACGCTTAGAACGTTCACTCTTCTTGTACTGGAGTCGGCATTGGCCCTTTTGTAATCAATCCCGATGCAATTTATGTGTTTCATGGTCAATTTGAAGGTCCAAGGGATACAGTAAACCTGCACTGGTGCATCGGAAACTAATACTGGTCTCCCATGTGCCGCTCGAACCATAAACTCTTAGAAGATTCAATCTTTTTTACTTGATTCGGCCCTGTGCCTTTTGTATTCAATCACGATGCGATATCTGTGTCTCATGGTCAATGTGAAGGTCCAAGGCATACAGTAAACCTGCACTGGTGCATCGGAATCTGGTAGTGGTCTCCCAGGAGCCGCGCAAAGCACAAACTCTTAGAAGATTCACTCTTCTTGTACTTAAATAGGCATTGTGCCTTTTGTATTCAATCCCGATGCAATTTCTGTTTTTCATGGTCAATGTGAATGTCCAAGGGATACAGTAAACCTGCAATGGTGCATCGTAATCTAATACTGGTCTCCCAGGAGCCACTCAAAGCACAATTTCTTAAAAGATTCACTCTTCTTGTACTTAAGTCGGCATTGTCCTTTTTGTATCCAATCCCGATGCAATTTCTGTGTTTCATGGTCAATGTGAAGGTCCAAGCGATACAATAAACATGCACTGGTGCATCGGAATCTACTACGGGGGATCCCAGGAGCCGCACAAAGCTTAAACTCTTAGTAGATTCACTCTTCTTGTACATAAGTCGGCATTGTCCTATTCAATCCCAATGCTATTTCTGTGTTTCATGGTCAATGTGAAGGTCAAAGAGATACAGTAAACGTGCAGTGGTGTATCGGAATCTAATACAGGTCTCCCAAGAGCCGCTCAAACCACAAATTCGTAGGAGATTCACTCTTATTGTACTTAAGTTGGCATTGTGCCTTTTGTATTCAATCCCGATGCGATTTCTGTGTTTCATGGTCAATGTGAAGGTCCAAGGGATACAGTAAACCTGCACTGGTGCATCGGAATCTAATACTGGTTTCCAAGGAGCTGCTCAAAATACCAACTCTTAGAAGAATCACTCTTCTTGTACTGAAGTCCGCATTATAAATTTAATATTCAATCCCGATGCAATTTCTGTGCTTCATGGTCAATGGAAAGGTCCATGGGATACAGTAAACCTGCACTGGTGCATCGGAATCTAATACTGGACTCCCAAGGAGCCGCCAAATCAAGGACTCTTAGGAGATTCGCTCGTCCTGTACTTAAGACGGCATTGTGCCTTGTGATTTCGATCGCGTTGCAATGTCTGTCTTTCATGGTCACGTTGAAGGTCCAAGGGATACAGCAAACCTTCCCCGGGCCATCAGAATCTAATACTGGTCTCCCAGGAGCCGCTCAAAGCACAAACTCTTAGAAGATTCACTCTTCTTGTACTTAAGTCGGCATTGTAGCTTTTGTATTCAAGCCCGATGCAATTTCTGTGTTTCATGGTCAATGTGAAGGTCCAAGGGATACAGTAAACCTTCACTGGTGCATCGGAATCTGATACTGGTCTCCCAGCAGCCGCTCAAAAGACAAATTTTTAGAAGATTCACTCTCCTTGTACTTAAGTCGGCATAGTCTCTTTTGTATTGAATTCCGATGCAATTTCTGTGTTTCATGGTCAATGTGACGGACCAATGGATACTGTAAACCTGCACTGTTGCATCGGAATCTAATTCTGGTCTCCCTGGAGCTGCTCAATGCACAAATTCTTAGAAGTTTCACTCTTCTTTACTTAAGTCGTCATTGTGCCTTTTCTATTTGATCCCGATTCAATTTCTGTGTTTCATGGTCGAGTTGAAAGTCCAATGGATACAGTAAACCTGCACTGGTGCATCGGGATCTAATACTGGTGTCCCAGGAGACGCCCAAAGCACAAACTCTTAGAAAATTCACTCTTCTTGTACTTACGTCAGCATCGTCCCATTTGTATTCAATCCCGATGCAATTTCTGTGTTTCATGGTCAATGTGAAGGTCCAAGGGATCTAGTAAACCTGCACTGGTGCATCGGAATCTATTAGTGTTCTCCCAGGAGCTGCTGAAGTCACAAACTCCTAGAAGATTCATTCATTTTGTACTTAAGCCGGCAGTGTGCCTTTTGGATTCAAGCCCGATGCAATTTCTGTGTTTCATGGTCAATGTGAAGGTCCAAGGGATAGAGTAAACCTGCACTGGTGCGTCGGAATCTAATACTGGTCTCCCAGGAGCCTCTCAAAGTACAAACTCTTAGAATGTTCACTCTCCTTGTACATAAGTCGGCATTGTCTCTTTTGTATTCAATCCCGATGCGATTTCTGTGTTTCATTGTCAATGTGAATGTCCAAGGGATACAGTAAACCTGCACTGGTGCATCGGAATCTAACACTAGTCTCCCAGGAGCCGGTCAAAGCACAAACTCCTAGAAGAATCACTCATCTTGTACTTAAGTCAGCATTGTCCATTTTTATTCAATCCCAATCCAATTTCTAAGATTAATGGTCAACGTGAATGTATAAGAGATACAGTTAACCTGGACTGGTGCATCGAAATCTAATACTTGTCTCCCAGGAGCCGCCCAAAGCACAAAATCTTAGAAGATTCACTCTTCTTGTACTTAAGTCGGCATTGTCCATTTTGGTTTCAATCCCGTTGCAATTTTTGTCTTTCAAGGTCAATGAGAAAGTCCAAGGGATACAGTATAGCTGCACTAGTGAATCGGAATCTAATACTGGTCTCTCAGGAGCCGCTCAAAGCACAATTTCTTAGAAGATTCACTCTTCTTGTATTTAAGTCGGAATTGTGCCTTTTGTATTCAATCCCAATGCAATTTCTTTGTTTCATGGTCAATGTGAAGGTCCAAGGGATACAGTAAACCTGCACTGGTACATCGGAATCTAATACTGGTCTCCCAGGAGCCGCTCAAAGCACAAACTCATTGAAAATTCACTCTTCTTGTACTTAAGTCAGCATTGTCCATTTTGTATTCAATCGCGATGCAATTTCTGTGTTTCATGGTCAGTGGAATGTCCAAGAAATACAGTAAACCGCACTGGTGCATCTAAATATAATACTTGTCTCCCAGGAGCTGCACAAAGCACAAACTCTTAGAAGATTCACTCTTCTTGTACTTATGTCGGAATTGTCCCTTTTGGTTTCAATCCCGATGCAATTTCTGTCTTTCAAGGTGAATGTGAAGGTCCAAGGGATACAGTATACCTGCACTGGTGCATCGGAATCTAATACTGGTCTCCCACGAGCCGCTCAAAGAACAAACTCTTAGAAGATTCACTCTTCTTGTATTTAAGTCGGCATTGTGCCTTTTGTATTCAATCCCGATGCAATTTCTGTGTTTCATGGTCAATGTGAATGTCCAAGTGATACAGTAAACCTGCACTGGTGCTTCGGAATCTTATACTGTTCTCCCAGGAGCCGCTCAAATCACAAACTCTTAGAAGATTCACTTTTCTTGTACATAAGTCGGCAATGTCACTCCTGTATTCAATCCCGAGGCAATTCCTGTATTTCATGGTCTATGTGAAGTTCCAAGGGAAACGGTAAACCTGCACTGGTGCGTCGGAATCTAACACCGGTCTCCCAGGAGCCGCTAAAATCACAAACTCTTGTAAGATTCACTCTGCCTGTACTGAAGTAGGCGGTAACCATTTTGTATTTAATCCCGATGCAATTTCTGTAATTCATGGACAATGTGACAGTCCAAGGGATACAGTAAACCAGCACTGGTGCGTCGGAATCTAATACTGGAATCCCAGGAGCCGTTCAAAATACAAACTCTTAGAAGATTCACTCTTCTTGTACTTAAGTCGGCATTGAGCCTTTTGTATTGAATCCCGAAGCAATATCTGTGTTTCATGGTCAATGTGAAGGTCCAAGGGATACAGTATTCCTGCACCGGTGCATCGGAATGTAATACTGGTCTCCCAGTTGTCGCTGAAAGCGCAAACTCTTAGAAGATTCACTCTTCTTGTACCTAATTCGGCATTGTCCCTTTTGTATTCAATCACGATGCAATTTCAATGGTTTATGGTCAATGTGAAAGTCCAAATGATACAGTCAACCTGCACTGTTGCATCGGATTTTAATACTGTTCTCCCAGGAGCCGCTCAAATCACAAACTCTTAGAAGAATCACTATTCTTGTACTTGATTCGGCATTTTGCCTTTTGTATTCAATCACGATGCGAATTCTGTGTTTCATGGTCAATGTGAAGGTCCAAGGGATACAGTAAACCTGCACTGGTGCATCGGAATCTAATACTGGTCTCCCAGGAGCCGCTGAAAGCGCAAACGCTTAGAACGTTCACTCTTCTTGTTCTGTAGTCGGCATTGGCCCTTTTGTAATCAATCCCGATGCAATTTATGTGTTTCATGGTCAATTTGAAGGTCCAAGGGATACAGTAAACCTGCACTGGTGCATCGGAAACTAATACTGGTCTCCCATGTGCCGCTCGAACCATAAACTCTTAGAAGATTCAATCTTTTTTACTTGATTCGGCCCTGTGCCTTTTGTATTCAATCACGATGCGATATCTGTGTCTCATGGTCAATGTGAAGGTCCAAGGCATACAGTAAACCTGCACTGGTGCATCGGAATCTGGTAATGGTCTCCCAGGAGCCGCGCAAAGCACAAACTCTTAGAAGATTCACTCTTCTTGTACTTAAATAGGCATTGTGCCTTTTGTATTCAATCCCGATGCAATTTCTGTTTTTCATGGTCAATGTGAATGTCCAAGGGATACAGTAAACCTGCAATGGTGCATTCTAATGTAATACTGGTCTCCCAGGAGCCACTCAAAGCACAATTTCTTAAAAGATTCACTCTTCTTGTACTTAAGTCGGCATTGTCCCTTTTGTATCCAATCCCGATGCAATTTCTGTGTTTCATGGTCAATGTGAAGGTCCAAGCGATTCAATAAACATGCACTGGTGCATCGGAATCTACTACGGGGGATCCCAGGAGCCGCACAAGGCTTAAACTCTTAGAAGATTCACTCTTCTTGTACATAAGTCGGCATTGTCCTATTCAATCCCAATGCTATTTCTGTGTTTCATGGTCAATGTGAAGGTCAAAGAGATAGAGTAAACGTGCAGTGGTGTATCGGAATCTAATACAGGTCTCCCAAGAGCCGCTCAAACCACAAATTCGTAGGAGATTCACTCTTATTGTACTTAAGTTGGCATTGTGCCTTTTGTATTCAATCCCGATGCGATTTCTGTGTTTCATGGTCAATGTGAAGGTCCAAGGGATACAGTAAACCTGCACTGGTGCATCGGAATCTAATACTGGTTTCCAAGGAGCTGCTCAAAATACCAACTCTTAGAAGAATCACTCTTCTTGTACTGAAGTCCGCATTATAAATTTTATATTCAATCCCGATGCAATTTCTGTGCTTCATGGTCAATGGAAAGGTCCATGGGATACAGTAAACCTGCACTGGTGCATCGGAATCTAATACTGGACTCCCAAGGAGCCGCCAAAAGCAAGGACTCTTAGGAGATTCGCTCGTCCTGTACTTAAGACGGCATTGTGCCTTGTGATTTCGATCGCGTTGCAATGTCTGTCTTTGATGGTCAAGTTGAAGGTCCAAGGGATACAGCAAACCTTCCCCGGGCCATCAGAATCTAATACTGGTCCCCCAGGAGCCGCTCAAAGCACAAACTCTTAGAAGATTCATTCTTCTTGTACTTAAGTCGGCATTGTAGCTTTTGTATTCAAGACCGATGCAATTTCTGTGTTTCATGGTCAATGTGAAGGTCCAAGGGATACAGTAAACCTTCACTGGTGCATCGGAATCTGATACTGGTCTCCCAGCAGCCGCTCAAATGACAAATTTTTAGAAGATTCACTCTCCTTGTACTTAAGTCGGCATAGTCTCTTTTGTATTGAATTCCGATGCAATTTCTGTGTTTCATGGTCAATGTGACGGACCAATGGATACAGTAAACCTGCACTGTCGCATCGGAATCTAATTCTGGTCTCCCTGGAGCTGCTCAATGCACAAATTCTTAGAAGTTTCACTCTTCTTTACTTAAGTCGTCATTGTGCCTTTTCTATTCGATCCCGATTCAATTTCTGTGTTTCATGGTCAAGTTGAAAGTCCAATGGATACAGTAAACCTGCACTGGTGCATCGGGATCTAATACTGGTGTCCCAGGAGACGCCCAAAGCACAAACTCTTAGAAAATTCACTCTTCTTGTACTTACGTCGGCATCGTCCCATTTGTATTCAATCCCGATGCAATTTCTGTGTTTCATGGTCAATGTGAAGGTCCAAGGGATGAGGTAAACCTGCACTGGTGCATCGGGAATCTATTAGTGTTCTCCCAGGAGCCGCTGAAGTCACAAACTCTTAGAAGATTCATTCATTTTGTACTTAAGCCGGCAGTGTGCCTTTTGGATTCATGCCCGATGCAATTACTGTGTTTCATGGTCAATGTGAAGGTCCAAGGGATAGAGTAAACCTGCACTGGTGCGTCGGAATCTAATACTGGTCTCCCAGGAGCCTCTCAAAGTACAAACTCTTAGAATGTTCACTCTCCTTGTACATAAGTCGGCATTGTCTCTTTTGTATTCAATCCCGATGCGATTTCTGTGTTTCATTGTCAATGTGAATGTCCAAGGGATACAGTAAACCTGCACTGGTGCATCGGAATCTAACACTAGTCTCCCAGGAGCCGGTCAAAGCACAAACTCCTAGAAGAATCACTCATCTTGGACTTAAGTCAGCATTGTCCATTTTTATTCAATCCCAATCCAATTTCTATGATTAATGGTCAACGTGAATGTATAAGAGATACAGTTAACCTGGACTGGTGCATCGAAATCTAATACTTGTCTCCCAGGAGCCGCCCAAACCACAAAATCTTAGAAGATTCACTCTTCTTGTACTTAAGTCGGCATTGTCCATTTTGGTTTCAATCCCGTTGCAATTTTTGTCTTTCAAGGTCAATGAGAAAGGCCAAGGGATACAGTATAGCTGCACTATTGAATCGGAATCTAATACTGGTCTCTCAGGAGCCGCTCAAAGCACAATTTCTTAGAAGATTCACTCTTCTTGTATTTAAGTCGGAATTGTGCCTTTTGTATTCAATCCCAATGCAATTTCTTTGTTTCATGGTCAATGTGAAGGTCCAAGGGATACAGTAAACCTGCACTGGTACATCGGAATCTAATACTGGTCTCCCAGGAGCCGCTCAAAGCACAAACTCATTGAAAATTCACTCTTCTTGTACTTAAGTCAGCATTGTCCATTTTGTATTCAATCGCGATGCAATTTCTGTGTTTCATGGTCAGTGGAATGTCCAAGAAATACAGTAAACCGCACTGGTGCATCTAAATATAATACTTGTCTCCCAGGAGCTGCACAAAGCACAAACTCTTAGAAGATTCACTCTTCTTGTACTTATGTCGGAATTGTCCCTTTTGGTTTCAATCCCGATGCAATTTCTGTCTTTCAAGGAGAATGTGAAGGTCCAAGGGATACAGTATACCTGCACTGGTGCATCGGAATCTAATACTGGTCTCCCATGAGCCGCTCAAAGAACAAACTCTTAGAAGATTCACTCTTCTTGTACTTAAGTCGGCATTGTGCCTTTTGTATTCAATCCCGATGCAATTTCTGTGTTTCATGGTCAATGTGAATGTCCAAGTGATACAGTAAACCTGCACTGGTGCTTCGGAATCTTATACTGTTCTCCCAGGAGCCGCTCAAATCACAAACTCTTAGAAGATTCACTTTTCTTGTACATAAGTCGGCAATGTCACTCCTGTATTCAATCCCGAGGCAATTCCTGTATTTCATGGTCTATGTGAAGTTCCAAGGGAAACGGTAAACCTGCACTGGTGCGTCGGAATCTAACACCGGTCTCCCAGGAGCCGCTAAAATCACAAACTCTTGTAAGATTCACTCTGCCTGTACTGAAGTAGGCGGTAACCATTTTGTATTTAATCCCGATGCAATTTCTGTAATTCATGGACAATGTGACAGTCCAAGGGATACAGTAAACCAGCACTGGTGCGTCGGAATCTAATACTGGAATCCCAGGAGCCGTTCAAAATACTAACTCTTAGAAGATTCACTCTTCTTGTACTTAAGCCGGCATTGAGCCTTTTGTATTGAATCCCGAAGCAATATCTGTGTTTCATGGTCAATGTGAAGGTCCAAGGGATACAGTATTCCTGCACCGGTGCATCGGAATGTAATACTGGTCTCCCAGTTGTCGCTGAAAGCGCAAACTCTTAGAAGACTCACTCTTCTTGTACCTAATTCGGCATTGTCCCTTTTGTATTCAATCACGATGCAATTTCAATGGTTTATGGTCAATGTGAAAGTCCAAATGATACAGTCAACCTGCACTGTTGCATCGGATTTTAATACTGTTCTCCCAGGAGCCGCTCAAATCACAAACTCTTAGAAGATTCACTCTTCTTGTACTTGATTCGGCATTTTGCCTTTTGTATTCAATCACGATGCGAATTCTGTGTTTCATGGTCAATGTGAAGGTCCAACGGATACAGTCAACCTGCACTGGTGCATCGGAATCTAATACTGGTCACCCAGGAGCCGCTCAAACCATAAATTCTTAGAAAATTCACTTTTCTTGTACTTAAATCTGCATTGTCCCTTTTGAATTTAATCCCAATACAATATCTGTGTTTCATGGTCGATGTGAAGGTCAAAGGGATACAGTAAACCTGCACTGGTGAATCGGAATCTAATACTGGGTTCCCAGGAGCCGCTCAAAGCATAAACTCTTAGAAGATTCACACTTCTTGTACATAAGTGGGCATTGTCCCTTTTGATTTCAATCCCGATGCAATTTCTGTCTTTCATGGTCAATGTGAAGGTCCAAGAGATACAGTAAACCTGCACTGGTGCATAGAAATGTAATACTGGTCTCGCAGGAGCTGCTCAAACCAAAATATCTTAGAAGATTCTTTCATCTTGTACTTAAGTCGTCATTGTGCCTTCTGTATTCAATCCCAATGCAATTTCTGTGTTTCATAGTCAATGTGAAGGTCCAAGGGATACAGTAAACCTGCACTGGTGCATCGGAATCTAATACTGTTCCCCCATGAGTCGCTCAAATCACAAACTCTTAGAAGAATCACTCTTCTTGTACTTAAGTCTTCATTGTGCCTTTTGTATTCAATCCCGATGCAATATCTGTGTTTCATGGTCAATGTGAAGGTCCAAGGGAGACAGTAAACGTGCACTGGTGCATCGGTATCTAACACTGGGCTCCCAGGAGCCGCTCAAGACTCCAACTCTTAGAAGATTCACTCTTCTTGTACATAAGTCGGCATTGTCCCTCTTGGATTCAATCCCGATGTAATTTCTGTGTTTCATGGTCAATGTGAAGGTCCAAGGGATGCAGTAAATTTTCACTGGTGCGTCGGAATCTAATGCTGGTCTCACAGGAGCCGCTCAAAGCACAAACTCTTAGAAGATTCACTCCTCTTGTACTTACGTCGGTATTGTACCTTTTTGAATTCAATCACGATGCAATTTCTGTGTTTCATGGTCAAGTTGAAGGTCCATGGGATACAGAAAAATTGCACTGGCGCATCGGAATCTAACACTGTTCTCCCAGCAGCCGCTCAAAGCACAAACCCTCAGAAGATTCACTCTTCTTGTACTTAAGTCGGCATTGTGCCTTTTGTATTCAATCCCGATGCAGTTTCTATGTTTGATGTTCAATGTGAAAGTCCAAGGGATACAGTAAACGTGCACTGGTACATCGTAAGCTGATACTGTTCTCCCAGGAGCCGCTCAAAGCAAAAATTTTTAGAAAATTCACTCTTCTTGTACTTAAGTCGGCATTGTCCCTTTTGTATTCAATCCCGATGCAATTTCTGTCTTTCATGGTCAATTTGAAGGATCAAGGGATACAGTAAACCTGCACTGGTGCATCGGAATCTAATACTGGTCTCCCAAAGATCCGCTCAAAACACAAACTCTTAGAGGCATCAGTCTTCTTGTACTTAAGTCGGCATTGTGAGTTTTGTATTCAATTCCGATGCAATTTCTGTGTTTCATGGTCACGTTGAACGTCCATGGGACACAGTAAACCTTTACTGGTGCATCGGAATCTAATACTGGTCTCCCAGGAGCCGCTCGAATCACAAACTCTTAGAAGATTCACTGAGCTTGTACTTAAGTCGGCATTGTGCCTTTTGTATTTAGTCCCGATGCGATATGTGTGTTTCATGGACAATGTGAAGGTCCAAGGGATACAGTAAACCTGCACTGGTGCATCGAAATCTATGACTGGTCTGCCAGGAGCTGCTCAAACCACAAACTCTTACTAAATTCACTCTTCTTGCACTAATGTCGGCATTGTCCCTTTTGTATTCAATCCCAAAGCAACGTTTGTGTTTCCTGGTCAATGTGAAGGTCCAAGGGATACAGTAAACGTGAACTGGTGCATCGGAATCTAATACTGGTCCCCCAGGAGCCGGTGAAAGCACAAAATCTTCGATTATTCACTCTTCTTGTACTTAAGTTGGCATTGTATCTTTAGTATTCAACCCCCATGCAATTTCTGTGTTTCATGGTCAATGTGAAGGACCAAGCTATACAGTAAACCTGCACAGGTGCATCGTAATCTAATACTGGTCTCCCAGGAGCCGCTCAAAGCACAAACTCTTGCAAGATTCACTCTTCTTGTTCTTAAGTCGGCATTGTCCCTTTTGTATTCAGTTCCGAAGCAATTACTGTGTTCCATGGTCAATGTGAAGACCAAAGGATACAGTAAACCTCCACAGGTTCATCGGAATCTAACTCTGGTTACCCTGGAGCCGCTCAAAGCACAAACTCTTAGAAGATTCACTTTTCTTGTACTTAAGTCGGAGTTGTGCCTTTCGTATTCAGTCCCGATGCAATTTCTGTGTTGCATGGTCAATGTGAAGGTCCAAGGGATACAGCAATAGTGCACTGGTGCATCGGAATCTAATACTGGTCTCGCAGGAGCCGCTGAAGGCACAAACTCTTAGAAGATTCACTCTTCTTGTACTTAGGTCGGCATTGTGAAATTTGTATTCAATCCCGATTTAATTTCTGTGTTTCATGGTTAATGTGAACGTCCAAGGGATACAGAAAACCTGCACTTGTGCATCGGAATCTAATACTGGTCTCCCAGGAGCCGCTCAAAGCAGAAACTCTTAGAAGATTCACCCTTCTTGTAGTTAAGTCGGCATTGTCCTTTTTGTGTTCATATCCGATGCAATTTCTGTGTTTCATGGTCAATGTGAAAGTCCAAGGGATACAGTAAACCTGCGCTGGTGCATCGGAATCTAATACTGGTGTGCCAGGAGCCGCTCAAAGCACAAACTCTTAGAAGATTCACTCTTCTTGTACTTAAGTCGGCATAGTCCCTTTTGTATTCAATCCCGATGCACTTTCTGTGTTTCATGCTCAATGTGAAAGTCCAAGTGATACAGTAAACCTGCACTGGTGCACCGGAATCTGACACTTTTCTCCCAGGAGCCTCTCTAACCACAAACTCCTAGAAAAATTCACTCTTCTTATACTTAAGTCGGCATTGTCCCTTTTGTATTCAATCCCGATGCAATTTCTGCGTTTCATGGTCAATGTGAAGGTCAAAGGGATGCAGTTAACCTGCACTGGTGCAACGGAATCTAATAGTGGTCACTCAGGAGCCGCTCAAACCACAAACTCTTAGAAAATTCACTCTTCTTGTACTTAAGTTGGCATTGTGCATTTTGTATTCAATCCCGATGCGATATGTGTGTTTCATGGACAATGTGAAGGTCCAAGGGATACAGTAAACCTGCACTGGTGCATCGGAATCTCATACTGGTCTCCCAGGAGCCGCTCAAAGCACAAACTCCGAGAAGAATCATCCTTCTTGTACTCAAGTCAGCGTTGTACCTTTTGTATTCAATCCCGATGCAATTTCTGTGTTTCAAGGACAATGTGAAGGTCCAAATGATACAGTCAACCAGCACTGGTGCATCAGAATCTAATACTGGTCTCCCAGGAGCCGCTCAAAGCATAAACTCTTAGAAGATTCACTCTTCTTGTACTTAAGTCGGCATTGTGCCTTTTGTATTCAAACCCTATGCAATTTCTGTGTATCATGTTCAATGTGACGGTCCAAGGGATACAGTAAACCTGCACTGGTGAATCGGAATCTAATACTGGTCTCCCTGGAGCCGTTCAAAGTACAAACTCTTAGAAGATTCACTTTTATTGTACTTAAGTCGGCATTGTGCTTTTGTATTCAATCCCGATGCAATTTCTGTGTTTCATGGTCAATGTGAAGGTCGAAGGGATACAGTAAACCTGCACTGGTGCATCGGAATCTGATACTGGTCTCCCAGGAGCCGCTGAACTCACAAACTCCTAGAAGATTCATTCTTCTTGTACTTAAGTTGGCATTGTCCATTTTGTATACAATCCCGATTGCAATTTGTGTGCTTCATGGTCAATGTGAAGGTCCAAATGATACAGTCAACCTGCACTGGTGCATTGGAATGTAATACTGGCCTCCCAGGAGCCACTCAAAGCACAAACTCTTAGAAGATCACGCTTCTTGTACTTAAGTCGGCATTGTGCCTTTTGTATTCAATCCCGACGGAAAATCTGTGTTTCATGGTCAATGCGAATGTCAAAGGGATACGGTAAACGTGCACTGGTGCATCGGAATCTAATACAGGTCTCCCAGGAGACGCTCAAAACACAAAATCTCCGAAGATTCACACTACTTGAGTTTAAGTTGGCATTGTGAGTTTTGTATTGAATCCCGATGCAATTTCTGTGTTTTGGTCAATGTGAACGTTCAAGGGATACAGTAAACCTGCACTTGTGCATCGGAATCTAATATAGGTCAGCCAGAAGCCGCTCAAACCACAAACTCTTAGAAGATTCACTCTTCTTGTACTTAAGTCGGCATTGTGCTTTTGTATTCAATCCCGAAGCAATCTCTGTGTTTCATAGTCAATGTGAAGGTCCAAATGATACAGTCAACGTGCACTGGTGCATCCTGGTCTCCCAAGAGCCGTTCAAAGAGCAAACTCGTAGAAGATTCACTTTTCTTGTACTTAAGTCGGCATTGTGCCTTATGTATTCAATCCCGATGCAATTTCTGTGTTTCATGTTCAATGTGAAGGGTCCAGGGATACAGCAAACGTGCACTGGTGCATTGGAATGTAATACTGGCCTCCCAGGAGCCGCTCAAAGCACAAACTCTTAGAAGATCACTCTTCCTGTACTTAAGTCGGCATTGTTCCATTTGTATTCAATCCCGATGCAATTTCTGTGTTTCATGGTATATGAGGAGGTAAAAGGGATACAGTAAACCTGCACTGGTTCATCAGAATCTAATGCTGATCGTCCATGAGCCGCTCAAACCACAAACTCTTAGAAGATTCACTCTTCTTGTACTTAAGTCCATGTTGTGCCTTTTCTATACAATCCCGATGCGATATATGTGTTTCATGGTCAACGTGAAATCCAAGGGATACAGTAAACATGCACTGGTGCATCGGAATCTAATACTGGTCTCCCAGGAGCCGCTGAAAGCACAATGTCCTAGAGGACTCATTCTTCTTGTACTTAAGTCGGCACTGTCATTTTGTATTCAATCCCGATGCAATTGCTGTGTTTCATGGTCGATGTGAAGGTCCAAATGATACAGTCAACCTGCACAGGTGCATCAGAATCTAATACTGGTCTACAGTCAGCCGCTCAAAGCACAATCTTTTACAAGATTCACTCTTCTTGTACTTAAGTCCGCATTGTGCCCTTTGTATTCAATCCCGACGCAATTTCTGTGTTTCATGGTCAATGAGAAGGTGCAAGGGATACAGTAAACCTGCACTGGTTCATCGGAATCTAATACAGGTCTCCCAAGAGCCGCTCAAATCACAAACTCTTAGAAGATTCACTCTTCTTTTACTTAAGTCGGCATTGTGCATTTTGTATTCACTCCCGATGCGATTTCTGTGTTTCATGGTCAATGTGAATGTCCAAGGGATACAGTAAACCTGAACTGGTGCATCGGAATCTAATACTGGTCTCCTAGGAGCCGCTCAAGCCACAAACTCCTAGAAAATTCACTCTTCTTATACTTAAGTCGGCATTGTGCTTTATGTATTCAATCCCGATGCAATTTCTGTGTTTCATGGTCAATGTGGCGGTCCCAGGGATACAGTAAACCTGCACTGGTGCATCGGAATCTAATACTGGTCTCCCAGGAGCAGCTCAAACCACCAACACTTAGAAGATTCACTCATCTTGTACTTAAGTCGGCATAGTCCCTTTTGTATTCAATCCCGATGCACTTTCTGTGTTTCATGCTCAATGTGAAAGTCCAAGTGATACAGTAAACCCGCACTGGTGCATCGGAATCTAATACTGATCTGCCAGGAGCCCCTCAAACCACAAACTCTCAAAAAATTCACTCATCTTGCACTTATGTCATCATTGTCCCTTTTGTATTCAATCCCGAAGCAATTTTTGTGTTTCATGGTCAATGTGAAGGTCCAAGGGATACAGTAAATGTGAACTGGTGCATCGGAATCTAATACTGGTCTCCCAGGAGCCGCTCAAAACACAAAATCTTCGAAGATTCACTCTTCTTGTACTGTAGTTGGCATTGTGCATTTAGTATTTAATCCCCATGCAATTTCTGTGTTTCTTGGTCAATGTGAAGGTCCAACGGATACAGTAAACCTGCACTGGTGCATCGGAATGTAATACTGGTCTCCCAGGAGCCGCTCAAAGCACAAACTCTTAGGAGATTCACTCTTCTTGTACTTACGTCGGCATTGTGCCTATTGTATTCAATCCCGATTCAATTTCTGTGTTTCATGATCAATGTGAAGTTCCAAGAGATACAGTAAACCTGCACTGGTGCTTCGGAACCTAATACTGGTATCCCAGGAGTTGCTTAAAGCACAAACTCTGAAGAGATTCATTCTTCTTGTACTTAAGTCGGCATATTCCCTTTTGTATTCAATCCCGATGCAATATCTGTGTTACATGGTCAATGTGAAGGACCAAGGGATACAGCAAAACCTGCACTGGTGCGTCGGAACCTAATACTGGTCTCCCAGTAGCCGCTCAAAGCACAAATTCTTAGAAGATTCACTCTTCTTATACTTAAGTCGGCATTGTCCCTTTTGTATTCAATCCCGATGCCATTTCTGCGTTTCATGGTCAATGTGAAGGTCAAAGGGATGCAGTTAACCTGCACTGGGGCAACGGAATCTAATACTGGTCGCTCAGGATCCGCTTAAACCACAAACTCTTAGAAGATTCACTCTTCTTGTACTTAAGTCGGCATTGTGCTGTTGTATTCAATCCCGATGCAATCTCTGTGTTTCATAGTCAATGTGAAGGTCCAAATGATACAGTCAACGTGCACTGGTGCATCGCAATCTAATACTTGTCTCCCAGGAGCCACTCGAAGCACAAACTCTTAGAAGATTCACTCTTCTTGTACTTAAGTCGGCATTGTCCCTTTTGTATTCAATCCCGATGTAATATCTGTGTTTGATGCTCAATGTGAAGGGCCAAGGGATACAGTAAGCTTGCACTGGTGAATCGGAATCTAATACTGGTCTCCCTGGAACCGTTCAAAGTATCAACTCTTAGAAGATTCACTTTTCTTGTACTTAAGTCGGCATTCTGCCTGTTGTATTCAATCCCGATATAATATCTATGTTTCATGCTCAATGTGAAGGTCCAAGGGATACATTAAACCTGCACTGGTGCATCGGAATCTGATACTGGTCTCCCAGGTGCCGCTCAAATCACAAACTCTTAGAAAATTCACTCTTCGTGTACTTAAGTTGGCATTGTGCATTTTGTACTCAATCCCGATGCTATATGTGTGTTTCATGGACAATGTGAAGGTTCAAGGGATACAGTAAACCTGCACTGGTGCATCGGAATCTCATACTGGTCTCTCAGGGGCCGCTCAATGCACAAACTCCTTGAAGAATAATTCTTCTTGTACTCAAGTCAGCATTGTACCTTTTGTAAAGAATCCCGATGCAATTTCTGTGTTTCATGGACAATGTGAAGGTCCAAATTATACAGTCAACCAGCACTGGTGCATTAGAATCTAATACTGGTCTCCCAGGAGCCTCTCAAAGCATAAACTCTTAGAAGATTCACTCTTCTTGTACTTAAGTCGGTATTGTGCATTTTGTATTCAATCCCGATGTAATTACTATGTTTCATGGTCAATGAGAATGTCCAAGGGATACAGCAAACCTGCACTGGTTCATCGGAATCTAATACTGGTCTCCCATGAACCGCCCAAACCACAAACTCTTAGAAGATTCACTCATCTTGTACTTAAGTCGGCATTGTGCCTTTTGTATTCAATCCCGACGGAAAATCTGTGTTTCATGGTCAATGTGAAGGTCAAAGGGATACAGTAAACGTGCACTGGTGCATCGGAATCTAATACAGGTCTCCCAGGAGACGCTCAAAACACATACTCTCCGAAGATTCACACTTCTTGAGGTTAAGTTGGCATTGGGAGTTTTGTATTCAATCCCGATGCAATTTCTGTGTTTCATGGTCAATGTGAAGGTTCAAGGTATACAGTAATCCTGCACTGGTGCATCGGAATCTAATACACGTCAGCCAGGAGCCGCTCAAACCACCAACTCTTAGAAGATTCACTCTTCTTGTACTTAAGTCGGCATTGTGCCGTTTGTATTCAATCCCGATGCAATTTCTGTGTTTCATGGTCAATGTGAAGATCGAAGGGATACAGTAAACCTGCACTGGTGCATCGGAATCTAATACTGGTCTCCCAGGAGCCGCTGAAAGCAGAAACTCCTAGAAGATTCATTCTTCTTGTACTTAAGTCTGCATTGTCCATTTTGTATTCAATTCCGAAGCAAGTACTGTGTTTCATGGTCAATGTGAAGGTCGAAGGGATACAGTAAACCTCCACTGGTGCATCGGCATCTAATTCTGGTCACCCTGGAGCCGCTCAAACCACAAACTCTTAGAAGATTCACTTTTTTTGTACATAAGTCGGCGTTGTGCCTTTCGTATTCAATCCCGATGCAATTTCTGTGTTTCATGGTCAATGTGAAGGTCGAAGGGATACAGTAAACTTGCACTGGTGCATCGGAATCTAATACTGGTCTGCCAGAAGCCGCTCAAAGCACAAACTATTAGAAGATTCACTCTTCATGTACTTAAGTCGGCATTGCCCCATTTATATTCAATCCCGATGCAATTTCTGCGTTTCATGGTCAATGGGAAGGTCCAAGGGATACAGTAAACCTGCATTGGTGCATCGGAATCTAATACTGATTTCCCAAGAGCCGCTCCAAGCACAAAATCTTCGATGATTAACTCTTCTTGTACATAAGTCGGCAGTCCATTTTGTATTCAATTCCGATGCAATTTCTGTGTTTCATGATCGATGTGAAGGTCCAAGGGATGCAGTAAACCTGCACTGGTGCAACGGTATCTAATACTTTTCTCCCAGGAGCCGCTCAAACCACAAACTCTTAGAAATATCATTCTTCTTATACTTAAGTCGGGATTGTCCCTTTTGTATTCAATCCCGATGCAATTTCTGTGTTTCATGGTCAATGTGAAGGTCAAAGGGATGCAGTTAACCTGCACTGGTGCAACGGAATCTAATACTGGTCTCCCAGGAGCCGCTCAGAGCAGAAATTCTTAGAGGATTCAGTCTTCTTGTACTTAAGTCGGCAATGTCCGATTTATATTCAATCGTGATGCAATTACTGTGTTTCATGGTCAATGTGAAGGTCCAAGGGGAACAGTCAACCTGCAATGGTGCTTAGGAATCCAATACCGGTATCCCAGGAGCCGCTCAATGCACAAATTCTTAGAAGATTCACTCTTCTTGTAATTAAGTCGGCATTGTCCCATTTGTATTCAATCCCGATGCAATTTCTGTGTTTCATGGTCAATGTGGAGGTCCAAGGGATACAGTAAACCTGCACTGGTGCATCGGAGTCTAATACTGGTGTCCCAGGAGACGATGAAAGCACATACTCTTAGAAAATTCACTCTTCTTGTACATAATTCGGCATTGTTCCATTTGTATTCAATCCCGATGCAATTTCTGTGTTTTATGGTCAATGTGAAGGTCCAAGGGATACAGTAAACGTGCACTGGTGCATCGGAATGTAATACTGGTCTCCCAGGAGACGCTCAAAGCACAAACTCTTAGAAGATTCACTCTTCTTGTACTTAAGACAGCATTGTGCCTTTTGAATTCAATCGCGATGGAAGTTCTGTGTTTCATGGTCAATGTGAAGGTCGAAGGGATACAATAAACCTGCACTGGTGCATCAGAATCTAATACTGGTATCCCAGGAGCTGCTCAAAGCACAGACTCTGAAGAGATTCACTCTTCATGTACTTAAGTCGGCATTGATCCTATTGTAATCAATCCCGATGCAATATCTGTGTTTCAAGGTCTATGTGAAGGACCAAGGGATACAGTAAACCTGCACTGGTGCATCGGAATCTAATACTGGTCTCCCAGAAGCCGCTCAAATTACAAACTCTTAGAAGATTTATTCTTTTTGTACTTAAGTTGGCATTGTGCAATTTGTATTCAATCCCGACATAATTTCTGTGTTTCATGGTTAATGTGAACGTCCAAGGGATACAGAAAACCTGCACTGGTGCATCGCAATCTAATACTGGTCTCCGAGATGCCGCTCAAAGCACAAACTCTTATAAGATTCAGTCTTCTTGTTCTTAAGTAGGCATTGTCCCATTTGTATTCAATCCCGATCCACTTTCTGTGTTTCATGCTCTATGTGAAAGTCCAAGGGATACAGTAAATCTCCACTGGTGCATCGGAATCTAATACTGGTCTGCCAGGAGCCGCTCAAACCACAAACTCTAGAAAATTCACTCTTCTTGCACTTATGTCGGCATTGTCCCTTTTGTATTCAATCCCAAAGCAACCTTTGTGTTTCATGGTCAATGTGAACGTCCAAGGGATACAGTAAACGTGAACTGGTGCATCGGAATCTAATACTGGTCTCCCAGGAGCAGCTCAAAGCACAAACTCTTAGGAGATTCACTCTTCTTGTACTTAAGTCGGCAGTCCCTTTTGTATTCAATCCCGATGCAATTTCTGTGTTTCTTGGTCAATGTGAAGGTCCGAGGGATACACTAAACCATACTGGTCTCCCAGGAGCCGCTCAACGCACATACTCTGAGAAGATTCACTCTTCTTGTACTTAAGTAGGCATTGTCCCTTTTGTATTCACTTCTGATGCGGTTTCTTTGTTTCATGGTCAATGTGAGGGTCCAAGGTATACAGTAAACCTGCACTGGTGCAATGGAATCTAATACTGGTCTCCCAGGAGCCCCCCAAAGCACAATCTGTTACAAGATTCACTCTACTTGTACTTAAGTGGGCATCGTACCATTTGTATTCAATCCCGATGCAATATCTGTTTCATGGTCAATGTGAAAGTCCAAGGGATACAGTAAACCTGCACTGGTGCAACAGAATGTAATACTGGTCTCCCATGAGCCGCTCAAAGCACAAACTCTTAGAAGATTCACTCTTCTTGTACGTAAGTCGGCATTGTGCATATTTTATTCAATCCCAATGCAATTTCTGCGTTTCATTGTCATTGTGAAGGTCCAAGGGATACATTAAACCTGCACTGGTGCATCGGAATCTATTACTGGTCTCCCAGGAGCCGCTCAAAGCATAAACTCTTAGATGATTAACACATCTTGTACTTAAGTCGGCAGTCCCTTTTGTATTCAATCCCGATGCAATTTCTGTGTTTGGAGGTCCATGTGAAGGTTCATGGGATACACTAAACCAGCACAGGTGCATCGGAATCCAATACTGGTCTCCCAGGCGCCGCTCAATGCACATGCTCTGAGAAGATTCACTTCTCTTGTATTTAAGTCGGCATTTGCTCTTTTGTATTCAATCCCGATGTAATTTCTGTGTTTCATGGTCATGTGAAGGTCTACGGGATACAGTTAATCAGCACTCGTGCATCGGAATCTAATACTGGTCTCCCAGGAGCCGCTCAAAGCACAAATTCTTAGAAGATTCACCCATCTTGTATTTAAGTCGGCATTGTCCGTTTTATGTTCAATCCCGATGCAATTTCTGTGTTTCATGGTCAATGTGAAAGTCCAAGGGATACAGTAAACCTGCACTGGTGCAACAGAATGTAATACTGGTCTCCCAGGAGCCACTCAAAGCACAAACTCTTAGAAGATTCACTCTTCTTGTACTTAAGTCGGCATTGCCCCATTTATATTCAATCCCGATGCAATTTCTGCGTTTCATGGTCAATGTGAATGTCCAAGGGATACAGTAAACCTGCACCGGTGCATCGGAATCTAATACTGATCTCCCAGGATCAGCTCAAACCACCATCTCTTAGATTATTCATTCTTCTTGTACTTAAGTCGGCATAGTCCCTTTTGTATTCAATCGCGATGCACTTTCTGTGTTTCATGCTCAATGTGAAAGTCCAAGGGATACAGTAAACATGCACTGGTGCATCGGAATCTAATACTGGTCTCCCAGGAGCCGCTGAAAACACAATGTCCTAGAGGATTCATTCTTCTTGTACTTAAGTCGGCAATGTCATTTTGTATTCAATCCCGATGCAATTGCTGTGTTTCATGGTCAATGTGAAGGTCCAAATGATACAGTCAACCTGCACAGGTGCATCAGAATCTAATACTGGTCTACAGTCAGCCGCTCAAAGCACAATCTTTTACAAGATTCACTCTTCTTGTACTTAAGTCCGCATTGTGCCCTTTGTATTCAATCCCGACGCAATTTCTGTGTTTCATGGTCAATGAGAAGGTGCAAGGGATACAGTAAACCTGCACTGGTTCATCGGAATCTAATACAGGTCTCCCAAGAGCCGCTCAAATCACAAACTCTTAGAAGATTCACTCTTCTTTTACTTAAGTCGGCATTGTGCATTTTGTATTCACTCCCGATGCGATTTCTGTGTTTCATGGTCAATGTGAATGTCCAAGGGATACAGTAAACCTGAACTGGTGCATCGGAATCTAATACTGGTCTCCTAGGAGCCGCTCAAGCCACAAACTCCTAGAAAATTCACTCTTCTTATACTGAAGTCGGCATTGTGCTTTATGTATTCAATCCCGATGCAATTTCTGTGTTTCATGGTCAATGTTGCGGTCCCAGGGATACAGTAAACCTGCACTGGTGCATCGGAATCTAATACTGGTCTCCCAGGAGCAGCTCAAACCACCAACACTTAGAAGATTCACTCTTCTTGTACTTAAGTCGGCATAGTCCCTTTTGTATTCAATCCCGATGCACTTTCTGTGTCTCATGCTCAATGTGAAAGTCCAAGTGAAACAGTAAACCTGCACTGGTGCATCGGAATCTAATACTGATCTGCCAGGAGCCGCTCAAACCACAAACTCTCAAAAAATTCACTCATCTTGCACTTATGTCATCATTGTCCCTTTTGTATTCAATCCCGAAGCAATTTTTGTGTTTCATGGTCAATGTGAAGGTCCAAGGGATACAGTAAATGTGAACTGGTGCATCGGAATCTAATACTGGTCTCCCAGGAGCCGCTCAAAACACAAAACCTTCGAAGATTCACTCTTCTTGTACTGTAGTTGGCATTGTGCATTTAGTATTTAATCCCCATGAAATTTCTGTGTTTCTTGGTCAATGTGAAGGTCCAACGGATACAGTAAACCTGCACTGGTGCATCGGAATTTAATACTGGTCTCCCAGGAGCCGCTCAAAGCATAAATTCTTAGGAGATTCACTCTTCTTGTACTTACGTCGGCATTGTGCCTATTGTATTCAATCCCGATTCAATTTCTGTGTTTCATGATCTATGTGAAGGTCCAAGAGATACAGTAAACCTGCACTGGTGCTTCGGAACCTAATACTGGTATCCCAGGAGTTGCTTAAAGCACAAACTCTGAAGAGATTCATTCTTCTTGTACTTAAGTCGGCATATTCCCTTTTGTATTCAATCCCGATGCAATATCTGTGTTACATGGTCAATGTGAAGGACCAAGGGATACAGCAAAACCTGCACTGGTGCGTCGGAACCTAATACTGGTCTCCCAGTAGCCGCTCAAAGCACAAATTCTTAGAAGATTCACACTTCTTATACTTAAGTCGGCATTGTCCCTTTTGTATTCAATCCCGATGCTATTTCTGCGTTTCATGGTCAATGTGAAGGTCAAAGTGATGCAGTTAACCTGCACTGGTGCAACGGAATCTAATACTGGTCGCTCAGGATCCGCTCAAACCACAAATTCTTAGAAAATTCACCTTCTTTACTTAAGTCGTCATTGTCCCTTTTGTATTCAATCCCGATGCAATTTCTGTGTTTCATGGTCAATGTGAAGGTCAAAGGGATACAGTAAACGTGTACTGGTGCATCGGAATCTAATACAGGTCTCCCAGAAGACGCTCAAAGCACAAATTTTTCGAAGAATCACACTTCTTGAGGTTACGTTGGCATTGTGAGTTTTGTATTCAATCGCGATGCAATTTCTCTGTTTCATGGTCAATGTGTAGGTTCAAGGGATACAGTAAATCTGCACTGGAACATCGGAATCTTATACTGGTCAGCCTGGAGCCGCTTAAACCACAAACTCTTAGAAGATTCACTCTTCTTGTACTTAAGTCGGCATTGTGCCTTTTGTATTCAATCCCGACGGAAAATCTGTGTTTCATGGTCAATGTGAAGGTCAAAGGGATACAGTAAACGTGCACTGGTGCATCGGAATCTAATACAGGTCTCCCAGAAGACGCTCAAAACACATACTCTCCGAAGATTCACACTTCTTGAGGTTAAGTTAGCATTGGGAGATTTGTATTCAATCCCGATGCAATTTCTGTGTTTCATGGTCAATGTGAAGGTTCAAGGTATACAGTAATCCTGCACTGGTGCATCGGAATCTAATACACGTCAGCCAGGAGCCGCTCAAACCACAAACTCTTAGAAGATTCACTCTTCTTGTACTTAAGTCGGCATTGTCCATTTTGTATTCAATCCCGATGCACTTTCTGTGTTTCATGCTCAATGTGAAATCCAAGTGATACAGTAAACCTGCACTGGTGCATCGGAATCTAATACTGGTCTGCCAGGAGCCGCTGAAACCACAAACGCTCAAAAAATTCACTCATCTTGCACTTATGTCGGCATTGTCCCTTTTGTATTCAATCCCGAGGAAATTTTTGTAATTCATGGTCAATGTGAAGGTCCAAGGGATACTGTAAATGTGAACTGGTGCATCGGAATCTAATACTGGTCTCCCAGGAGCCACTCAAAACACAAAATCTTCGAAGATTCACTCTTCTTGTACTGTAGCTGGCATTGTGCCTTTAGTATTCAATCCCCATGCAATTTCTGTGTTTCATGGTCAATGTGAAGGTCCAAGCGATACAGTACACCTGCACTGTTGCATCGTAATCTAATACTGGTCTCCCAGGAGCCGCTCAAAGTACAAACTCTTGCAAGATTCACTCTTCTTGCTCTTAAGTCGGCATTGTCCCTTCACTCTTCTTGTACATAAGTTGGCATTCTGCCTTTAGTATTCAATACTCATGCAATTTCTGTGATACATGGTCAATGTGAAGGTCCAAGCGATACAGTAAACCTGCACTGGTGCATCGTAATCTAATACTGGTCTCCCAGGAGCCGCTCAGAGCACAAACTCTTGCAAGATACACTCTTCTTGTCCTTAAGTCGGCATTGTCCCTTTTGTATTCAATTGCGAAGCAATTACTGTGTTTTATGGTCAATGTGAAGGTCCAAGGGATACAGTAAACCTCCACTGGTGCATCGGCATCTAATTCTGGTCACCCTGGAGCCGCTCAAACCACAAACTCTTAGAAGATTCACTTTTTTTGTACATAAGTCGGCGTTGTGCCTTTCGTATTCAATCCCGATGCAATTTCTGTGTTTCATGATCAATGTGAAGTTCCAAGAGATACAGTAAACCTGCACTGGTGCTTCGGAACCTAATACTGGTATCCCAGGAGTTGCTTAAAGCACAAACTCTGAAGAGATTCATTCTTCTTGTACTTAAGTCGGCATATTCCCTTTTGTATTCAATCCCGATGCAATATCTGTGTTACATGCTCAATGTGAAGGACCAAGGGATACAGCAAAACCTGCACTGGTGCGTCGGAACCTAATACTGGTCTCCCAGTAGCCGCTCAAAGCACAAATTCTTAGAAGATTCACTCTTCTTATACTTAAGTCGGCATTGTCCCTTTTGTATTCAATCCCGATGCTATTTCTGCGTTTCATGGTCAATGTGAAGGTCAAAGTGATGCAGTTAACCTGCACTGGTGCAACGGAATCTAATACTGGTCGCTCAGGATCCGCTCAAACCACAAATTCTTAGAAAATTCACCTTCTTGTACTTAAGTCGTCATTGTCCCTTTTGTATTCAATCCCGATGCAATTTCTGTGTTTCATGGTCAATGTGAAGGTCAAAGGGATACAGTAAACGTGTACTGGTGCATCGGAATCTAATACAGGTCTCCCAGAAGACGCTCAAAGCACAAATTTTTCGAAGAATCACACTTCTTGAGGTTACGTTGGCATTGTGAGTTTTGTATTCAATCGCGATGCAATTTCTCTGTTTCATGGTCAATGTGTAGGTTCAAGGGATACAGTAAATCTGCACTGGAACATCGGAATCTTATACTGGTCAGCCTGGAGCCGCTTAAACCACAAACTCTTAGAAGATTCACTCTTCTTGTACTTAAGTCGGCATTGTGCTGTTGTATTCAATCCCGATGCAATCTCTGTGTTTCATAGTCAATGTGAAGGTCCAAATGATACAGTCAACGTGCACTGGTGCATCGCAATCTAATACTTGTCTCCCAGGAGCCACTCGAAGCACAAACTCTTAGAAGATTCACTCTTCTTGTACTTAAGTCGGCATTGTGCCTTTTGTATTCAATCCCGACGGAAAATCTGTGTTTCATGGTCAATGTGAAGGTCAAAGGGATACAGTAAACGTGCACTGGTGCATCGGAATCTAATACAGGTCTCCCAGAAGACGCTCAAAACACATACTCTCCGAAGATTCACACTTCTTGAGGTTAAGTTAGCATTGGGAGTTTTGTATTCAATCCCGATGCAATTTCTGTGTTTCATGGTCAATGTGAAGGTTCAAGGTATACAGTAATCCTGCACTGGTGCATCGGAATCTAATACACGTCAGCCAGGAGCCGCTCAAACCACAAACTCTTAGAAGATTCACTCTTCTTGTACTTAAGTCGGCATTGTCCATTTTGTATTCAATCCCGATGCACTTTCTGTGTTTCATGCTCAATGTGAAATCCAAGTGATACAGTAAACCTGCACTGGTGCATCGGAATCTAATACTGGTCTGCCAGGAGCCGCTCAAACCACAAACGCTCAAAAAATTCACTCATCTTGCACTTATGTCGGCATTGTCCCTTTTGTATTCAATCCCGAGGAAATTTTTGTAATTCATGGTCAATGTGAAGGTCCAAGGGATACTGTAAATGTGAACTGGTGCATCGGAATCTAATACTGGTCTCCCAGGAGCCACTCAAAACACAAAATCTTCGAAGATTCACTCTTCTTGTACTGTAGCTGGCATTGTGCCTTTAGTATTCAATCCCCATGCAATTTCTGTGTTTCATGGTCAATGTGAAGGTCCAAGCGATACAGTACACCTGCACTGGTGCATCGTAATCTAATACTGGTCTCCCAGGAGCCGCTCAAAGTACAAACTCTTGCAAGATTCACTCTTCTTGCTCTTAAGTCGGCATTGTCCCTTCACTCTTCTTGTACTTAAGTTGGCATTCTGCCTTTAGTATTCAATACTCATGCAATTTCTGTGATACATGGTCAATGTGAAGGTCCAAGCGATACAGTAAACCTGCACTGGTGCATCGTAATCTAATACTGGTCTCCCAGGAGCCGCTCAGAGCACAAACTCTTGCAAGATACACTCTTCTTGTCCTTAAGTCGGCATTGTCCCTTTTGTATTCAATTGCGAAGCAATTACTGTGTTTTATGGTCAATGTGAAGGTCCAAGGGATACAGTAAACCTCCACTGGTGCATCGGCATCTAATTCTGGTCACCCTGGAGCCGCTCAAACCACAAACTCTTAGAAGATTCACTTTTTTTGTACATAAGTCAGCGTTGTGCCTTTCGTATTCAATCCCGATGCAATTTCTGTGTTTCATGATCAATGTGAAGTTCCAAGAGATACAGTAAACCTGCACTGGTGCTTCGGAACCTAATACTGGTATCCCAGGAGTTGCTTAAAGCACAAACTCTGAAGAGATTCATTCTTCTTGTACTTAAGTCGGCATATTCCCTTTTGTATTCAATCCCGATGCAATATCTGTGTTACATGGTCAATGTGAAGGACCAAGGGATACAGCAAAACCTGCACTGGTGCGTCGGAACCTAATACTGGTCTCCCAGTAGCCGCTCAAAGCACAAATTCTTAGAAGATTCACTCTTCTTATACTTAAGTCGGCATTGTCCCTTTTGTATTCAATCCCGATGCTATTTCTGCGTTTCATGGTCAATGTGAAGGTCAAAGTGATGCAGTTAACCTGCACTGGTGCAACGGAATCTAATACTGGTCGCTCAGGATCCGCTCAAACCACAAATTCTTAGAAAATTCACCTTCTTGTACTTAAGTCGTCATTGTCCCTTTTGTATTCAATCCCGATGCAATTTCTGTGTTTCATGGTCAATGTGAAGGTCAAAGGGATACAGTAAACGTGTACTGGTGCATCGGAATCTAATACAGGTCTCCCAGAAGACGCTCAAAGCACAAATTTTTCGAAGAATCACACTTCTTGAGGTTACGTTGGCATTGTGAGTTTTGTATTCAATCGCGATGCAATTTCTCTGTTTCATGGTCAATGTGTAGGTTCAAGGGATACAGTAAATCTGCACTGGAACATCGGAATCTTATACTGGTCAGCCTGGAGCCGCTTAAACCACAAACTCTTAGAAGATTCACTCTTCTTGTACTTAAGTCGGCATTGTGCTGTTGTATTCAATCCCGATGCAATCTCTGTGTTTCATAGTCAATGTGAAGGTCCAAATGATACAGTCAACGTGCACTGGTGCATCGCAATCTAATACTTGTCTCCCAGGAGCCACTCGAAGCACAAACTCTTAGAAGATTCACTCTTCTTGTACTTAAGTCGGCATTGTGCCTTTTATATTCAATCCCGACGGAAAATCTGTGTTTCATGGTCAATGTGAAGGTCAAAGGGATACAGTAAACGTGCACTGGTGCATCGGAATCTAATACAGGTCTCCCAGAAGACGCTCAAAACACATACTCTCCGAAGATTCACACTTCTTGAGGTTAAGTTAGCATTGGGAGTTTTGTATTCAATCCCGATGCAATTTCTGTGTTTCATGGTCAATGTGAAGGTTCAAGGTATACAGTAATCCTGCACTGGTGCATCGGAATCTAATACACGTCAGCCAGGAGCCGCTCAAACCACAAACTCTTAGAAGATTCACTCTTCTTGTACTTAAGTCGGCATTGTCCATTTTGTATTCAATCCCGATGCACTTTCTGTGTTTCATGCTCAATGTGAAATCCAAGTGATACAGTAAACCTGCACTGGTGCATCGGAATCTAATACTGGTCTGCCAGGAGCCGCTCAAACCACAAACGCTCAAAAAATTCACTCATCTTGCACTTATGTCGGCATTGTCCCTTTTGTATTCAATCCCGAGGAAATTTTTGTAATTCATGGTCAATGTGAAGGTCCAAGGGATACTGTAAATGTGAACTGGTGCATCGGAATCTAATACTGGTCTCCCAGGAGCCACTCAAAACACAAAATCTTCGAAGATTCACTCTTCTTGTACTGTAGCTGGCATTGTGCCTTTAGTATTCAATCCCCATGCAATTTCTGTGTTTCATGGTCAATGTGAAGGTCCAAGCGATAAAGTACACCTGCACTGGTGCATCGTAATCTAATACTGGTCTCCCAGGAGCCGCTCAAAGTACAAACTCTTGCAAGATTCACTCTTCTTGCTCTTAAGTCGGCATTGTCCCTTCACTCTTCTTGTACTTAAGTTTGCATTCTGCCTTTAGTATTCAATACTCATGCAATTTCTGTGATACATGGTCAATGTGAAGGTCCAAGCGATACAGTAAACCTGCACTGGTGCATCGTAATCTAATACTGGTCTCCCAGGAGCCGCTCAGAGCACAAACTCTTGCAAGATACACTCTTCTTGTCCTTAAGTCGGCATTGTCCCTTTTGTATTCAATTGCGAAGCAATTACTGTGTTTTATGGTCAATGTGAAGGTCCAAGGGATACAGTAAACCTCCACTGGTGCATCGGCATCTAATTCTGGTCACCCTGGAGCCGCTCAAACCACAAACTCTTAGAAGATTCACTTTTTTTGTACATAAGTCGGCGTTGTGCCTTTCGTATTCAATCCCGATGCAATTTCTGTGTTTCATGATCAATGTGAAGTTCCAAGAGATACAGTAAACCTGCACTGGTGCTTCGGAACCTAATACTGGTATCCCAGGAGTTGCTTAAAGCACAAACTCTGAAGAGATTCATTCTTCTTGTACTTAAGTCGGCATATTCCCTTTTGTATTCAATCCCGATGCAATATCTGTGTTACATGGTCAATGTGAAGGACCAAGGGATACAGCAAAACCTGCACTGGTGCGTCGGAACCTAATACTGGTCTCCCAGTAGCCGCTCAAAGCACAAATTCTTAGAAGATTCACTCTTCTTATACTTAAGTCGGCATTGTCCCTTTTGTATTCAATCCCGATGCTATTTCTGCGTTTCATGGTCAATGTGAAGGTCAAAGTGATGCAGTTAACCTGCACTGGTGCAACGGAATCTAATACTGGTCGCTCAGGATCCGCTCAAACCACAAATTCTTAGAAAATTCACCTTCTTGTACTTAAGTCGTCATTGTCCCTTTTGTATTCAATCCCGATGCAATTTCTGTGTTTCATGGTCAATGTGAAGGTCAAAGGGATACAGTAAACGTGTACTGGTGCATCGGAATCTAATACAGGTCTCCCAGAAGACGCTCAAAGCACAAATTTTTCGAAGAATCACACTTCTTGAGGTTACGTTGGCATTGTGAGTTTTGTATTCAATCGCGATGCAATTTCTCTGTTTCATGGTCAATGTGTAGGTTCAAGGGATACAGTAAATCTGCACTGGAACATCGGAATCTTATACTGGTCAGCCTGGAGCCGCTTAAACCACAAACTCTTAGAAGATTCACTCTTCTTGTACTTAAGTCGGCATTGTGCTGTTGTATTCAATCCCGATGCAATCTCTGTGTTTCATAGTCAATGTGAAGGTCCAAATGATACAGTCAACGTGCACTGGTGCATCGCAATCTAATACTTGTCTCCCAGGAGCCACTCGAAGCACAAACTCTTAGAAGATTCACTCTTCTTGTACTTAAGTCGGCATTGTGCCTTTTGTATTCAATCCCGACGGAAAATCTGTGTTTCATGGTCAATGTGAAGGTCAAAGGGATACAGTAAACGTGCACTGGTGCATCGGAATCTAATACAGGTCTCCCAGGAGACGCTCAAAACACATACTCTCCGAAGATTCACACTTCTTGAGGTTAAGTTAGCATTGGGAGTTTTGTATTCAATCCCGATGCAATTTCTGTGTTTCATGGTCAATGTGAAGGTTCAAGGTATACAGTAATCCTGCACTGGTGCATCGGAATCTAATACACGTCAGCCAGGAGCCGCTCAAACCACAAACTCTTAGAAGATTCACTCTTCTTGTACTTAAGTCGGCATTGTCCATTTTGTATTCAATCCCGATGCACTTTCTGTGTTTCATGCTCAATGTGAAATCCAAGTGATACAGTAAACCTGCACTGGTGCATCGGAATCTAATACTGGTCTGCCAGGAGCCGCTCAAACCACAAACGCTCAAAAAATTCACTCATCTTGCACTTATGTCGGCATTGTCCCTTTTGTATTCAATCCCGATGCAATTTCTGTGTTTCATGGTCAATGTGAAGGTTCAAGGTATACAGTAATCCTGCACTGGTGCATCGGAATCTAATACACGTCAGCCAGGAGCCGCTCAAACCACAAACTCTTAGAAGATTCACTCTTCTTGTACTTAAGTCGGCATTGTCCATTTTGTATTCAATCCCGATGCACTTTCTGTGTTTCATGCTCAATGTGAAATCCAAGTGATACAGTAAACCTGCACTGGTGCATCGGAATCTAATACTGGTCTGCCAGGAGCCGCTCAAACCACAAACGCTAAAAAAATTCACTCATCTTGCACTTATGTCGGCATTGTCCCTTTTGTATTCAATCCCGAGGAAATTTTTGTAATTCATGGTCAATGTGAAGGTCCAAGGTATACAGTAATCCTGCACTGGTGCATCGGAATCTAATACACGTCAGCCAGGAGCCGCTCAAACCACAAACTCTTAGAAGATTCACTCTTCTTGTACTTAAGTCGGCATTGTCCATTTTGTATTCAATCCCGATGCACTTTCTGTGTTTCATGCTCAATGTGAAATCCAAGTGATACAGTAAACCTGCACTGGTGCATCGGAATCTAATACTGGTCTGCCAGGAGCCGCTCAAACCACAAACGCTCAAAAAATTCACTCATCTTGCACTTATGTCGGCATTGTCCCTTTTGTATTCAATCCCGAGGAAATTTTTGTAATTCATGGTCAATGTGAAGGTCCAAGGGATACTGTAAATGTGAACTGGTGCATCGGAATCTAATACTGGTCTCCCAGGAGCCACTCAAAACACAAAATCTTCGAAGATTCACTCTTCTTGTACTGTAGCTGGCATTGTGCCTTTAGTATTCAATCCCCATGCAATTTCTGTGTTTCATGGTCAATGTGAAGGTCCAAGCGATACAGTACACCTGCACTGGTGCATCGTAATCTAATACTGGTCTCCCAGGAGCCGCTCAAAATACAAACTCTTGCAAGATTCACTCTTCTTGCTCTTAAGTCGGCATTGTCCCTTCACTCTTCTTGTACTTAAGTTGGCATTCTGCCTTTAGTATTCAATACTCATGCAATTTCTGTGATACATGGTCAATGTGAAGGTCCAAGCGATACAGTAAACCTGCACTGGTGCATCGTAACCTAATACTGGTCTCCCAGGAGCCGCTCAGAGCACAAACTCTTGCAAGATACACTCTTCTTGTCCTTAAGTCGGCATTGTCCCTTTTGTATTCAATTGCGAAGCAATTACTGTGTTTTATGGTCAATGTGAAGGTCCAAGGGATACAGTAAACCTCCACTGGTGCATCGGCATCTAATTCTGGTCACCCTGGAGCCGCTCAAACCACAAACTCTTAGAAGATTCACTTTTTTTGTACATAAGTCGGCGTTGTGCCTTTCGTATTCAATCCCGATGCAATTTCTGTGTTTCATGGTCAATGTGAAGGTCGAAGGGATACAGTAAACTTGCACTGGTGCATCGGAATCTAATACTGGTCTGCCAGAAGCCGCTCAAAGCACAAACTATTAGAAGATTCACTCTTCATGTACTTAAGTCGGCATTGCCCCATTTATATTCAATCCCGATGCAATTTCTGCGTTTCATGGTCAATGGGAAGGTCCAAGAGATACAGTAAACCTGCACTGGTGCATCGGAATCTAATACTGGTTTCCCAAGAGCCGCTCCAAGCACAAAATCTTCGATGATTAACTCTTCTTGTACATAAGTCGGCAGTCCATTTTGTATTCAATTCCGATGCAATTTCTGTTTTTCATGATCGATGTGAAGGTCCAAGGGATGCAGTAAACCTGCACTGGTGCAACGGTATCTGATACTTTTCTCCCTGGAGCCGCTCAAACCACTAACTCTTAGAAAAATCATTCTTCTTATACTTAAGTCGGCATTGTCCCTTTTGTATTCAATCCCGATGCAATTTCTGTGTTTCATGGTCAATGTGAAGGTCAAAGGGATGCAGTTAACCTGCACTGGTGCAACGGAATCTAATACTGGTCTCCCAGGAGCAGCTCAGAGCAGAAATTCTTAGAGGATTCACTCATCTTGGACTTAAGTCGGCATTGTGCCTTTTGTATTTAATTCCGATGCAATTTCTGTGTTTCATGGTCAATGTGATGGTCCAAGGGAAACAGTAAACGTGCACTGGTGCATCGGAATCTAATACTGGTCTCCCAAGAGCCGCTCAAAGCACAAACTCTTAGAAGATTCACTCTTCTTGTACTTATGTCGGTATTGTGCCTTGTGTAATCAATCCCGATGCAATTTCTGTGTTTCATGGGCAATGTGAAGGGCCAAGGGATACAGTAAACCTGCACTGGTGCATCGGAATCTGATACTGGTTTCCCAGGATCCGCTCAAAGCACAAACTATTAGAAGATTCACTCTTCTTGTACTTAAGTCATCATTGAGCCTTTTGTATTCAATCCCGATGCAATCTCTGTGTTTGATGGTCCATGTGAAGGTCCAAGGGATACACTAAACAAGCACAGGTGCATCGGAATCTAATACTGGTCTCCCAGGAGCCGTTCAATGCACACACTCTGAGAAGATTCAGTCTTCTTGTACTTAAGTCGGCAATGTCCGATTTATATTCAATCGTGATGCAATTTCTGTGTTTCATGGTCAATGTGAAGGTCCAAGGGGACAGTCAACCTGCAATGGTGCTTAGGAATCCAATACCGGTATCCCAGGAGCCGCTCAATGCACAAATTCTTAGAAGATTCACTCTTCTTGTAATTAAGTCGGCATTGTACCCTTTGTATTCAATCCCGATGCAATTTCTGTGTTTCATGGTCAATGTGGAGGTCCAAGGGATACAGTAAACCTGCACTGGTGCATCGGAGTCTAATACTGGTGTCCCAGGAGACGATGAAAGCACAAACTCTTAGAAAATTCACTCTACTTGTACATAATTCGGCATTGTTCCATTTGTATTCAATCCCGATGCAATTTCTGTGTTTCATGGTCAATGTGAAGGTCCAAGGGATACAGTAAACGTGCACTGGTGCATCGGAATGTAATACTGGTCTCCCAGGAGACGCTCAAAGCACAAACTCTTAGAAGATTCACTCTTCTTGTACTTAAGACAGCATTGTGCCTTTTGAATTCAATTGCGATGGAATTTCTGTGTTTCATGGTCAATGTGAAGGTCGAAGGGATACAATAAACCTGCACTGGTGCATCAGAATCTAATACTGGGATCCCAGGAGCTGCTCAAAGCACAGACTCTGAAGAGATTCACTCTTCATGTACTTAAGTCGGCATTGATCCTATTGTAATCAATCCCGATGCAATATCTGTGTTTCATGGTCTATGTGAAGGACCAAGGGATACAGTAAACCTGCACTGGTGCATCGGAATCTAATACTGGTCTCCCAGAAGCCGCTCAAATGACAAACTCTTAGAAGATTTATTCTTTTTGTACTTAAGTTGGCATTGTGCCTTTAGTATTCAATCCCCATGCAATTTCTGTGTAGCATGGTCAATGTGAAAGTCCAAGGGATACAGCAATAGTGCACTGGTGCATCGGAATCTAATACTGGTCTCGCAGGAGCCGCTGAAGGCACAATCTCTTAGAAGATTCACTCTTCTTGTACTTAAGTCGGCATTGTGCAATTTGTATTCAATCCCGATATAATTTCTGTGTTTCATGGTTAATGTGAACGTCCAAGGGATACAGAAAACCTGCACTGGTGCATCGCAATCTAATACTGGTCTCCGAGATGCCGCTCAAAGCACAAACTCTTATAAGATTCAGTCTTCTTGTTCTTAAGTAGGCATTGTCCCATTTGTATTCAATCCCGATCCACTTTCTGTGTTTCATGCTCTATGTGAAAGTCCAAGGGATACAGTAAATGTGCACTGGTGCATCGGAATCTAATACTGGTCTGCCAGGAGCCGCTCAAACCACAAACTCTAGAAAATTCACTCTTCTTGCACTTATGTCGGCATTGTCCCTTTTGTATTCAATCCCAAAGCAACCTTTGTGTTTCATGGTCAATGTGAACGTCCAAGGGAGACAGTAAACGTGAACTGGTGCATCGGAATCTAATACTGGTCTCCCAGGAGCCGCTCAAAGCACAAACTCTTAGGAGATTCACTCTTCTTGTACTTAAGTCGGCAGTCCCTTTTGTATTCAATCCCAATGCAATTTCTGTGTTTCTTGGTCAATGTGAAGGTCCGAGGGATACACTAAACCAGCACAGGTGCATTGGAATCTAATACTGGTCTCCCAGGAGCCGCTCAACGCACATACTCTGAGAAGATTCACTCTTCTTGTACTTAAGTAGGCATTGTCCATTTTGTATTCACTCCCGATGCGGTTTCTTTGTTTCATGGTCAATGTGAGGGTAAAAGGTATACAGTAAACCTGCACTGGTGCAATGGAATCTATTACTGGTCTCCCAGGAGCCCCCCAAAGCACAATCTGTTACAAGATTCACTCTTCTTGTACTTAAGTGGGCATCGTACCATTTGTATTCAATCCCGATGCAATATCTGTTTCATGGTCAATGTGAAGATCCAAGGGATACAGTAAACGTGCACTGGTGGATCTGAATCTAATACTGGTCTCCCAGCAGCTGCTCAAAGCACAGACACTTAGAAGATTCACTCTTCTTGTACTTAAGTCGGCATTGTGCTGTTGTATTCAATCCCGATGCAATCTCTGTGTTTCATAGTCAATGTGAAGGTCCAAATGATACAGTCAACGTGCACTGGTGCATCGCAATCTAATACTTGTCTCCCAGGAGCCACTCGAAGCACAAACTCTTAGAAGATTCACTCTTCTTGTACTTAAGTCGGCATTGTGCCTTTTGTATTCAATCCCGACGGAAAATCTGTGTTTCATGGTCAATGTGAAGGTCAAAGGGATACAGTAAACGTGCACTGGTGCATCGGAATCTAATACAGGTCTCCCAGGGGACGCTCAAAACACATACTCTCCGAAGATTCACACTTCTTGCAGTTAAGTTAGCATTGGGAGTTTTGTATTCAATCCCAATGCAATTTCTGTGTTTCATGGTCAATGTGAAGGTTCAAGGTATACAGTAATCCTGCACTGGTGCATCGGAATCTAATACACGTCAGCCAGGAGCCGCTCAAACCACAAACTCTTAGAAGATTCACTCTTCTTGTACTTAAGTCGGCATTGTCCATTTTGTATTCAATCCCGATGCACTTTCTGTGTTTCATGCTCAATGTGAAATCCAAGTGATACAGTAAACCTGCACTGGTGCATCGGAATCTAATACTGGTCTGCCAGGAGCCGCTCAAACCACAAACGCTCAAAAAATTCACTCATCTTGCACTTATGTCGGCATTGTCCCTTTTGTATTCAATCCCGAGGAAATTTTTGTAATTCATGGTCAATGTGAAGGTCCAAGGGATACTGTAAATGTGAACTGGTGCATCGGAATCTAATACTGGTCTCCCAGGAGCCACTCAAAACACAAAATCTTCGAAGATTCACTCTTCTTGTACTGTAGCTGGCATTGTGCCTTTAGTATTCAATCCCCATGCAATTTCTGTGTTTCATGGTCAATGTGAAGGTCCAAGCGATACAGTACACCTGCACTGGTGCATCGTAATCTAATACTGGTCTCCCAGGAGCCGCTCAAAATACAAACTCTTGCAAGATTCACTCTTCTTGCTCTTAAGTCGGCATTGTCCCTTCACTCTTCTTGTACTTAAGTTGGCATTCTGCCTTTAGTATTCAATACTCATGCAATTTCTGTGATACATGGTCAATGTGAAGGTCCAAGCGATACAGTAAACCTGCACTGGTGCATCGTAATCTAATACTGGTCTCCCAGGAGCCGCTCAGAGCACAAACTCTTGCAAGATACACTCTTCTTGTCCTTAAGTCGGCATTGTCCCTTTTGTATTCAATTGCGAAGCAATTACTGTGTTTTATGGTCAATGTGAAGGTCCAAGGGATACAGTAAACCTCCACTGGTGCATCGGCATCTAATTCTGGTCACCCTGGAGCCGCTCAAACCACAAACTCTTAGAAGATTCACTTTTTTTGTACATAAGTCGGCGTTGTGCCATTCGTATTCAATCCCGATGCAATTTCTGTGTTTCATGGTCAATGTGAAGGTCGAAGGGATACAGTAAACTTGCACTGGTGCATCGGAATCTAATACTGGTCTGCCAGAAGCCGCTCAAAGCACAAACTATTAGAAGATTCACTCTTCATGTACTTAAGTCGGCATTGCCCCATTTATATTCAATCCCGATGCAATTTCTGCGTTTCATGGTCAATGGGAAGGTCCAAGAGATACAGTAAACCTGCACTGGTGCATCGGAATCTAATACTGGTTTCCCAAGAGCCGCTCCAAGCACAAAATCTTCGATGATTAACTCTTCTTGTACATAAGTCGGCAGTCCATTTTGTATTCAATTCCGATGCAATTTCTGTGTTTCATGATCGATGTGAAGGTCCAAGGGATGCAGTAAACCTGCACTGGTGCAACGGTATCTAATACTTTTCTCCCTGGAGCCGCTCAAACCACTAACTCTTAGAAAAATCATTCTTCTTATACTTAAGTCGGCATTGTCCCTTTTGTATTCAATCCCGATGCAATTTCTGTGTTTCATGGTCAATGTGAAGGTCAAAGGGATGCAGTTAACCTGCACTGGTGCAACGGAATCTAATACTGGTCTCCCAGGAGCAGCTCAGAGCAGAAATTCTTAGAGGATTCACTCATCTTGGACTTAAGTCGGCATTGTGCCTTTTGTATTTAATTCCGATGCAATTTCTGTGTTTCATGGTCAATGTGATGGTCCAAGGGAAACAGTAAACGTGCACTGGTGCATCGGAATCTAATACTGGTCTCCCAAGAGCCGCTCAAAGCACAAACTCTTAGAAGATTCACTCTTCTTGTACTTATGTCGGTATTGTGCCTTGTGTAATCAATCCCGATGCAATTTCTGTGTTTCATGGGCAATGTGAAGGGCCAAGGGATACAGTAAACCTGCACTGGTGCATCGGAATTTGATACTGGTTTCCCAGGATCCGCTCAAAGCACAAACTATTAGAAGATTCACTCTTCTTGTACTTAAGTCATCATTGAGCCTTTTGTATTCAATCCCGATGCAATCTCTGTGTTTGATGGTCCATGTGAAAGTCCAAGGGATACACTAAACAAGCACAGGTGCATCGGAATCTAATACTGGTCTCCCAGGAGTCGTTCAATGCACACACTCTGAGAAGATTCAGTCTTCTTGTACTTAAGTCGGCAATGTCCGATTTATATTCAATCGTGATGCAATTTCTGTGTTTCATGGTCAATGTGAAGGTCCAAGGGGACAGTCAACCTGCAATGGTGCTTAGGAATCCAATACCGGTATCCCAGGAGCCGCTCAATGCACAAATTCTTAGAAGATTCACTCTTCTTGTAATTAAGTCGGCATTGTACCATTTGTATTCAATCCCGATGCAATTTCTGTGTTTCATGGTCAATGTGGAGGTCCAAGGGATACAGTAAACCTGCACTGGTGCATCGGAGTCTAATACTGGTGTCCCAGGAGACGATGAAAGCACAAACTCTTAGAAAATTCACTCTACTTGTACATAATTCGGCATTGTTCCATTTGTATTCAATCCCGATGCAATTTCTGTGTTTCATGGTCAATGTGAAGGTCCAAGGGATACAGTAAACGTGCACTGGTGCATCGGAATGTAATACTGGTCTCCCAGGAGACGCTCAAATGACAAACACTTAGAAGATTTATTCTTTTTGTACTTAAGTTGGCATTGTGCCTTTAGTATTCAATCCCCATGCAATTTCTGTGTAGCATGGTCAATGTGAAAGTCCAAGGGATACAGCAATAGTGCACTGGTGCATCGGAATCTAATACTGGTCTCGCAGGAGCCGCTGAAGGCACAAACTCTTAGAAGATTCACTCTTCTTGTACTTAAGTCGGCATTGTGCAATTTGTATTCAATCCCGATATAATTTCTGTGTTTCATGGTTAATGTGAACGTCCAAGGGATACAGAAAACCTGCACTGGTGCATCGCAATCTAATACTGGTCTCCGAGATGCCGCTCAAAGCACAAACTCTTATAAGATTCAGTCTTCTTGTTCTTAAGTAGGCATTGTCCCATTTGTATTCAATCCCGATCCACTTTCTGTGTTTCATGCTCTATGTGAAAGTCCAAGGGATACAGTAAATGTGCACTGGTGCATCGGAATCTAATACTGGTCTGCCAGGAGCCGCTCAAACCACAAACTCTAGAAAATTCACTCTTCTTGCACTTATGTCGGCATTGTCCCTTTTGTATTCAATCCCAAAGCAACCTTTGTGTTTCATGGTCAATGTGAACGTCCAAGGGAGACAGTAAACGTGAACTGGTGCATCGGAATCTAATACTGGTCTCCCAGGAGCCGCTCAAAGCACAAACTCTTAGGAGATTCACTCTTCTTGTACTTAAGTCGGCAGTCCCTTTTGTATTCAATCCCAATGCAATTTCTGTGTTTCTTGGTCAATGTGAAGGTCCGAGGGATACACTAAACCAGCACAGGTGCATTGGAATCTAATACTGGTCTCCCAGGAGCCGCTCAACGCACATACTCTGAGAAGATTCACTCTTCTTTTACTTAAGTAGGCATTGTCCATTTTGTATTCACTTCCGATGCGGTTTCTTTGTTTCATGGTCAATGTGAGGGTCCAAGGTATACAGTAAACCTGCACTGGTGCAATGGAATCTATTACTGGTCTCCCAGGAGCCCCCCAAAGCACAATCTGTTACAAGATTCACTCTTCTTGTACTTAAGTGGGCATCGTACCATTTGTATTCAATCCCGATGCAATATCTGTTTCATGGTCAATGTGAAGATCCAAGGGATACAGTAAACGTGCACTGGTGGATCTGAATCTAATACTGGTCTCCCAGCAGCTGCTCAAAGCACAGACACTTAGAAGATTCACTCTTCTTGTACTTAAGTCGGCATTGTCTCTTTTGTATTCAATCCCTATGTAATTTCTGTGTTTCTTTGTCAATGTGAAGGTCCAAGGGATACATTAAACCTGCACTGGTGCATCGGAATCTATTACTGGTCTCCCAGGAGCCGCTCAAAGCATAAACTCTTAGATGATTAACACATCTTGTACTTAAGTCGGCAGTCACCTTTGTATTCAATCCCGATGCAATTTCTGTGTTTGGAGGTCCATGTGATGGTCCAAGGGATACACTAAACCAGCACAGGTGCATAGGAATCCAATACTGGTCGCCCAGGCGCCGCTCAATGCACATGCTCTGAGAAGATTCACTTTTCTTGTATTTAAGTCGGCATTTGCTCTTTTGTATTCAATCCCGATGTAATTTCTGTGTTTCATGGTCATGTGAAGGTCTACGGGATACAGTTAATCAGCACTCGTGCATCGGAATCTAATACTGGTCTCCCAGGAGCCGCTCAAAGCACAAATTCTTAGAAGATTCACCCATCTTGTATTTAAGTCGGCATTGTCCGTTTTATGTTCAATCCCGATGCAATTTCTGTGTTTCATGGTCAATGTGATAGTCCAAGGGATACAGTAAACTTGCACTGGTGCAACAGAATGTAATACTGGTCTCCCAGGAGCCACTCAAAGCACAAACTCTTAGAAGATTCACTCTTCTTGTACTTAAGTCGGCATTGCCCCATTTATATTCAATCCCGATGCAATTTCTGCGTTTCATGGTCAATGTGAATGTCCAAGGGATACAGTAATCCTGCACCGGTGCATCGGAATCTAATACTGATCTCCCAGGATCAGCTCAAACCACCATCTCTTAGATTATTCATTCTTCTTGTACTTAAGTCGGCATAGTCCCTTTTGTATTCAATCGCGATGCACTTTCTGTGTTTCATGCTCAATGTGAAAGTCCAAGGGATACAATAAACGTGAACTGGTGCATCGGAATCTGATACTGGTCTCCCAGGAGCCGCTCAAAGCACTAAATCTTCGAAGATTCACTCTTCTTGTACTTAAGTTGGCATTCTGCCTTTAGTTTTCAATACCCATGCAATTTCTGTGTTACATGGTCAATGTGAAAGTCCAAGCGATACAGTAAACCTGCATTGGTGCGTCGTAATCTAATACTGGTCTCCCAGGAGCCGCTCAGAGCACAAACTCTTGCAAGATTCACTCTTCTTGTCCTTAAGTCGGCATTGTCCCTTTTGTATTCAACTCCGAAGCAATTACTGTGTTTCATAGTCAATGTGAAGGTCCAAGGGATACAGTAAACCTCCACTGGTGCATCGGCATCTAATTCTGGTCACCCTGGAACCGCTCAAACAACATATTCTTAGAAGATTCACTTTTTTTGTACTTAAGTCGGAGTTGTGCCTTTCGTATTCAATCCCGATGCAATTTCTGTGTTGCATGGTCAATGTGAAGGTCCAAGGGATACAGCAATACTGCACTGGTGCATCGGATTCTAATACTGGTCTCGCGGGAGCCGCTGAAGTCACAAACTCTTAGAAGATTCAATCTTCTTGTACTTAAGTCGGCATTGTGCAATTTGTATTCAATCCCGATATAATTTCTGTGTTTCATGGTTAATGTCAATGTCCAAGGGATACAGAAAACTGCACTGATGCATCGCAATCTAATACTGGTCTCCGAGAAGCCGCTCAAAGCACAAACTCTTAGAAGATTCAGTCTTCTTGTTCTCAAGTAGGCATTGTCCCATTTGTATTCAATCCCGAAGCAATCTCTGTGCTTCATGGTCCATGTGAAGGTCCAAGGGATACAGTAAACCTGCACTGGTGCATCGGAATCTAATACTGGTCTCCCAGGTGCCGCTCAAAGCACAAATTCTTAGGAGATTTACTCTGCTTGTACTTACGTCGGCATTGTGCCCTTTATATTCAATCCCGATGCAATTTCTGTGTTTCATGATCAATGGGAAGTTCCAAGGGATACAGTAAACCTGTACTGGTGCTTGGGAATCTAATACTGGTCTCCCATGAGCCGCTCAAAGCACAAACTCTTAGAAGATTCCCACTTCTTGTACGTAAGTCGGCATTGTGCATATTGTATTCAATCCCGATGCAATTTCTGTGTTTCATTGTCGATGTGAAGGTCCAAGGGATACATTAAACCTGCCCTGGTGCATCAGAATCTATTACTGGTCTCTCAGGAGCCGCTCAAAGCATAAACTCTTAGATGACTAACACATCTTGTACTTAAGTCGGCAGTCTCTTCTGTATTCAATCCCGATGCAATTTCTGTGCTTGGAGGTCCATGTGAAGGTCCAAGGGATACACTAAACCAGCACAGTTGCATCGGAATCTAATACTGGTCTCCCAGGAGGCGCTCAATGCACATGCTCTGAGAAGATTCACTTTTCTTGTATTTAAGTCGGCATTTGCTCTTTTGTAATCAATCCCGATGTAATTTCTGTGTTTCATGGTCATGTGAAGGTCCACAGGATACAGTTAATCAGCACTCGTGCATCGGAATCTAATACTGGTCTCCCAGGAGCCGCTCACATCACAAATTCTTAGAAGATTCACCCATCTTGTATTTAAGTCGGCATTGTCCCTTTTGTGTTCAATCCCGATGCAATTTCTGTGTTTCATGGTCAATGTGAAAGTCCAAGGGATACAGTAAACTTGCACTGGTGCATCGGAATCTAATACTGGTCTGCCAGAAGCCGCTCAAAGCACAAACTATTAGAACATTCACTCTTCTTGTACTTAAGTCGGCATTGCCCCATCTATATTCAATCTCGATGCAATTTCTGCGTTTCATGGTCAATGGGAAGGTCCAAGGGATACAGTAAAACTGCACTGGTGCATCGGAATCTAATACTGGTTTCCCAAGAGCGGCTCCAAGCACAAACTCATCGATGATTAACTCTTCTTGTACTTAAGTCGGCAGTCCATTTTGTATTCAATTCCGACGCAATTTCTGTGTTTCATGATCAATGTGAAGGTCCAAGGGATACAGTAAACCTGCACTGGTGAAACGGAATCTAATACTGGTCTCCCAGGAGCCGCTCAGAGCAGAAATTCTTAGAAGATACTATCCACTTGTACTTAATTTGGCTTTGTGCCTTTTGTATTCAATGCTGATGCAATATCTGTGTTTCATGGTCAATGTGATGGTCCAAGGGATACAGCATACTTGCACTGGTGCATCGGAATCTAATACTGGTCTCCCAAGAGCCGCTCAAAGCACAAACTCTTAGAAGATTCACTCTTCTTGTACTTATGTCGGGATTGTGCCTTATGTAATCAATCCCGATGCAATTTCTGTGTTTCATGGGCAATGTGAAGGGCCAAGGGATACAGTAAACCTGCACTGGTGCATCGGAATCTGATATTGGTCTCCCAGGATCCGCTCAAAGCACAAACTCTTAGAAGATTCACTCTTCTTGTACTTAAGTCTGAATTGTGCCTTTTCTATTCAATCCCGATGCAATCTCTGTGTTTGATGGTCCATGTGAAGGTCCAAGGGATACACTAAACAAGCACAGGTGCATCGGAATCTAATACTGGTCTCCCAGGAGCCGTTCAAAGCACACACTCTGAGAAGATTCACTCTTCTTGTACTTAAGTCGGTAATGTCCGATTTGTATTCAATCCCGATCCAATTTCTGTGTTTCATGGTCAATGTGAAGGTCCAAGGGAAACAGTCAACCTGCAATTGTGCTTAGGAATCCAATACCAGTATCCCAGGAGCCGCTCAATGCCCAAATTCTTATAAGATTCACTCTTCTTGTAATTAAGTCGGCATTGTCCCATTTGTATTCAATCCCGATGCAATTTCTGTGTTTCATGGTCAATGTGGAGGTCCAAGGGATACAGTAATCCTGCACTGGTGCATCAGAATCTAATACTGGTCTCCCAGGAGACGATGAAAGCACAAACTCTTAGAAGATTCTCTCTTCTTGTACATAATTCGGCATTGTTCCATTTGTATTCAATCCCGATGCAATTTCTGGGCTTCATGGTCAATGTGAGAGTCCAAGGTATAGAGTAAACGTGCACTGGTGCATCGAAATCTAATACTGGTCTCCCAGGAGACGGTCAAAGCACAAACTCTTAGAAGATTCACTCTGCTTGTACGTAAGACGGCATTGTGCCTTTTGAATTCAATCGCGATGGAATTTCTGTGTTTCATGGTCAATGTGAAGGTCGAAGGGATACAGTAAACCTGCACTGGTGCATCAGAATCTAATACTGGTATCCCAGGGGCCGCTCAAAGCACAGACTCTGAAGTGATTCACTCTTCTTGTACTTAAGTCGGCATTGGTCCTATTGTATTCAATCCCGATGCAATATCTGTGTTTCATGGTCTATGTGAAGGACCAAGGGATACAGTAAACCTGCACTGGTGCATCGGAATCTAATACTGGTCTCCTAGGAGCCGCTCAAATTACAAACTCTTAGAAGATTTACTCTTCTTGTACTTAAGTTGGCATTGTGCCTTTAGTATTCAATCCCCATGCAATTTCTGTTTTTCATTTTCAATGTGAAGGTCCAAGCGACACAATAAAGCTGCACTGGTGCATCGTAATCTAATACTGGTCTCCCAGGAGCCGCTCAAAGCACAAACTCTTGCAAGATTCACTCTTCTTGTTCTTAAGTCGGTATTGTCCCTTTTGTATTCAATTCCGAAGCAATTACTGTGTTTCATGGTCAATATGAAGGTGCAAGGGATACAGTAAACCTACACTGGTGCATCGGAATCTAATTCTGGTCACCCTGGAGCCGCTCAAACCACAAACTCTTAGAAGATTCACTTTTCTCGTACTTATGTCGGAGTTGTGCCTTTCGTATTCAATCCCGATGCAGTATCTGTGTTGCATGGTCAATGTGAAGGTCCAAGGGATACAGTAAACCGGCACTAGTTCATCGGAATCTAATACTGGTCTCCCAGGAGACGATGTTAGCACAAACTCTTAGAAGATTCACTCTTCTTGTACATAATTCGGCATTGTTCCATTTGTATTCAATCCCGATGCAAATTCTGTGTTTCATGGTCAACGTGAAGGTCCAAGGGATACATTAAACGTGCACTGGTGCATCGGAATCTAATACTGGTCTCCCATCAGACGCTCAAAGCACAAACTCTTAGAAGATTCACTCTTCTTGTACGTAAGTCAGCATTGTGCATTTTGTATTCAATTTCGATGCAATTTCTGCGTTTCATGGTCAATGTGAAGGTCCAAGGGATACATTAAACCTGCAATGGTGCATCGGAATCTAATACTGGTCTCCCACGAGCTGCTCAAAGCACAAACTCTTAAATGATTAACACTTCTTGTACTTAAGTCGGCAGTCCCTTTTGTGTTCAATCCGGATGCAATTTCAGTGTTTCATGGTCAATGTGAAGGTCCAAGGGATGCAGTTAACCTGCACTGGTGCAACGGAATCTAATACTGGTCTCCCAGGAGCCGCTCAGAGTAGAAACTCTTAGAAGATTCACTCTTCTTGTACTTAAGTCGGCATTGTCCCCTTTGTACTCAATCCCGCTGGGAGTTCTGTGTATCATGATCAATGTGAAGGTCCAAGGGATACAGTAAACCTGCACTGGTGAAACGGAATCTAATACTGGTCTCCCAGGAGCCGCTCAGAGCAGAAACTCTTAGAAGATTCAATCCTCTTGTACTTAATTTGACTTTGTGCCTTTTGTATTCAATCCCGATGCAATATCTGTGTTTCATGGTCAATGGGAAGGTCCAAGGGATACAGTAAACCTGCGCTGGTGCATCGGAATCTAATACTGGTCTCCCAAGGGCCGCTCAAAGCACACTCTTAGACGATACACTCTTCTTGTACTTAAGTCGGCATTGTGCCATATGTATTCAATCCCCACGCAATTTCTGTGTTTCATGGTCAATGTGAAGGGCCAAGGGATACAGTAAACCTGCACTGGTGCATCGGAATCTAATACTGGTCTCCCATGAGCCGCTAAAAGCACAAACTGTTAGAAGACTCACTCTTCTTATTCTTAAGTCGCCTTTGTCTCTTTTGTATTTAATCCCGATGCGATTTCTGTGTTTCATGGTCAATGTGAGGTTCCAAGGTATACAGTAATCCTGCACTGGCGCATTCGAATCTAATACTGGTCTCCCAGGAGACGATGTTAGCACAAACTCTTAGAAGATTCACTCTTCTTGTACATAATTCGGCATTGTCCCATTTGTATTCAATCCCGATGCAATATCTGTGTTTCATGGTCAATGTGAAGATGCAAGGGATACAGTAAACGTGCACTGGTGGATCTGAATGTAATACTGGTATCCCATGAGCTGCTCAAAGCACAAAGTCTGAAGAGATTCATTCTTCTTGTACTTAAGTAGGCATTGTGCATTTTGTATTCAATCCCGACGCAATTTCTGTGTTTCATGGTCAATGTGATGGCCTAAGGGCTACAGTACACCTGCACTGGTGCATCGGAAGCTAATACTGGTCTCCCAGGAGCCGCTAAAAGCTCATACTGTGAGAAGATTCACTTTTCTTGTACATAAGTCGGCAATATCCGATTTATATTCAATCCTGATGAAATTTCAGTGTTTCATGGTCAATGTGAAGGTCCAAGGGAAACAGTTAACCTGCAATGGTGCTTAGGAATCTAATACCGGTATCCCAGGAGCCGCTCAATGCACAAATTCTTAGAAGATTCACTCTTCTTGTAATTAGGTCGGCATTGTCCCATTTGTATTCAGTCCCGATGCAATATCTATGTTTCATGGTCATTGTGTAGGTCCAAGGGATACAGTAAATTTGCACTGGTGCATCGGAATCTAATACAGGTCTCCCAGGAGACGCTCAAACACAAGCTCTTAGAAGATTCACTCTTCTTGTACTTAAGTCGGCATTGTCTCTTTCGTATTCAATCCCGATGCAGTTTCTGTGTTTCATGGTCAATGTGAGGTTCCAAGGTATACAGTAATCCTGCACTGGCGCATTCGAATCTAATACTGGTCACCCAGGAGCCGCTCAAAGCACAAACTCTTAGAAGTTTCACTCTTCTTGTACTAAAGTCGGCATTGTGCATTTTGTATTTAATCCCGATGCAATTTCTGTGTTTCATGGGCAAAGTGAAGGTCCAAGTCATACAGTAAACCTTCACTGGTGCATCGGATTCTAATACTGGTCTCCCAGGAGCCGCTGAAAGCACAGACTATGAAGAGACTCACTCTTCTTGTATTTAAGTCAGCATTGTCCCTTTGTATTCAATCCTGATGCAGTATCTGTGTTTCATGTTCAATGTGAAGGACCAAGGGATACAGTAAACCTGCACTGGTGCGTCGGAACCTAATACTGGTCTCCCAGGAGCCGCTCAAAGCACAAACTCTTAGAAGATTCAGTCTTCTTGTACTTAAGTCGGCATTGTCCCATTTGCATTCTATCCCGATGCAATTTCTGTGTTTCATGGTCAATGTGAAGGTCGAAGGGATACAGTAAACCTGCACTGGTGCATCGGAATCTAATACTGGTATCCCAGAAGCCGCTCAAACCACAAACTCCGAAGAGATTCACTCTTCTTGTACTTAATTCGGCATTGTCCCTATTGTATTCAATCCCGATGCAATATCTGTGATTTATGGTCAATGTGAAAGACCAAGGGATACAGTAAACCTGCACTGGGGCATCGGAATCTAATACTGGTATCCCAGGAGCCGCTCAAAGCACAAACTCTGAAGAGATTCACTCTTCTTCTATTTAAGTCGGCATTGTCCCTTTTGTATTTAATCACGATGCAATTTCTGTGTTTCATGGTCAATGGGAAGGACCAAGGGGTACAGTAAACCTGCACTGGTGCGTCGGAACCTAATACTGGTCTCCCAGGAGACGCTCAAACACAAACTCTTAGAAGATTCACTCTTCTTGTACTTAAGTCGGCATTGTCTCTTTAGTATTCAATCCCGATGCGATTTCTGTGTTTCATGGTCAATGTGAGGGTCCAAGGTATACAGTAAACGTGCACTGGTGCTTCGGAATCTAATACTGGTCTCCCAGGAGACGCTCAAAGCAGAAACTCTTAGAAGAATCACTCTTGCGGCACTTAAGACGGCATTGTGCATTTTGTAATCAGTCGCGATGGAATTTTTGTGTTTGATGGTCAATGTGAAGGTCGAAGGGATACAGTAAACTTGCACTGGTGCATCGGAATCTAATACTGGTATCCCAGGAGCCGCTCAAAGCACATACTCTGAAGAGATTCACTCTTCTTGTACTTAAGTCGGCATTGTCCCTATTGTATTTAATCCCGATGCAAGTTCTGTGTTTCAAATTCAATGCGAAGGTCCAAGGGATGCAGTAAACCTGCACTGGTGCATCGGAATCTAACACTGGTCTCCCAGGAGCCGCTCAAACCACAAACTCTTAGAAAATTCACTCTTCTTGCACTTATGTCGGCATTGTCCCTTTTGTATTCAATCCCAAAGCAACTTTTGAGTTTCATGGTCAATGTGAAGGTCCAAGGGATACAGTAAACGTGAACCGGTGCGTCGGAACCTAATACTGGTCTCCCAGTAGCCGCTCAAAGCACAAACTCTTAGAAGATTCAGTCTTCCTGTACTTAAGTCGCCATTGTCTCGTTTGTAATCACTCCCGATGCAATTTCTGTGTTTCATGGTTAATGGGAATGTCCAAGGGATACAGTGAACCTGCACAGGTGCACCGGAATCTGATACTTTTCTCCCAGGAGCCGCTCAAACCACAAACTCTTGCAAAATTCACTCTTCTTATACTTAAGTCGGCATTGTCCCTTTTGTAATCAATCCCGATGCAATTTCTGCGTTTCATGGTCAATGCGAAGGTCAAAGGGATTAGTTAACCTGCACTGGTGCAACGGAATCTAATACTGGTCTCCCAGGAGCCGCTCAGAGCAGAAACTCTTAGAGGATTCACTCATCTTATACTTAAGTCGGCATTGTGCCTTTTCTATTCAATCCCGATGCAATTTCTGTGTTTCATGGTCAATGTGATGGTCCAAGGGATACAGTAAACCTGCACTGGTGCATCGGAATCTAATACTGGTCTCCGAAGAGCCGCTCAAAGCACAAACTTTTAGAAGATTCGCTTTTCTTGTACTTAAGTCGGCATTGTGCCTTTTGTATTCAATCCCAATGCAATATCTGTGTTTGATGGTCCATGTGAAGGTCCAAGGGATACACTAAACAAGCACAGGTGCATCGGAATCTAATACTGGTCTCCCAGGAGACGCTCAAAACACAAACTCTTAGAAGATTCACTCTTCTTGTACTTATGCCGGCAATGTCCGATTTGTATTCAATCCCGATGCAATTTCTGTGCTTCATTGTCAATGTGAAGGTGCAAGGGATACAGTTAACCTGCACTGGTGCATCGGAATCTCACTCTGGTCTCCCAGGAGACGATGAAAGCACAAACTCTTAGAAGATTCACTCTTCTTGTACATAATTCGGCATTGTTCCATTTGTATTCAATCCCGATGCAATTTCTGTGTTTCATGGTCAATGTGAAGGTCCAAGGGATACAGTAAACGTGCACTGGTGCATCGGAATCTAATACTGGTCTCCCAGGAGACGCTCAAAGCACAAACTCTTAGAAGATTCACTCTTCTTGTACTTAAGACGGCATTGTGCCTTTTGAATTCAAACGCGATGGAATTTCTGTGTTTCATGGTCAATGTGAAGGTCGAAGGGATACAGTAAACCTTCACTGGTGCATCGGAATCTAATACTGGTATCCCAGAAGCCGCTCAAAGCACAAACTCCGAAGAGATTCACTCTTCTTGTACTTAATTCGGCATTGTCCCTATTGTATTCAATCCCGATGCAATATCTGTGATTCATGGTCAATGTGAAGGACCAAGGGATACAGTAAACGTGCAATTGTGCATCGGAATATAATACTGGTATCCCAGGAGCCGCTCAGAGCACAAACTCTGAAAAGATTTACTCTTCTTGTACTTAAGTCGGCATTGTCCCTTTTGTATTCAATCCCGATGCAATTTCTGTGTTTCATGATCAACGGGAAGGACGAAGGGGTACAGTAAACCTGCACTGGTGCGTCGGAACCTAATACTGGTCTCCCAGGAGCCGCTCAAAGCACAAACTTTCGGAAGATTCCCTCTTCATGTACTTGAGTCGGCATTGTGCCTTATGTATTCAATCCTGATGCAATTTCTGTGTTTCATGGTCAATGTGAAGGACCAAGGTATACAGTAAACGATCACTGGCGCGTCGGAACCTAATACTGGTCTCCCAGAAGCCACTCAAACCACAAACTCTTAGAAGATTCAGCCTTCCTGTACTTAAGTCGGCATTGTCCCTTTTGTATTCAATCCCCACGCAATTTCTGTGTATCATGGTCAATGTGAAGGGCCAAGGGATACAGTAAACCTGCACTGGTGCATCGGAATCTAATACTGGTCTCCCATGAGCCGCTAAAAGCACAAAATGTTAGAAGACTCACTCTTCTTATTCTTAAGTCGCCTTTGTCCCTTTTATATTCAATCCCGATGCGATTTCTGTGTTTCTTGGTCAATGGTGAAGTCAAAGGGATACAGTAAACCTGCACTGGTGCAACGGAATCTAATACTGGTCTCAAAGGAGCCGCTCAGAGCAGAAACTCTTAGAAGATTCACTCTTCTTGTACTTAAGTAGGCATTGTGCATTTTGAATTCAATCCCGATGCAATTTCTGTGTTTCATGGTCAATGTGATGGTCTAAGGGCTACAGCAAACCTGCACTGGTCCATCGGAATCTAATACTGGTCTCCCAGGAGCCGCTAAAAGCTCATACTGTGAGAAGATTCTCTTTTCTTGTACATAAGTCGGCAATGTCCGATTTATATTCAATCCTGATGAATTTTCAGTGTTTCATGGTCAATGTGAAGGTCCAAGGGAAACAGTTAACTTGCAATGATGCTTAGGAATCTAATACCGGTATCCCAGGAGCCGCTCAATGCACAAATTCTTAGAAGATTCACTCTTCTTGTAATTAGGTCGGCATTGTCCCATTTGTATTGAGTCTCGATGCAATATCTATGTTTCATGGTCAATGTGTAGGTCCAAGGGATACAGTAAATTTGCACTGGTGCATCGGAATCTAATACTGGTCTCCCAGGAGACGCTCAAACACAAACTCTTAGAAGATTCACTCTTCTTGTGCTTAAGTCGGCATTGTCTCTTTTGTATTCAATCCCGATGCAGTTTCTGTGTTTCATGGTCAATGTGAGGGTCTAAGGTATGCAGTAATCCTGCACTGGCGCATTCGAATCTAATACTGGTCTCCCAGGAGCCGCTCAAAGCACAAACTCTTAGAAGTTTCACTCTTCTTGTACTAAAGTCGGCATTGTGCATTTTGTATTCAATCCCGATGCAATTTCTGCGTTTCATGGGCAATGTGGAGGTCCAAGGGATACAGTAAACCTTCACTGGTGCATAGGATTCTAATACTGGTCTCCCAGGAGCCGCTGAAAGCACAGACTCTGAAGAGAATCACTCTTCTTGTATTTAAGTCAGCATTGTCACTTTGTATTCAATCCTGATGCAGTATCTGTGTTTCATGTTCAATGTTAAGGACCAAGGGATACAGTAAACCTGCACTGGTGCATCGGAACCTAATACTGGTCTCCCAGGAGCCGCTCAAAGCACAAACTCTTAGAAGATTCAGTCTTCTTGTACTTAAGTTGGCATTGTCTCATTTGTATTCAATCCCGATGCATATTCTGTGTTTCATGGTCAATGTGAAGGTCCAAGGGATACAGTAAACGTGCACTGGTGCATCGGAATCTAACAATTTTCTCCCAGGAGCCGCTCAAATCACAAACTCTTAGAAAATTCACCCCTCCTGTACTTAAGTCGGCATTGTCTCTTTTGTATTCAATCCCGATGCGGTTTCTGTGTTTCATGGTCAATGTGAGGGTCCAAGGTATACAGTAAACGTTCACTGGTGCTTCGGAATCTAATACTGGTCTCCCAGGAGACGCTCAAAGCAGAAACTCTTAGAAGAATCACTCTTGTGGTACCTAAGACGGCATTGTGCATTTTGTAATCAATCGCGATGGAATTTCTGTGTTTCATGGGTAATGTGAAGGTCGAAGGGATACAGTAAAATTGCACTGGTGCATCGGAATCTAGTACTGGTATCCCAGGAGCCGCTCAAAGCACATACTCTGAAGAGATTCACTCTTCTTGTACTTAAGTCGGCTTTGTCCCTATTGTATTTAAACCCGATGCAATATCTGTATTTCATGGTCAATGTGAAGGACCAAGGGATACAGTAAACCTGCACTGGTGCATCGGAATCTAATGCTGGTCTCCCAGGCGCCGCTCAAACACAAACTCTTAGAAGATTTAGCCTTCTTGTACTTAAGTCGGCATTGTCTCTTTTGTATTCAATCCCGATGCATATTCTGTGTTTCATGGTCAATGTGAAGGTCCAATGGATACAGTTAATCAGCACTGGTGCATCGGGATCTAATACTGGTCTCCCATGAGCCGCTCAAAGCACAAACTCTTAGAAGATTCACCTCTCTTTTACTTAAGTCGGCATTGTTCATTTTGTATTCAATCCCGATGCAAGTTCTGTGTTTCAAATTCAATGTGAAGGTCCAAGGGATGCAGTAAAACTGGACTGGTGCATCGGAATCTAACACTGGTCTTCCAGGAGCCGCTCAAACCACAAACTCTTAGAAAATTCACTCTTCTTGTACTTAAGGCGGCATTGTCCCAGTTGTCTTCAATCACTATGCAATTTCTGTGTTTCATGGTCAATGTGAAGGTCCAAGGGATACAGTGAACCTGCACTGGTGAAACAGAATCTAATACTAATCTCCCAGGAGCCGCTCAAAGCACAAACTCTTAGAAGATTCACACTTCTTGTACTTAAGTCGGCATTGTGCATTTTGAATTCAATCCCGATGCAATTTCTGCGTTTCTTGGGCAATGTGAATGCCCAAGGGATACAGTAAACCTGTACTGGTGCATCGGAATCTTATACTGGTCTCCAAAGAGCCGCTCAAAACACAAACTCTTAGATGATAACCTCTTATTGTACTTAAGTCGGCAGTCCCTTTTGTATTCAATCCGGATCCAATTTCTGTGTTTCATGGTCAATGTGAAGGTCGAAGGGATACAGTAAACCTGCACTGGTGCATCGAAATCTAATACTGGTCTGCCAGGAGCCGCTCAAACCACAAACTCTTAGAAAATTCACTCTTCTTGCAATTATGTCGGCATTGTCCCTTTTGTATTCAATCCCAAAGCAACTTTTGAGTTTCATGGTCAATGTGAAGGTCCAAGGGATACATCAATACTGCACTGGTGCATCGGAATCTAATACCGGTCCCGCAGGAGCCGCTGAAGCTACAAACTCTTAGAAGATTCACTCTTTTTGTACTTAAGTCGGCATTGTGCAATTTGTAATCAATCCCGATATAATTTCTGTGTTTCATGGTTAATGTGAACGTCCAAGGGATACAGAAAACCTGCACTTGTGCATCGCAATCTAATACTGGTCTCCCAGGAGCCGCTCAAAGCACAAACTCTTAGAAGATTCACCCTTCTTGTAGTTAAGTCGGCATTGTCCCTTTTGTGTTCAATCCCGATGCAATTTCTGTGTTTCATGGTCAATGTGAAAGTGCAAGGGATACACTAAACTTGCACTAGTGCATCGGAATCTAATACTGGTATCCCATGAGCCGCTTAAAGCACAAACCCTGAAGAGATTCATTCTTCTTGTACTTAAGTCGGCATATTCCCTATTGTATTCAATCCCGATGCAATGTCTGTGTTACATGGTCATGTGAAGGACCAAGGGATACAGCAAAACCTGCACTGGTGCGTCGGAACCTAATACTGGTCTCCCAGTAGCCGCTCAAAGCACGAACTCTTGGAAGATTCACTCTCCTTGTACTTAAGTTGGGATTGTGCCTTTAGTATTCAAACCCGATGCAATTTCTGTGTTGCATGCTCAATGTGAAGGTCGAAGGGATACAGTAAACCTGCACTGGTGCATCGGAATCTAATACTGGTCTCCCAGGAGCCGCTCAAAGGACAAACTCTTAGAAAATTCACTCTTCTTGTACTTAAGTCTGCATTGTGCCTTTTGTACTCACTCCCGATGCAACGTTTGTGTTTAGAGGTTCATGTGAAGGTCCAAGGGATACACTAAACCAGCACAGGTGCATCGGAATCTAATACTGGTCTCCCAGGAGCCGCTCAATGCACATACTCTGAGAAGATTCACTCTTCTTGTACTTAAGTGGCATTGTCTCTTTTGTATTCAATCCCGATGTAATTCCTGTGTTTCATGATCAATGTGAAGGTCCAAGGGATACAGTAAACCAGCACTGGTGCATCGGAATCTATAACTGGTAACCCGGGAGCCGCATAAAGCACAAACTCTGAAGAGATTCATTCTTCTTGTACTTAAGTCGTCATATTCTCTTTCGTATTCAATCCCGATGCAATATCTGTGTTTCATGGGCAATGTGAAGGGCCAACGGATACCGTAAACCTGCACTGGTGCATCGCAATCTAATACTGGTTTCCCAGGAGCCGCTCAAATCACAAACTCTTGGAAGACTCACTCATCTTGTACTTAAGTCGGCATTGTGCATTTTGTATTCAATCCCGATGCAATTTCAGTGTTTCATGGTCAATGTGAAGGTCCAAGGGATACAGTGAACCTGCACTGGTGCATCGGAATCTAATACTGGTCTCCCAGGAGCCGCTCAAAGCGCAAACTCTTAGAAGATTCACTCTTCTTGTACTTAAGTCGGCATTGTGCCTTTTGTATTCAATCCCGATGCAATATCTGTGTTTGATGGTCCATGTGAAGGTCCAAGGGATACACTAAACAAGCACAGGTTCATCGGAATCTAGTACTGGTCACCCAGGAGCCGCTCAAAGCACATACTTTGAGAAGATTCACTCTTCTTGTACTTAAGTCGGCATTGTCCCTTTTGTACTCAATCCCGCTGCGAGTTCTGTGTATCATGATCAACGTGAAGGTCCAAGGGATACAGTAAACCTGCACTGGTGAAACGGAATCTAATACTGGTTTCCTAGGAGCTCTCAGAGCAGAAATTCTTAGAAGATTCAATCCTCTTGTACTTAATTTGGCTTTGTGCCTTTTGTACTCAATCCCGATGCAATATCTGTGTTTCATGGTCAATGTGAAGTCCCAAGGGATACAGTAAACCTGCGCTGGTGCATCGGAATATAATACTGGTCTCCCAAGAGCCGCTCAAAGCACAATCTCTTATAAGATACACTCTTCTTGTCCTTAAGTCGGCATTGTCCCTTTTGTATTCAATCCCGATGCGATATCTGTGTTTCATGGTCAATGTAAAGATCCAAGGGATACAGTAAACGTGCACTGGTGGATCTGCATCTAATACTGGTATCCCAGGAGCCGCTCAAAGCACAAACTCTGAAGAGATTCATTCTTCTTGTACTTAAGTCGGCATTGTCCTTTTTGTATTCAATCCCGATGCAATATCTGCGTTTCATGGTCAATGTGAAGGACCAAGGGGTACAGTAAACCATCGCTGGTGCGTCGGAACCTAATACTGGTCTCCCAGAAGCCACTCAAACCACAAACTCTTAGAAGATTCAGTCTTCCTGTACTTATGTCGGCATTGTCCCTTTTGTATTCAATCCCGATGCAATTTCTGTGGTTCATGGTCAATGTGAAGGTCCACGGGACCTGCACTGGTGCAACGGAATCTAATACTGGTCTCAAAGGAGCCGCTCAGAGCAGGAATTCTTAGAAGATTCACTCTTCTTGTACTTAAGTTGGCATTGTGCATTTTGTATTCAATCCCGATGCAATTTCTGTCTTTCGTGGTCAATGTAATGGTCCAAGGGCTACAGTAAACCTGCACTGGTGCATCGGAATCTAATACTGGTCTCCCAGGAGCCGCTAAAAGCTCATACTGTGAGAAGATTCACTCTTCTTGTACATAAGTCGGCAATGTCCGATTTATATTCAATACCGATGAAATTTCTGTGTTTCATGGTCAATGTGAAGGTTCAAGGGAAACAGTCAACCTGCAATGGTGCTTAGGAATCTAATACCGGTATCCCAGGAGCCGCTCGAAGCACAAACTGTTAGAAGATTCAGTCTTCTTGTACTTAAGTCGGCATTGTCTCTTTTGTATTCAATCCCGATGCATATTCTGTGTTTCATGGTCAATGTGAAAGTCCAAGGGATACAGTAAACGTGCACTGGTGCATCGGAATCTAACGCTTTTCTCCCAGGAGCCGCTCACACCACAAACTCTTACAAAATTCACTCTTCTTGTACTTAAGTCGGCATTGTCCCTTTAGTATTCAATCCCGATGCAAGTTCTGTGTATCATGGTCAATGTGAAGGTCCAAGGGATACAGTAAACCAGCACTGGTGCAACGGAATCTAATACTGGTATCCCAGGAGCCGCTCAAAGCACAAACTCTGAAGAGATTCACTCTTCTTGTACTTAAGTCGGCATTGTACCTTTTGTATTCAATCCCGATGCAATTTCTGTGTTTCATGGTCAATGGGAAGGACCAAGGGGTACAGTAAACCTGCACGGGTGCGTCGGAACCTAATACTGGTCTCCCAGGAGCCGCGCAAAGCACAAACAATTAGAAGATTCAGCCTTCTTGTACTTAAGTCGGCATTGTCTCTTTTGTATTCAATCCCGATGCATATTCTGTGTTTCATGGTCAATGTGAAGGTCCAATGGATACAGTAAATCTGTACTGGTTCACTGGAATCTAATAGTGGTCTCCCAAGAGCCGCTCAAATCACAAACTTTCGAAAGATTCCCTCTTCACGTACTTGAGTCGGCATTGTGCCTCATTTATTCAATCCCGATGCAATTTCTGTGTTTCATGGGCAATGTGAAGGGCCAAGGGATACAGTAAACCTGCACTGGACCATCGGAATCTAATACTGGTCTCCCAGGAGACGCTCAAACACAAACTCTTAGAAGATTCACTCTTCTTGTACTTAAGTCTGCATTGTCTCTTTTGTATTCATTGCCGATGCGGTTTCCGTGTTTCATGGTCAATGTGAGGGTCCAAGGTATACAGTAAACGTGCACTGGTGCATCGGAATCTAATACTGGTCTCCCAGGAGACGCTCTAAGCAGAAACTCTTAGAAGATTCACTCTTCCTGGTACTTAAGACGGCATTGTGCCTTTTGCATTCAATTGCGATGGAATTTCTGTGTTTCATGGTCAATGTGAAGGTCGAAGGGATACAGTAAACTTGCACTGGTGCATCGGAATCTAATACTGGTATCCCAGGAGCCGCTCAAAGCACATACTCTGAAGAGGTTCACCCTTCTTGTATTTAAGTCGGCATTGTCCCTATTGTATTCAATCCCGATGCAATATCTGTGTTTCATGGTCAATGTGAAGGACCAAGGGATACAGTAAACCTGCACTGGTGCATCGAAATCTAATACTTTTCTCCCAGGAGCCGCTCAAAGCACAAACTCTTAGAAGATTTACTCTTCTTTTACTTAAGTTGGCATTGTCTCTTTTGTATTCAAACCCGATGTTATTTCTGTTTTTCATGGTTAATGTGAAGGTCCAAGGGTTACAGTTAATCAGCACTGGTGCATCGGAATCTAATACTGGTCTCCCATGAGCCGCTCAAAGCACAAACTCTTAGTAGATTTACCCCTCTTGTACTTAAGTCGGCATTGTCCATTTTGTATTCAATCCCGATGCAATTTCTGTGTTTCATGGTCAATGTGAAGGTCCAATTGATACAGTAAACCTGCACTGGTACTTCGGAATCTTATACCGGTCTCCCAAGAGCCGCTCAAACCACAAACTCTTAGAAGATTCACTTTTCTTGTACATAAGTCGGAGTTGTGCCTTTCGTATTCAGTCCCGATGCAATTTCTGTGTTGCATGGTCTATGTGAAGGTCCAAGGGATACAGCAATACTGCACTGGTGCATCAGAATCTAATACTGGTCTCGCAGGAGCCGCTGAAGGCACAAACTCTTAGAAGATTCACTCTTCTTGTACTTAAGTTGGCGTTGTGCAATTTGTATTCAATCCCGATATAATTTCTGTGTTTCATGGTTAATGTGAACGTCCAAGGGATACAGAAAACCTGCACTTGTGTATTGCAATCTAATACTGGTCTCCCAGGAGCCGCTCAAAGCACAAATTCTAAGAAGATTCCCCCTTCTTGTAGTTAAGTCGGCATTGTCCCTTTTGTGTTCAATCCCGATGCAATTTCTGTGTTTCATGGTCAATGTGAAAGTCCAAGATATACAGTAAACCTGCACTGGTGCATCGGAATCTAATACTGGTCTGCCAGGAGCCGCTCAAAGCACAAACTCTTAGAAGATTCACTCTTCTTGGTACTTAAGACGGCATTGTGCCTTTTGCATTCAATTGCGATGGAATTTCTGTGTTTCATGGTCAATGTGAAGGTCGAAGGGATACAGTAAACTTGCACTGGTGCATCGGAATCTAATACTGGTATCCCAGGAGCCGCTCAAAGCACAAACTCTGAAGAGATTCATTTTTCTTGTACTTAATTCGGCATTGTCCCTTTTGTATTCAATCCCCATGCAATATCTGTGTTTCATGGTCAATGTGAAGGACCAAGGGATACAGTAAACCATCACTGGTGCGTCGGAGCCTAATACTGGCCTCCCAGAAGCCGCTCAAACCACAAGCTCTTAGAAGATTCAGTCTTCCTGTACTAAAGTCGGCATTGTCCTTTTGTATTCAATCCCGATGCAATTTCTGTGTTTCATGGTCAATGTGATGTAGCAAGGGCTACAGTAAACCTGCACTGGTGCATCGTTATCTAAAACTGGTCTCCCAAGAGCCGCTCAAAGCACAAACACTTAGAGGATTCACTCTTTCTTGTACTTAAGATGGCATTGTGCCTTATGTATTCAATCCCGATGCAATTTCTGTGTTTCATGGGCAATGTGAAGGGCCAAGTATTACAGTAAACCTGCACAGGTGCATCGGAATCTGATACTGGTTTCCCAGGAGCCGCTCAAAGCTCATACTCTGAGAAGTTTCACTTCTTCTTGTACATAAGTCGGCAATGTCCGATTTATATTCAATCCCGATGAAATTTCTGTGTTTCATGGTCAATGTGAAGGTCCAAGGGAAACAGTTAACCTGCAATGGTGCTTAGGAATCTAACACCGGTATCCCCAGGAGCCGCTCAATGCACAAATTTTTTAGAAGATTCACTCTTCTTGTAATTAGGTCGGGCATTGAGCCCATTTGTATTCAATCCCGATGCAATATCTATGTTTCATGGTCAATGTGAAGGTCCAAGGGATACAGTAAACCTGCACTGGTGCATCGGAATCTAATACTGGTCACCCAGGAGACGATCAAACACAAACTCTTAGAGGATTCACTCTTCTTGTACTTAAGTCGGCATTGTCTCTTTTGTATTCAATGCCGATGCGGTTTCTGTGTTTCATGGTCAATGTGAGGGTCCAAGCTATACAGTAAACAAGCACTGGTGCATTCGATCTAATACTGGTCTCCCAAGAGCCGCTCAAAGCACAAACGTTTAGAAGATTCACCCTTCTTGTACTTAAGTCGGCATTGTCCATTTTGTATTCAATCCCGATGCAAGTTCTGTGTTTCATTGTCAATGTGAAGGTCCAAGGATACAGTAAACCTGCACTGGTGCATCGGAATCTAATACAGGTATCCCAGGAGCCGCTGAGAGCACAAACTCTGAAGAGATTCACTCTTCTTGTATTTAAGTCGGCATTGTCCCTTTTGTATTCAATCCTGATGCAATATCTGCTTCATGTTCAATGTGAAGGACCAAGGGATACAGTAAACCTGCACTGGTGCGTCGGAACCTAATACTCCTCTCCCAGGAGCCTCTCAAAGCACAAACTCTTAGTAGATTCAGTCCTCTTGTACTTAAGTCGGCATTGTCTCTTTTGCATTTAATCCGATGCAATGTCTGTGTTTCATGGTCAATGTGAAGGTCCAAGTGATACAGTAAACCTGCACTGGTGAATCGGAATCTAATACTGGTCTCCCTGGAGCCGTTCAAAGTACAAAACTCTTAGAAGATTCACTCTTCTTGTACTTAAGTCGGCAATGTGCCTTTTGTATTCAATCCCAATGCAATTTCTGTTTTTCATGGTCAATGTGAGGGTGCAAGTTATACAGTAAACCTGCAGTGGTGCATCGGAATCTAATACTGGTCTCCCAGGAGCCGCTAAAAGCACAAACTCCTAGAGGATTCATTCTTCTTGTACTTCTAACTCCGGCATTGTCCCTTTTGTATTCAATCCGATGCAATTTCTGTGTTTCATGGTCAATGTGAAGGTCCAAGGGATACAGTTAACCTGCACTGGTCCATGATAATCTAATACTTGTCTGCCAGGAGCCGCTCAAACCACATACTCTTAGAAGATTCACTCCTCATGTACTTAAGTCGGTATTGTGCCTTTTGTATTCATTCCCGATGCAAGTTCTGTGTTTCATGGTCAATGTGAAGATCAAAGGGATACCAAAACGTGCACTGGTGCATCGGAATCTAATACAGGACACCGAGGAGACGCTCAAAGCACAAGCTCTTCGAAGATCCACACTTCTTGTGCTTAAATTGGCATTGTGGGTTTTGTATTCAATCCCGATGCAATTTCTGTGTTTCAATGTCAATGTGAAGGTACAAGGGATACAGTAATACTGCACTGGTGCATCGGAATCCAATACTGGTCTCCCAGGAGCCGCTCAAACCACAAACCCTTAGAAAATTCACCTTCTTGTACTTAAGTCGGCTTTGTCCCTTTTGTATTAAATCACGATGCAATTTCTGCGATTCATGGTCAATGTGAAGGTCCAACGGATGCAGTAATCCTACAGTGGTGCATCGGAATATAATACTGGTCTGCCTGGAGCCGCTCAAACCACAAACTCTTAGAAGATTCACTCTTCTTGTACTTAGGTCGGCATTGTGCATTTTGTATTCAATCCCAATGCAAGATCAGTTTTTCATGGAGAATGTCAAGGTCCAAGGGATTCAGTAAACCTGCACTGGTGCATCGGAATCTAATACTGGTCTCCCAGGAGCCGCTAAAAGCACAAACTCCTAGAGGATTCATTCTTCTTGTATTTAACTCGGCATTGTCCCTTTTGTATTCAATCCTGATGCAATTTCTGTGTTTCATGGTCAATGCGAAGGTCCAAATGATACAGTCGACCTTCACTGGTGTATCGGATTCTAATACTGGTCTCCCAGGAGCCGCTCAAAACACAATCTCTTAGAAGATTCACTCTTCTTGTACTTAAGTCGGCATTGTGCCTTTTGTATTCAATCCCAATGAGATATCTGTGTTTCATGGTCAATGTGAAGGTCCAAGGGATACAGTAAACTTGCACTGGTACATCGGAATCTAATACTGGTCTCCCATGAGCCGCTCAAACTACAAACTCTTAGAAGATTCACTCTTCTTGTACTTAAGTTGGCATTGTGCCATTTGTATTCAATCCCGATGAGGTATCTGTGTTTCATGGTCAATGTGTTGGTCCAAGGGATACAGTAAACGTGCACTGGTGCATCGGAATCTAATACTGGTCTCTCAGGGGCCACTCAAACTACAAATTCTTAGAAAAGTCACCTTCTTGTACTTAACTCGGCATTTTCCCTTTTGTATTCAATCCCGATGCAATTTCTGTGTTTCATGGTCAATGTGAAGGTCCAAGGGATATAGTAAACCTGTACTGGTGCATCGGAATCTAATACTGGTCTCTCAGGAGCCACTCAAACCACAAACTCATAGAAAATTCACCTTCTTATACTTAAGTCGGCATTGTCCCTTTAGTATTCAATTCCGATGCAAGTTCTGTGTTTCATGGTCAATGTGAAGGTCCAGGGGATACAGTTAAGCTGCACTGGTGCATCGGAATCTAATACTGGTCTCCCAGAAGCCGCTCAAAGCACAAACCCTTAGAAGATTCACTCTTCTTGTACTTAAGTCGTATTTGTCCCTTTTGTATTCAATCACGATGCAATTTCTGCGATTCATGGTCAATGTGAAGGTCCAAGGGATACAGTAATCCTACACTGTTGCATCGGAATCTTATACTGGTCTCCCAGGAGCCGCTGAAGACACAAACTCTAAGAAGATTCACTCTTCTTGTACTTAAGTCGGCACTGTGCATTTAGTAATCAATCCCGATGCGATTTCTGTGTTTCATAGTCAATGTAAATGTCCAAATGATACAGTCAACCTGCACTGGTGCATCGGAATCTAATACTGGTCTCCCAGGAGCCGCTCAAGCCACAAACTCTTAGAAGGGTCACTTTACTTGTACTTAAGTCGTCATTGTGCCTTTTGTATTAAATCCCGATGCAATTTCTGGGTTTCATGGTCAATGTGAAGGTCCAAGGGACACAGTAAACCTGCACTGGCGCATCGTAATATAAAATTGGTCTGCCAGGAGCCGCTCAAACCACAAATTCTTAGAAGATTCACTCCTCTTGTACTTAGGTCGGCATTGTGCTTTTTGTGTTCAATCCCAATGCAAGATGTCTTTTTCATGGTCAATGTGAGGGTACAAGGGATACAGTAAACCTGCACTGGTGCATCGGAATCTAATACTGGTCTCCCAGGAGCCGCTAAAATCACAAATTCCTAGAGAATTCATTCTTCTTGTTCTTAACTCGGCATTGTCCCTTTTGTATTCAATCCCGATGCAAATTCTGTGTTTCATGGTCAATGTGAAGGTCCAAATGATACAGTCGACCTGCACTGGTGCATCGGATTCTAATACTGGTCTCCCAGGAGCGCTCAAAGCAGAAACTCTTAGAAGATTCACTCCTTTTGTACTTAAGTCGGCATTGTGCCTTTTGTATTCAATCCCAATGAGATATCTGTGTTTCATGGTCAATGTGAAGGTCCAAGGGATACAGTAAACCTGCACTGGTGCATCGGAATCTAATACTGGTCTCCCATGAGCCGCTCAAACTACAAACTCTTAGAAGATTCACTCTTCTTGTACTTAGGTTGGCATTGTGCCATTTGTATTCAATCCCGATGAGATATCTGTGTTTCATGGTCAATGTGTTGGTCCAAGGGATACAGTAAACGTGAACTGGTGCATCGGAATCTAATACTGGTCTCTCAGGAGCCACTCAAACCACAATTTCTTAGAAAAGTCACCTTCTTGTACTTAACTCGGCAATCTCCCATTTGTATTCAATCCCAATGCAATGTCTGTGTTTCAAGGTCAATGTGAAGGTCCAAGGGATACAATAAACGTGAACTGGTGCATCGTAATCTAATACAGATCTCCCAGGAGACGCTTAACGCACAAACTCTTCGAAGATTCACACTTCTTGTGCTTAAGTTCTCATTGTGAGTTTTGTATTCTATCCCGATGCAATTTCTGTGTTTCATGGTCAATGTGAAGGTCCAAGGGATACAGTAAAGAAGCACTGGTGCATCGGAATCTAATACTGGTCTGCCAGGAGCCGCCCAAACAGCAAACTCTTAGAAGATTCACTTTTCTTGTACTGAAGTCGGCATTGTGCCTTTTGTATTCAATCCCGAAGCAATTTCAGTGTTTGAGAGTCAATGTGAAGGTTCAAATGATACAGTCAACCTGCACTGGTGCATCGCAATCTTATACTGGTCTCACAGGAGCCGCTGAAAGCACAAACCCTTATAAGATTCACTCTTCTTGTACTTAAGTCGGCATTGTGCTTTTGTAGTCAATCCCGATGCAATTTCTGTGTTTCATGGGCAATGTGATGGTCCAAGGGATACAGTAAACCTGCACTGGTGCATCGGAATCTAATACTGGTCTCCCAGGAGCCGCTGAAAGCACAAATTCCTAGAAGATTCATTCTTCTTGTACTTAACTTGTGCCTTTTGTACTCAATCCCGATGCGATTTTTGTGTTTCATGGTCAATATGAAGGTCCAAGGGATACAGTAAACCTGCACTGGTTCATCGGAATCTAATACTGGTCTCCCAGGAGCCGCTGAAAAGCACAAATTCATAGAGGATTCATTCTTCTTGTACTTATGTCGGCATTTTCCCTTTTGTATTCAATCCCGATGCGATTTCTGTGTGCCATTTTCAATGTGAAGGTCCAAGGGATACAGTGAACCTGCACTGGTGCATCGGAATATAATACTGGTCTCTCAGGAACCACTCAAACCACAAACTCTTGGAAAATTCACCTTTTTGTACTTAAGTCGGCATTGTCCCTTTAGTATACAATTCCGATGCACGTTCTGTGTTTCATGGTCAATGTGAAGATCAAAGGGATACAAAAACGTGCACTGGTGCATCGGAGTCTAATACAGGACTCCGAAAAGACGCTCAAAGCACAAGCTCTTCGAAGATCCACACTTCTTGTGCTTAAATTGGCGTTGTGAGTTTTGTATTCAATCCCGATGCAATTTCTGTGTTTCATGGTCAATGTGAACGTCCAGGGGATACAGTTAACCTGCACTGGTGCATCGGAATCTAATACTGGTCTCCCAGAAGCCGCTCAAAGCACAAACCCTTAGAAGATTCACTCTTCTTGTACTTAAGTCGGCATTGTCCCTTTTCTATCAATCCAGATGCGAGTTATGTGTTTCAATGTCAATGTGAAGGTACAAGGGATACAGTAATACTGCACTGGTGCATCGGAATCCAATACTGGTCTCCCAGGAGCCGCTCAAACCACAAACCCTTAGAAAATTCACCTTCTTGTACTTAAGTCTTCTTTGTCCCTTTTGTATTCAATCACGATGCAATTCCTGCGATTCATGATCAATGTGAAGGTCCAAGGGATACAGTAATGCTACACTGGTGCATCGGAATCTAATACTGGTCTCCCAGGAGCCGCTGAAGGCACAAACTCTAAGAAGATTCACTCTTCTTGTACTTAAGTCGGCACTGTGCATTTAGTATTCAATCCCGATGCAATTTCTGTGTTTCATGGTCAATGTGAAGGTCCAAGGGACACAGCAAAACCCGCAGTGGTGCATCGGAATCTAATACTGGTCTGCCAGGAGCCGCTCAAACCACAAACTCTTAGAAGATTCACTCTTCTTGTACTCTGGTCGGCATTGTGCCTTTTGTATTCAATCCCAATGCAAGATCTGTTTTTCATGGAGAATGTGAAGGTCCAAGGGATTCAGTAAACCTGCACTGGTGCATCGGAATCTAATACTGGTTTCCCAGGAGCCGCTCAAACCACAATCTCTTAGAAGATTCACTCTTCTTGTACTTAAGTCAGCATTGTGCCTTTTGTATTCAATCCCAATGAGATATCTGTGTTTCATGGTCAATGTGAAGGTCCAAGGGATACAGTAAACCTGCACTGGTGCATCGGATTCTAATACTGGTCTCACAGGAGACGCTCAAAGGACAAACTCTTCGAAGATTCACACTTCTTGTACTTGAGTCAGCATTATGCCTTTTGTATTCAATCCCAATGAGGTATCTGTGTTTCATGGTCAATGTGTTGGTCCAAGGGATACAGTAAACGTGCACTGGTGCATCGGAATGTAGTACTGGTCTCTCAGGAGCCGCTGAAAGCACAAACTCTTGGAAAAGTCACCTTCTTGTACTTTACTCGGCATTCTCCCTTTTGTATTCAATCCCGATGCAATGTCTGTGTTTCATGGTCGTTTTGAAGGTCCGAGGGATACAGTAAACGTTAACTGGTGCATCGGAATCTAATACAGGTCTCACAGGAGACGCTCAAAGACAAACTCTTCGAAGATTCACACTTCTTGTGCTTATGTTGGCATTGTGAGTTTTGTATTCAATCCCGATGCAATTTCTGTGTTTCATGGTCAATGTGAAGGTCCAAGGGACACAGTAAAGAAGCACTGGTGCATCAGAATCTAATACTGCTCTGCCAGGAGCCGCCCAAACAACAAACTCTTAGAAGATTCACTCTTCTTGTACTTAAGTCGGCATTGTGCCTTTTGTATTCAATCCCGAAGCAATTTCAGTGTTTGATAGTCAATGTGAAGGTTCAAATGAAACAGTCAACCTGCACTGGTGCATTGCAATCTTATACTGGTCTCCCAGGAGTCGCCCAATGCACAAACCCTTATAAGATTCACTCTTCTTGTACTTAAGTCGGCATTGTGGTTTTGTATTCACCCCGATGCAAATTCTGTGTTTCATGGGCAATGTGAAGGTCCAAGGGATACAGTAAACCTGCACTGGTGCATCGGAATCTAATACTGGTCTCCCAGGAGCCGCTGAAAGCACAAACTCCTAGAAGATTCATTCTTCTTGTACTTAAGTCGGCATTGAGCCTTTTGTATTCAATCCCGATGCGATTTCTGTGTTTCATGGTCAATGTGAAGGTCCAAGGGATACAGTGAACCTGCACTGGTTCAACGGAATCTAATACTGGTCTCCCTGGCGCCGCTGAATGCACAAACGCAGAGAGGATTCATTCTTCTTGTACTTATGTCGGCATTTTCCCTTTTGTATTCAATCCCGATGCGATTTCTGTGTTTCATGGTCAATGTGAAGGTCCAAGGGATACAGTGAACCTGCACTGGTGCATCGGAATATAATACTGGTCTCTCAGGAGCCACTCAAACCACAAACTCTTGGAAAATTCACCTTCTTGTTCTTAAGTCGGCATTGTCCCTTTAGTATTCAAATCCGATGAAATTTCTGTGATTCATGGTCAATGTGAAGGTCCAAGGGATACAGTAAACCTGCACTGGTGAATCGGAATCTGGCACTGGTCTCCCTGGAGCCGTTCAACGTACAAACTCTTAGAAGATTCTGTCTTCTTGTACTTACGTCGGCATTGTGCCTTTTGTATTCAATCCCAATGCAATTTCTGTACTTCATGGTCAATGTGAGGTTACAAGTTATACAGTAAACCTGCACTGGTGCATCGGAATCTAATACTGGGCTCCCAGGAGCCGCTAAAACACAAACTCCTAGAGGATTCATTCTTCTTGCACTTGAGTCGGCAGTGTCCCTTTTGTATTCAATCCCGATGCAGTTTCTGTGTTTCATGGGCAATGTGAAGGTCCAAGGGATAGAGTAAACCTGCACTGGTGCATCGGAATCTAATACCGGTCTCCCAGGAGCCCCTGAAAGCACAAACTCCTAGAAGATTCATTCTTCTTGTAGTTAAGTCGGCATTGTGCCTTTTGTATTCAATCCCGATGCGATTTCTGTGTTTCATGGTCAATGTGAAGGTCCAAGGGATACAGTAAACGTGCACTGGTGCATCAGAATCTAATACTGGTCTCTCAGGAGCCACTCAAACCACAAATTCTTAGAAAAGTCACCTTGTTGTACTTAACTCGGCATACTCCCTTTTGTATTCAATCCCGATGCAATGTCTGTGTTTCATGGTCAATGTGAAGGTCCAAGGGATACAGTTAACCTGCACTGGTGCATCGGAATCTAATACTTGTCCGCCAGAAGCCGCTCAAATCACAAACTCTTAGAAGATTCACTCCTCTAATACTTAAGTCGGCATTGTGCCTTTTGTATTCAATCCCAATGAGATATCTGTGTTTCATGGTCAATGTGAAGGTCCAAGGTATACAGTAAACCTGCACTGGTGCATCGGAATCTAATACTGGTCTCCCATGAGCCGCTCAAACTACATACTCTTAGAAGATTCACTCTTCTTGTACTTAAGTTGGCATTGTGCCATTTGTATTCAATCCCGATGAGATATCTGTGTTTCGTGGTCAATGTGTTGGTCCAAGGGAATCAGTAAACGTGCACTGGTGCATCGGAATCTAATACTGGTCTCTCAGGAGCCACTCAATACCACAAATTCTTAGAAAACTCACCTTCTTGTACTTAACTCGGCATTCTCCCTTTTGTATTGAATCCCGATGCAATATCTGTGTTTCATGGTCAATGTGAAGGTCCGAGGGATACAGTAAACGTGAACTGGTGCATCGGAATCTAATACAGGTCTCCCAGGAGCCGCTCAAAGCACAAACTCTTCCAAGATTCACTCTTCTTGTGCTTAAGTTGGCATTGTGAGTTTTTTATTCTATCCCGATGCAATTTCTGTGTTTCATGGTCAATGTGAAGGTCCAAGGGATACAGTAAACGTGCACTGGTGCATCGGAATCTAATACAGGTCTCCCAGGAGACGCTCAAAGCCCAAACTCTTCGAAGATTCACACTTCTTGTGCTTAAGTTGTCATTGTGAGTTTTGTATTCTATCCCGATGCAATTTCTGTGTTTCATGGTCAATGTGAAGGTCCAAGGGATACAGTAAAGTAGCACTGCTGCATCGGAATCTAATACTGGTCTGCCAGGAGCCGCCCAAACCACAAACTCTTAGAAGATTCACTCCTCTTGTACTTAAGTCGGCATTGTGCATTTTGTATTCAATCCCGAAGCAATTTCAGTGTTTGATAGTCAATGTGGTGGTTCAAATGATACAGTCAACCTGCACTGGTGCATCGGAATCTAATACTGGACTCCCAGGAGCCGCTGAAAGCACAAACTCATAGAGGATTCATTCTTCTTGTACTTATGTCGGCATTTTCCCTTTTGTATTCAATCCCGATGCAATAACTGTGTTTCATGGTCAATGTGAAGGTCCAAGGGATACAGTGAACCTGCACTGGTCCATCGGAATCGAAAACTGGTCTCCCAGGAGCCGCTAAAAGCACAAACTCCTAGAGGATTTATTCTTCTTGTACTTAACTCGGCATTGTCCCTTTTGTATTCAATCCCGATGCAATTTCAGAGTATGATCTTCAATGTGAAGGTTGAGATGATACAGTCGACCTGCACTGGCGCATCGGAATCTAATACTGGTCTCCCATGAGCCACTCAAACCACAAACTCTTGGAAAATTCACCTTCTTGTACATAAGTCGGCATTGTCCCTTTAGTGTTCAATTCCGATGCAAGTTCTGTGTTTCATGGTAAATGTGATGGTCCAGGGGATACAGTAAACGTGCACTAATGCATCGGAATATAATACTGGTCCCCCAGGAGACGCTCAAATCACAAACTCTTCGATGATTCACACCCCGTGTGCTTTAGTTGGCATTGTGAGTTATGTATTCAATCTCGATGCAATTTCTGTGTTTCATGGGGAATGCGAAGGTCCAAGGGATACAGTAAACCTGCCATGGTGCATCGGAATCTAATACTGGTCTCGCAGAAGCCGCTCAATGCACAAACCCTTAGAAGATTCACTCTTCTTGTACTTAAGTCGGCATTGTGGCTTTTCTATTCAATCCCGATGCGAGTTATGTGTTTCAAAGTCAATGTGAAGGTACAAGGGATACAGTAATACTACACTGGTGCATCGGAATCCAATACTGGTCTCCCAGGAGCCGCTCAAACCACAAACCCTTTGAAAATTCACCTTCTTGTACTTAAGTCGGCTTTGTCCCTTTTGTATTCAATCCCGATGCAATTTCTGCGATTCATAGTCAATGTGAGGGTACAAGGGATACAGTAATCCTACACTGGTGCATCGGAATCTTATACTGGTCCTCCATGAGGCGCTGAAACTACAAACTCTTAGAAGATTCACTCTTCTAGTACTTAAGTTGGCATTGTGCCATTTGTATTCAATCCCGATGCGATATCTGTGTTTCATGGTCAATGTGTTGGTCCAAGGGATACAGTAAACGTGCACTGGTGCATCGGAATCTATTACTGGTCTCTCAGGAGCCACTGAAACCACAAATTCTTAGAAAAGTCACCTTCTTGTACTTAACTCGGCATTCTCCCTTTTGTATTCAATCCCGATGCAATGTCTGTGTTTCATGGTCAATGTGAAGGTCCAAGGGATACAGTAGACGTGAACTGGTGCATCGGAATCTAATACAGGTCTCCCAGGAGACGCTTAAAGCACAAACTCTTCGAAGATTCACACTTCTTGTGCTTAAGTTGGCTTTGTGAGTTTTGTATTCTATCCCGATGCAATGTCTGTGATTCATGGTCAATGTGAAGGTCCAAGGGACACAGTAATCCTGCACTGGTGCATCGGAATCTAATACTGGTCTCCGAGGAGCCGCTCAAACCACAAACTCTTAGAAAATTCGCTCTTCTTGTACTTAAGTCCGCAATGCCCCTTTTGAATTCAATCCCGATGCAATTTCTGTGTTTCATGGTCATTGTGAAAGTCAAAGGGATACAGTAAACGTGAACTGGTGCTCGGAATCTAATACATGTCTCCCAGGAAATGCTCGAAGCACGAACTCTTAGAAAATTCACCTTCCTTTACTTAAGTCGGCATTGTGCATTTTGTATTGAATCCCGATGCAATTTCAGTGTTTCATAGTCAATGTAAATTTCCAAATGATACAGTCAACGTGCACTGGTGCATCGGAATCTACTACTGGTCTCCCAGGAGCTGCTCAAAGCACAAACTCTTCGAAGATTCACTCTTCTTGTACTTAAGTCGGCATTGTCCCTATTGTATTCAATCCCGATGCAATGTCTGTGTTTAATGGTCAATGTGAAGGTGAAAGGATACAGTAAACATGCTCAGGTGCATCGGAATTTAATACAGGTCTCCCAGGAGGCGCTGAAAGCACAAAATCTTCGAAGATCACACTACTTCTGCTTAAGTTGGCATTGTAAGTTTTGTATCCATTTCCGATGCAATTTCTGTGTTTCATGGTCAATGTGAAGGTCCAAGGGATACAGTAAACCTGCACAGGTGCATCGGAGTGTAATACTGGTCTGCCAGGAGCCGCTCCAACCACAAACTCTTAGAAGTTACACTCTTCTTGTACTTAAGTCGGCATTGTCCCTTTTGTATTGAATCCCGATGCAATTTCTGTATTTCTGGTCAATGTGAAGTTCCAAGGGAAACAGTAAACCTGCACTAGTGCATCGGAATCTAATACTGGTCTGCCAGGAGCCGCACCAACCATAAACTCCTAGAAGATTCACTTTTCTTGTACTTAAATCGGCATTGTGCCTTTTGTTCTCAATCCCGATGCGATCTATGTGTTTCATGGTCAACGTGAAGGTCCAAGGGATACAATAAACCTGCACTGGTGCATCGGAATCTAATACTGGTCTCCCAGGAGCTTCTGAAAGCACAAACTCCTAGAGGATTCATTCTTCTTGTACTTAAGTCGGCATTGTCCATTTTGTATTCAATCCCGATGCAATTTCTGTGTTTCATGGTCAATGTGAAGGTCCAAGGGATACAGTAAATCTGCACTGGTGCATCGGAATCTAATACTCGTCCCTCAGGAGCCGCTCAACGCACAAACTCTTAGAAAATACACCTTCTAGTACTTAAGTCGGCATTGTGTATTTTGTATTCAATCCCGATGCATTATCCGTGTTCATAGTCAATGTTAAGGTCCAAATGATACAGTAAACCTGCACTGGTGCATCATAATGTAATACTGGTCTCCCAGCAGCCGCTGAAAGCACAACCTCCTAAAGGATTCATTCTTCTTGTACTTAAGTCTTCATTGTCCCTTTTGTATTCGATCCCGATGCAATTTCTGTGTTTCATGGTCAATGTGAAGGTTCAAAAGATACAGTCAACCTGCACTGGTGCATCGGAATCTAATACTTGTCTCCCAGGAGCCGCTCAAAGCACAAACTAGTAGAAGATTCACTCATCTTGTACTTAAGTCGGCATAGTGCCATTTTTATTCAATACCGATGCGATTTCTGTGTTTCATGGTCAATGCAAAGGACCAAGAGAGACAGTAAACCTGCCCTGGTGCATCGGAATATAATACTGGTCTCTCAGGAGCCGCTGAAACCACAAATTCTGAGAAAATTCACCTTCTTGTACTTAAGTCGACATTGTGCCTTTTCTATTCAATCCCGATGCGAGTTATGTGTTTCAATGTCAATGTGAAAGTACAAGGGATACAGTAATACTACACTGGTGCATCGGAATCCAATACTGGTCTCCCAGGAGCCGTTGAAAGCACAAACTCCAAGAGGATTCATTCTTCTTTTACTTTAGTCGGCATTGTCCCTTTTGTATTCAATCCCGATGCAATTTCTGTGTTTCATGGTCAATGGGAAAGTCCAAGGTATACAGTAAACCTGCACTAGTGCATCGTAATCTTATATTGGTCTCCCAGGAGCCGCTCCAACCACAAACCCGTAGAAGATTCACTCTTCTTGTACTTAAGTCTTCGTTGTCCCTTTTGTATTCAATCCCGATGCACATTCTGTGTTTCATGGTCAATGTGACGTTGCAAATGATACAGTCAACCTGCACTGGTGCTTCGGAATCTAAAACTGGTCTCCCAGGAGCCGCTCAAAACACAAACTCTTAGAAGATTCACTCTTATCGTACTTAAGTTGGCATTGTCCCTATTGTATTCAATCCCGATGCAATATTTGTGATTCATGGACAATGTGAAGGTCCAGGGGATGCAGTTAACCTGCACTGGTGCATCGGAATCTAATACTGGACTCCAAGAAGCCGCTCAAAGCACAAACCCTCAGAAGATTCACTCTTCTTGTACTTATGTCGGCATTGTCCCTATTGTATTCAATCCCGATGCAATTTCTGTGTTTCGTGGTCAATATGAAGGTCAAAGGGATACAGTAAACGTGCACTGGTGCATCGGAATATAATACAGGTCCCCCAGGAGACGCTCAAATCACAAACTCTTCGATGATTCACACCTCGTGTGCTTTAGTTGGCATTGTGTGGTTTGTATTCAATCCCAATGCAATTTCTGTTTTTCTTGGTCAATGTGAGGGTACAAGTTATACAGTAAACCTGCACTGGTGCATCAGAGTCCAATACTGGTCTCCCAGGAGCCGCTCAAACCACAAACACTTAGAAAATTCACCTTCTTGTACTTAAGTCGGCTTTGTCCCTTTTTTATTCAATCACGATGCAATTTCTGCGATTCATGGTCAATGTGAAGGTCCAAGGGATACAGTAATCCTACAATGGTGCATCGGAATCTTACACTGGTCTCCCAGGAGCCGCTGAAGACACAAACTCTAAGAAGATTCACTCTTCTTGTACTTAAGTCGGCACTGTGCATTTAGTATTCAATCCCGATGCAATTTCTGTGTTTCATAGTCAATGTGAAGGTCCAAATGAGACAGTCAGCCTGCACTGTTTCATCGGAATCTAATACTGGTCTCCCAGGAGCCGCTCAAACCACAAACTCTTAGAAGGTTCACTCTTCTTGTACTTAAGTTGGCATTGTGCCTTTTGTATTCAATCCCGATGCGATTTCTGTGTTTCATGGTCAATGTGAAGGTCCAAGGGACACAGTAAACCTGCACTGGTGCATCGGAATCTAATACTGGTCTCCCAGGAGCCGCTAAAAGCACAAACTCCTAGATGATTCATTCTTCTTGTACTTAACTCGGCATTGTCCCTTTTGTATTCAATCCCGATGCAATTTCTGTGTTTCATGGTCAATGCGAAGGTCCAAATGATACACTCGACCTGCACTGGTGCATCGGATTCTAATACTGGTCTCCCAGGAGCGCTCAAAGCACAAACTCTTAGAAGATTGACTCCTCTTGTACTTAAGTCGGCATTGTGCCTCTTGTATTCAACCCCAATGAGATATCTGTGTTTCATGGTCAATGTGAAGGTCCAAGGGATACAGTAAACCTGCACTGGTGCATCGGAATCTGGTACTGGTCTCCCATGAGCCGCTCAAACTACAAACTCTTAGAAGATTCACTCTTCTTGTACTTAAGTTAGCATTGTGCCATTTGGATTCAATCCTGATGAGATATCTGTCCTTCATGTTCAATGTGTTGGTCCAAGGGATACAGTAAACGTGAACTGGTGCATCGGAATCTAATACTGGTCTCTCAGGAGCCACTCAAACCACAAATTCTTAGAAAAGTGACCTTCTTGTACTTAACTCGGCATTCTCCCCTTTGTATTCAATCCCAATGCAATGTCTGTGTTTCATGGACAATGTGAGGGTCCAAGGGATACAGTAAACGTGAACTGGTGCATCGGAATCTAATACAGGTCTCCCATGAGACGCTCAAAGCACAAACTCTTCGAAGATTCACACTTCTTGTGCTTAAGTTGGCATTGTGAGTTTTGTATTCTATCCCGATGCAAATTCTGTGTTTCATGGTCAATGTGAAGGTCCAAGGGATACAGTAAAGAAGCACTGGTGCATGGGACTCTAATACTGGTCTCCCAGGAGCCGCCCAAACCACAAACTCTTTGAAGATTCACTCTTCTTGTACTTAAGTCGGCATTGTGCCTTTTGTATTCAATCCCGAAGCAATTTCAGTGTTTGATAGTCAATGTGAAGGTTCAAATGATACAGTCAACCAGCACTGGTGCATCGCAATCTTATACTGGTCTCCCAGGAGCCGCTCAACGCTCAATCCCTTATAGGAATCACTCTTCTTGTACTTAAGTCGGCATTGTGCTTTTGTATTCAATCCCGATGCAATTTCTGTGTTTCATAGTCAATGTGAATGTCCAAATGATACAGTCAACCTGCACCGGTGCATCGGAATCTAATACTGGTCTCCCAGGAGCCGCTCAAAGCACAAACTGTTCAAAGATTCACTCTTCTTTTACATAAGTCGGTATTGTGCATTTAGTATTCAATCCCGATGCAATTTCTATGTTTCATGGTCAATGAGAATGTCCAAGCGATACAGTAAACGTGCACTGGTTCATCGGAATCTAATACTGGTCCCCCATGAGCCGCTCAAACGACAAACTCTTAGAAGATTCACTCTTCTTGTATTTAAGTCGCAATTGTGCCCCTTGTATTCAATCCCGTTGCAATGTCTGTGCTTCATGGTCAATGTGAAGGTCCAAGGGATACAGTAAACCTGCACTGGTGCTTCCGAATCTAATACTGGTCTGCCAGCAGCCGCTCCAACCACAAACTCTTAGAGGATACACTCTTCTTGTACTTAAGTCGGCATTGTGCCTTTTGTATTCAATCCTAATGCAATATCTGTGTTTCATACATAATGTGATGCTCCAAGGGATACAGTAAACCTGCACTGGTGCATCGGAATGTAATACTGGTCTCCCAGGAGCCGCTCAAGGCACAAACTCTTAGAAGATTCACTCTTCTTGTACTCAAGTTGGCATTGTCCCTTTTGTATTGAATCCCGATGCAATTTCTGTATTTCATGGTCAATGTGAAGTTCCAAGGGAAACACTAAACCTGCACTAGTGCATTGGAATCTAATACTGGTCTGCCAGGAGCCGCTCCAACCACAAACTCTTAGAAGATTCACTCTTCTTGTACTTAAATCGGCATTGTGCCTTTTGTACTCAATCCCTATGCGATCTCTGTGTTTCATGGTCAATGTGAAGGTCCAAGGGATACAATAAACCTGCACTGGTGCATCGGAATCTAATTCTGGTCTCCCAGGAGCCGCTGAAAGCGAAAACTCCTAGAGGATTCATTCTTCTTTTACTTTAGTCGGCATTGTCCCTTTTGTATTCAATCCCGATTCAATTTCTGTGTTTCATGGTCAATGTGAAGGTCCAAGGGATACAGTAAATCTGGACTGGTGCATCGGAATCTAATACTGGTCTCTCAGGAGCCGCTCAACCCACAAACTCATAGAAAATTCACCTTCTTGTACTTAAGTCGGCATTGTGAGTTTTGTATGCTATCCCGATGCAATTTCTGTGTTTCATGGTCAATGTGAAGGTCCAAGGGGTACAGTAAAGAACCACTATTGCATGGGATTCTAATACTGGTCTGCCAGGAGCCGCCCAAACCACAAATTCTTAGAAGATTCACTCTTCTTGTACTTAAGTCGGCATTGTCCCTTTTGTATTCAATCCCGAAGCAATTGCAGTGTTTGATAGTCAATGTGAAGGTTCAAATGATACAGTCAACCAGCACTATTCCATCGCAATCTTATACTGGTCTCCCAGGAGCCGCTCAAAGCACAAACCCTTATAAGATTCACTTATCTTGTACTTAAGTCGGCATTGTGCTTTTGTACTCAATCCCAATGCAATTTCTGTGTTTCATAGTCAATGCGAATGGCCAAATGATACAGTCAACCTGCACCGGTGCATCTGAATCTAATACTGGCCTCCCAGGAGCCGCTCAAAGCACAAACTGTTCAAAGATTCACTCTTCATTTACATAAGTCGGTATTGTGCATTTTGTATTCAATCCCGATGCAATTTCTATGTTTCGTGGTCAATGAGAATGTCCAAGGGATACAGGAAACCTGCACTGGTTCATCGGAATCTAATACTGGTCCCCCATGAGCCGCTCAAACGACAATCTCTTAGAAGATTTTACTCTTCTTGTATTTAAGTTGCCATTGTGCCTCTTGTATTCAATCCCGATGCAATGCCTGTGCTTCATGGTCAATGTGAAGGTCCAAGGGATGCAGTAAAACTGCACTGGTGCTTCGGAATCTAATACTGGTCTGCCAGCAGCCGCTCCAACCACAAACTCTTAGAGGATACACTCTTCTTGTACTTAAGTCGGCATTGTGCCTTTTGTATTCAATCCCAATGCAATATCTGTGTTTCATACACAATGTGATGGTCCAAGGGATACAGTAAACCTGCACTGGTGCATCGGAATCTAATACTGGTCTCCCAGGAGCCGCTCAAGGCACAAACTCTTAGAAGATTCACTCTTCTTGTACTCAAGTCGGCATTGTCCCTTTTGTATTGAATCCCGATGCAATTTCTGAATTTCATGGTCAATGTGAAGTTCCAAGGGAAACAGTAAACCTGCACTAGTGCATCGGAATCTAATACTGGTCTGCCAGGAGCCGCTCCAACCACAAACTCTTAGAAGATTCACTCTTCTTGTACTTAAATCGGCATTGTGCCTTTTGTACTCAATCCCTATGCGATCTCTGTGTTTCATGATCAATGTGAAGGTCCAAGGGATACAATAAACCTGCACTGGTGCATCGGAATCTAATTCTGGTCTCCCAGGAGCCGCTGAAAGCGAAAACTCCTAGAGGATTCATTCTTCTTTTACTTATGTCGGCATTGTCCCTTTTGTATTGAATCCCGATGCAATTTCTGTGTTTCATGGTCAATGTGAAGGTCCAAGGGATACAGTAAATCTGCACTGCTGCATCGGAATCTAATACTGGTCTGTAAGGAACCACTCAAACCACAAATTCTTAGAAAAGTCACCTTCTTGTACTTAACTCGGCATTCTCCCTTTTGTATTCAATCCCGATGCAATATCTGTGTTTCATGGTCAATGTGAAGGTCCGACGGATACAGTAAACGTGAACTGGTGTATCGGAATCTAATACAGGTCTCCCAGGAGACGCTCAAAGCACAAACTCTTCGAAGATTCACACTTGTTGTGCTTAAGATGGCATTGTGAGTTTTGTATTCTATCCCGATGCAATTTCTGTGTTTCATGGTCAATGTGAAGGTCCAAGGGATACAGTAAAGTAGCACTGGTGCATCGGAATCTAATACTGGTCTGCCAGGAGCCGCCCAAACCACAAACTCTTAGAAGATTCACTCCTCTTGTACTTAAGTCGGCATTGTGCATTTTGTATTCAATCCCGAAGCAATTTCAGTGTTTGATAGTCAATATGGTGGTTCAAATGATACAGTCAACCTGCACTGGTGCATCGGAATCTAATACTTCTCTGCCTGGAGCCGTTCAAACCACAAACTCTTAGAAGATTCACTCTTCATGTACGTAAGTCGGTATTGTGCCTTTTGTATTCAATCCCGATGCGATTTCTGTGTTTCATGGTCAATTTGAAGGTCAAGGGATACAATAAACCTGCACTGGTTCATCGGAATCTAATACTGGTCTCCCAGGAGCCGCTGAAAGCGAAAACTCCTAGAGGATTCACTCTTCTTATACTTAAGTCGGCATTGTGCCTTTTGTATTCGATCCCAATGCAATTTCTGTTTTTCATGGTCAATGTGAGGGTACACGTTATACAGTAAACCTGCACTGGTGCATCGGAATCTAATACTGGTCTCCCAGGAGCCGCTAAAAGCACAAACTCCTAGAGGATTCATTCTTCTTGTACTTAATTCGGCATTGTCATTTTGTATTCAATCCCGATGCAATTTCAGTGTTTGATCTTCAATGTGAAGGTTGAGATGATACAGTCGACCTGCACTGGTGCATCGGAATCTAATACTGGTCTCCCATGAGCCTCTCAAACCACAAACTCTTGGAAAATTCACGTTCTTGTACATAAGTCGGCATTGTCCCTTTAGTATTCAATTCCGATGCAAGTTCTGTGTTTCATGGTCAATGTGAAGGTCCAGGGGATACAGTAAACGTGCACTGGTGCATCGGAATATAATACTGGTCCCCCAGGAGGCGCTCAAATCACAAACTCTTCGATGATTCACACCCCGTGTGCTTTAGTTGCCATTGTGAGTTATGTATTCAATCTCGATGCAATTTCTGTGTTTCATGGGGAATGTGAAGATCCAAGGGATACAGTAAACCTGCCATGGTGCATCGGAATCTAATACTGGTCTCGCAGAAACCGCTCAAAACACAAACCCTTACAAGATTCACTCTTCTTGTACTTAAGTCGGCATTGTACCTTTTGTATTCAATCACGATTCAATTTCTGCGATTCATGGTCAATGTGAAGGTCCAAGGGATACAGTAATCCTACACTGGTGCATCGGAATCTTATACTGGTCTCCCACTAGCCGCTGAAGACACAAACTCTAAGAAGATTCACTATTCTTGTACTTAAGTCGGCACTGTGCGTTTAGTATTCAATCCCGATGCAATTTCTGTGTTTCATAGTCAATGTGAAGGTCGAAATGATACAGTCAACCTGGACTGGTGCATCGGAATCTTATACTGGTCCTCCATGAGGCGCTCAAACTACAAACTCTTAGAAGATTCACTCTTCTTGTACTTAAGCTGGCATTGTGCCATTTGTATTCAATCCCGATGCGATATCTGTGTTTCATGGTCAATGTGTTGGTCCAAGGGATACAGTAAACGTGCACTGGTGCATCGGAATCTATTACTGGTCTCTCAGGAGCCACTCAAACCACAAATTCTTAGAAAAGTCACCTTCTTGTACTTAACTCGGCATTCTCCCTTTTGTATTCAATCCCGATGCAATTTCTATGTTTCATGGTCACTGAGAATGTCCAAGGGATACAGTAAACGTGCACTGGTTCATCGGAATCTAATACTGGTCCCCCATGAGCCGCTCAAACGACAAACTCTTAGAAGATTCACTCTTCTTGTATTTAAGTCGCAATTGTGCCCCTTGTATTCAATCCCGTTGCAATGTCTGTGCTTCATGGTCAATGTGAAGGTCCAAGGGATACAGTAAACCTGCACTGGTGCTTCCGAATCTAATACTGGTCTGCCAGCAGCCGCTCCAACCACAAACTCTTAGAGGATACACTCTTCTTGTACTTAAGTCGGCATTGTGCCTTTTGTATTCAATCCTAATGCAATATCTGATTTTCATACACAATGTGATGCTCCAAGGGATACAGTAAACCTGCACTGGTGCATCGGAATCTAATACTGGTCTCCCAGGAGCCGCTCAAGGCACAAACTCTTAGAAGATTCACTCTTCTTGTATTCAAGTCGGCATTGTCCCTTTTGTATTCAATCCCGATGCAATTTCTGAATTTCATGGTCAATGTGAAGTTCCAAGGGAAACAGTAAACCTGCACTAGTGCATCGGAATCTAATACTGGTCTGCCAGGAGCCGCTCCAACCACAAACTCTTAGAAGATTCACTCTTCTTGTACTTAAATCAGCATTGTGCCTTTTGTACTCAATCCCTATGCGATCTCTGTGTTTCATGGTCATTGTGAAGGTCCAAGGGATACAATAAACCTGCACTGGTGCATCGGAATCTAATTCTGGTCTCCCAGGAGCCGCTGAAAGCGAAAACTCCTAGAGGATTCAATCTTCTTTTACTTAAGTCAGCATTGTCCCTTTTGTATTGAATCCCGATGCAATTTCAGTGTTTCATGGTCAATGTGAATGTCCAAGGGATTCAGTAAATCTGCACTGGTGCATCGGAATCTAATACTGGTCTCTCAGGAACCACTCAAACCACAAATTCTTAGAAAAGTCACCTTCTTGTACTTAACTCGGCATTCTCCCTTTTGTATTCAATCCCGATGCAATATCTGTGTTTCATGGTCAATGTGAAGGTCCGACGGATACAGTAAACGTGAACTGGTGTATCGGAATCTAATACAGGTCTCCCAGGAGACGCTCAAAGCACAAACTCTTCGAAGATTCACACTTCTTGTGCTTAAGTTGGCATTGTGAGTTTTGTATTCTATCCCGATGCAATTTCTGTGTTTCATGGTCAATGTGAAGGTCCAAGGGATATAGTAAAGTAGCACTGGTGCATCGGAATCTAATACTGGTCTGCCAGGAGCCGCCCAAACCACAAACTCTTAGAAGATTCACTCCTCTTGTACTTAAGTCGGCATTGTGCATTTGTATTCAATCCCGAAGCAATTTCAGTGTTTGATAGTCAATGTGGTGGTTCAAATGATACAGTCAACCTGCACTGGTGCATCGGAATCTAATACTTGTCTGCCAGGAGCCGTTCAAACCACAAACTCTTAGAAGATTCACTCTTCATGTACTTAAGTCGGTATTGTGCCTTTTGTATTCAATCCCGATGCGATTTCTGTGTTTCATGGTCAATTCTAAGTTCAAGGGATACAGTAAACCTGCACTGGTTCATCGGAATCTAATACTGGACTCCCAGGAGCCGCTGAAAGCACAAACTCATAGAGGATTCATTCTTCTTGTACTTATGTCGGCATTTTCCCTTTTGTATTCAATCCCGATGCAATAACTGTGTGTCACGGTCAATGTGAAGGTCCAAGGGTACAGTGAACCTGCACTGGTGCATCGGAATCTAATACTGGTCTCTCAGGAGCCACTCAAACCACAAACTCTTGGAAAATTCACCTTCTTGTACTTAAGTCGGCATTGTCCCTTTAGTATTCAATTCCGATGCAAGTTCTGTGTTTCATGGTCAATGTGAAGGTCCAAGGGATACAGTAAACCTGCACTGGTGAATCGGAATCTAATACTGGTCTCCCTGGAGCCATTCAAAGTACAAAATCTTAGAAGATTCGCTCTTCTTATACTTAAGTCGGCATTGTGCCTTTTGTATTCGATCCCAATGCAATTTCTGTTTTTCATGGTCAATGTGAGGGTACACGCTATACAGTAAACCTGCACTGGTGCATCGGAATCTAATACTGGTCTCCAAGGAGCCGCTAATAGCACAAACTCCTAGAGGATTCATTCTTCTTGTACTTAACTCGGCATTGTCCCTTTTGTATTCAATCCTGATGCAATTTCAGTGTTTGATCTTCAATGTGAAGGTTGAGATGATACAGTCGACCTGCACTGGTGCATCGGAATCTAATACTGGTCTCCCATGAGCCACTCAAACCACAAACTCCTGGAAAATTCACCTTCTTGTACATAAGTCGGCATTGTCCCATTAGTATTCAATTCCGATGCAAGTTCTGTGTTTCATGGTCAATGTGAAGGTCCAGGGGATACAGTAAACGTGCACTGGTGCATCGGAATGTAATACTGGTCCCCCAGGAGACGCTCAAATCACAAACTCTTCGATGATTCACACCCCGTGTGCTTTAGTTGCCATTGTGAGTTATGTATTCAATCTCGATGCAATTTCTGTGTTTCATGGGGAATGTGAAGGTCCAAGGGATGCAGTAAACCTGCCATGGTGCATCGGAATCTAATACTGGTCTCGCAGAAGCCGCTCAAAACACAAACCCTTAGAAGATTCACTCTTCTTGTACTTAAGTCGGCATTGTGCCTTTTCTATTCAATCCCGATGCGAGTTATGTGTTTCAATGTCAATGTGAAGGTACAAGGGATACAGTAATACTACACTGGTGCATCGGAATCCAATACTGGTCTCCCAGGAGCCGCTCAAACCACAAACCCTTAGAAAATTCACCTTCTTGTACTTAAGTCGGCTTTGTCCCTTTTGTATTCAATCACGATGCAATTTGTGCGATTCATGGTCAATGTGAAGGTCCAAGGGATACAGTAATCCTACATTGGTGCATCTGAATCTTATACTGGTCTCCCAGGAGCCGCTGAAGACACAAACTCTAAGAAGATTCACTCTTCTTGTACTTAAGTCGGCACTGTGCGTTTAGTATTCAATCCCGATGCAACTTCTGTGTTTCATAGTCAATGTGAAGGTCGAAATGATACAGTCAACCTGGACTGGTGCATCGGAATCTAATACTGGTCTCCCAGGAGCCGCTCAAACCACAAACTCTTAGAAGGTTCACTCTACTTGTACTTAAGTCGGCATTGTGCCTTTTGTATTCAATCCCGATGCGATATCTGTGTTTCATGGTCAATGTGAAGGTCCAAGGGACACAGTAAACCCGCACTGGTGCATCGGAATCTAATACTGGTCTGCCAGGAGCCGCTCAAACCACAAACTCTTAGAAGATTCACTCTTCTTGTAATTAGGTCGGCATTGTGCCTTTTGTATTCTATCCCAATGCAATATCTGTTTTTTTATGGTCAATGTGAGGATACAAGGGATACAGTAATCCTACACTGGTGCATCGGAATCTTATACTGGTCGTCCATGAGCCGCTCAAACTACAAACTCTTCGAAGATTCACACTTCTTGTGCTTAAGTTGGCTTTGTGAGTTTTGTATTCTATCCCGATGCAATGTCTGTGTTTCATGGTCAATGTGAAGATCCAAGGGATACAGTAATGCTGCACTGGTGCATCGGAATCTAATACTGGTCTCCGAGGAGCCGCTCAAACCACAAACTCTTAGAAAATTCACTCTTCTTGTACTTAAGTCCGCAATGCCCCTTTTGAATTCAATCCCGATGCAATTTTTGTGTTTCATGGTCATTGCGAAGGTCAAAGGGATACAGTAAACGTGAACTGGTGCTCGGAATCTAATACATGTCTCCCAGGAAATGCTCGAAGCACGAACTCTTAGAAAATTCACCTTCCTTTACTTAAGTTGGCGTTGTGCATTTTGTATTGAATCCCGATGCAATTTCAGTGTTTCATAGTCAATGTAAATTTCCAAATGATACAGTCAACGTGCGCTGGTGCATCGGAATCTACTACTGGTCTCCCAGGAGCTGCTCAAAGCACAAACTCTTCGAAGATTCACTCTTCTTGTACTTAAGTCGGCATTGTCCCTATTGTATTCAATCCCGATGCAATGTCTGTGTGTAATGGTCAATGTGAAGGTCAAAGGATACAGTAAACATGCTCTGGTGCATCGGAATTTAATACAGGTCTCCCAGGAGACGCTCAAAGCACAAAATCTTCGAAGATCACACTACTTCTGCTTAAGTTGGCATTTTAAGTTTTGTATCCATTTTCGATGCAATTTCTGAGTTTCATGGTCAATGTGAAGGTCCAAGGGATACAGCAAACCTGCACAGGTGCATCGGAATGTAATACTGGTCTGCCAGGAGCCGCTCCAACCACAAACTCTTAGAAGATACACTCTTCTTGTACTTAAGTCGGCATTGTGCCTTTTGTATTCAATCTCAAAGCAAATTCTGTGTTTCATACACAATGTGATGGGCAAAGGGATACAGTAGACCTGCACTGGTGCATCGGAATCTAATACTGGTCTACCAGGAGCCGCTCAAGCCACAAACTCTTCGAAGATTCACTCTTCTTATACTTAAGTCGGCATTGTCCCATTTGTATTGAATCCCGATGCAATTTCTGTATTTCTGGTCAATGTGAAGTTCCAGGGGAAACAGTAAACCTGCACTAGTGCATCGGAGTCTAATACTGGTCTGCCAGGAGCCGCTCCAACCATAAATTCCTAGAAGATTCACTTTTCTTGTACTTAAATCGGCATTGTGCCTTTTGTTCTCAATCCCGATGCGATCTGTATGTTTCATGGTCAACGTGAAGGTCCAAGGGATACAATAAACCTGCACTGGTGCATCGGAATCTAATACTGGTCTCCCAGGAGCCGCTGAAAGCACAAACTCCTAGAGGATTCATTCTTCTTGTACTTAAGTCGGCATTGTCCATTATGTATTCAATCCCGATGCAATTTCTGTGTTTCATAGTCAATGGAAGGTCCAAGGGATACAGTAAACGTGCACTGGTGGATCGGAATATAATACTGGTCCTCCATGAGCCGCTCAAACTACAAACTCTTAGAAGATTCACTCTTCTTGTACTTAAGTTGGCATTGTGCCATTTGTATTCAATCCCGATGCGATATCTGTGTTTCATGGTCAATGTGTTGGTCCAAGGGATACAGTGAACGTGCACTGGTGCATCGGAATCTATTACTGGTCTCTCAGGAGCCACTCAAACCACAAATTCTTAGAAAAGTCACCTTCTTGTACTTAACTCGGCATTCTCCCTTTTGTATTCAATCCCGATGCAATGTCTGTGTTTCATGGTCAATGTGAAGGTCCAAGGGATACAGTAGACGTGAACTGGTGCATCGGAATCTAATACAGGTCTCCCAGGAGCCGCTTAAAGCACAAACTCTTCGAAGATTCACACTTCTTGTGCTTAAGTTGGCTTTATGATTTTTGTATTCTATCCCGATGCAATGTCTGTGTTTCATGGTCAATGTGACGGTCCAAGGGATACAGTACACTTGCACTGGTGCATCGGAATCTAATACTGGTCTCCCAGGAGCTGCTCATAGCACAAACACTTCGAAGATTTATTCTTCTTGTACTTAAGTCGGCATTGTCCCTATTGTATTCAATCCCGATGCAATGTCTGTGTCTAATGGTCAATGTGAAGGTGAAAGGATACAGTAAACATGCTCTGGTGCATCGGAATGTAATACAGGTCTCGCAGGAGGCGCTCAAAGCACAAAATCTTAGAAGATCACACTACTTCTGCTTAAGTTGACAATGTAAGTTTTGTATCCATTTCCGATGCAATTTCTGTGTTTCATGGTCAATGTGAAGGTCCAAGGGATACAGTAAACCTGCACAGGTGCATCGGAATGTAATACTGGTCCCCCATGAGCCGCTCAAGGCACAAACTCTTCGAAGATTCACTCTTCTTGTACTTAAGTCGGCATTGTCCCTTTTGTATTGAATCCCGATGCAATTTCTGTATTTCTGGTCAATGTGAAGTTCCAAGGGAAACAGTAAACCTGCACTAGTGCATCGGAATCTAATACTGGTCTCCCAGGAGCCGCTCAAACCACAAACTCTTTGAAGGTTCACTCTACTTGTACTTAAGTCGGCATTGTGCCTATTGTATTCAATCCCGATGCGATCTATGTGTTTCATGGTCAACGTGAAGGTCCAAGGGATACAATAAACCTGCACTGGTGCATCGGAATCTAATACTGGTCTCCCAGGAGCCGCTGAAAGCACAAACTCCTAGAAGATTCATTCTTCTTGTACTTAAGTCGGCATTGTCCAATTTGTATTCAATCCCGATGCAATTTCTGTGTTTCATGGTCAATGTGAAGGTCCAAGGGATACAGTAAACGTGCACTGGTGCATCGGAATATAATACTGGTCCCCCATGAGCCGCTCAAGGCACAAACTCTTCGAAGATTCACTCTTCTTGTACTTAAGTCGGCATTGTCCCTTTTGTATTGAATCCCGATGCAATTTCTGTATTTCTGGTCAATGTGAAATTCCAAGGGAAACAGTAAACCTGCACTAGTGCATCGGAATCTAATACTGGTCTCCCAGGAGCCGCTCAAACCACAAACTCTTTGAAGGTTCACTCTACTTGTACTTAAGTCGGCATTGTGCCTTTTGTATTCAATCCCGATGCGATCTATGTGTTTCATGGTCAACGTGAAGGTCCAAGGGATACAGTAATCCTACACTGGTGCATCGGAATCTTATACTGGTCTCCCAGGAGCCGCTGAAGGCACAAACTCTAAGAAGATTCACTCTTCTTGTACTTAAGTTGGCATTGTGCCATTTGTATTCAATCCCGATGCGATATCTGTGTTTCATGGTCAATGTGTTGGTCCAAGGGATACAGTAAACGTGCACCGGTTCCATGGGAATCTATTACTGGTCTCTCAGGAGCCACTCAAACCACAAATTCTTAGAAAAGTCACCTCCTTGTACACAGCTCGGCATTCTCCGTTTTGTATTCAATCCCGATGCAATGTCTGTGTTTCATGGTCAATGTGAAGGTCCAAGGGATACAGTAGACGTGAACTGGTGCATCGGAATCTAATACAGGTCTCCCAGGAGACGCTTAAAGCACAAACTCTTTGAAGATTCACACTTCTTGTGCTTAAGTTGGCTTTGTGAGTTTTGTATTCTATCCCGATGCAATGTCTGTGTTTTATGGTCTATGTGAAGGTCCAAGGGATACAGTAATCCTGCACTGGTGCATCGGGAACTAATACTGGTCTCCGAGGAGCCGCTCAAACCACAAACTCTTAGAAAATTCACTCTTCTTGTACTTAAGTCCGCAATGCTCCTTTTGAATTCAATCCCGATGCAATATCTGTGTTTCATGGTCATTGTGAAGGTCAAAGGGATACAGTAAACGTGAACTGGTGCTCGGAATCTAATACATGTCTCCCAGGAAATGCTCGAAGCACAAACTCTTTGAAAATTCACCTTCCTTTATTTAAGTCGGCGTTGTGCATTTTGCATTGAATCCCGATGCAATTTCAGTGTTTCATAGTCAATGTAAATTTCCAAATGATACAGTCAACGTGCACTGGTGCATCGGAATCTACTACTGGTCCCCAGGAGCTGCTCAAAGCACAAACTCTTCGAAGACTCACTCTTCTTGTACTTAAGTCGGCATTGTCCCTATTGTATTCAATCCCGATGCAATGTCTGTGTTTAATGGTCAATGTGAAGGTCAAAGGATACAGTAAACATGCTCTGGGGCATCGGAATTTAATACAGGTCTCCCAGGAGGCGCTCAAAGCACAAAATCGTCGAAGATGACACTACTTCTGCTTAAGTTGGCATTGTAAGTTTTGTATCCATTTCCGATGCTATTTCTGTGTTTCATGGTCAATGTGAAGGTCCAAGGGATACAGTAAACCTGCACAGGTGCATCGGAATGCAATACTGGTCTGCCAGGATCCGCTCCAACCGCAAACTCTTAGAAGATACACTCTTCTTGTACTTAAGTCGGCATTGTGCCTTTTGTATTCAATCCCAATGCAAATTCTGTGTTTCATACACAATGTGATGGGCAAAGGGATACAGTAGACTTGCACTGGTGCATCGGAATCTAATACTGGTCTCCCAGGAGCTGCTCAAGGCACAAACTCTTAGAAGATTCACTCTTCTTGTACTTAAGTCGGCATTGTCCCTTTTGTATTGAATCCCGATGCACTTTCTGTATTTCTGGTCAATGTGAAGTTCCAAGGGAAACAGTAAACCTGCACTAGTGCATCGGAATCTAATACTGGTCTGCCAGGAGCCGCTCCAACCATAAACTCCTAGAAGATTCACTTTTCTTGTACTTAAATCGGCATTGTGCCTTTTGTTCTCAATCCCGATGCGATCTATGTGTTTCATGGTCAACGTGAAGGTGCAAGGGATACAATAAACCTGCACTGGTGCATCGGAATCTAATACTGGTCTCCCAGGAGCCGCTGAAAGCACAAACTCCTAGAGGATTCATTCTTCTTGTACTTAAGTCGGCATTGTCCATTTTGTATTCAATCCCGATGCAATTTCTGTGTTTCATGGTCAATGTGAAGGTCCATGGGATACAGTAAATCTGCACTGGTGCATCGGAATCTAATACTGGTCTCTCAGGAGCCGCTCAACCCACAAACTCTTAGAAAATTCACCTTCTTGTACGTAAGTCGGCATTGTGTATTTTGTATTCAATCCCGATGCATTATCCGTGTTCATAGTCAATGTTAAGGTCGAAATGATACAGTAAACCTGCACTGGTGCATCATAATGTAATACTGGTCTCCCAGCAGCCGCTGAAAACACAACCTCCTAGAGGATTCATTCATCTTGTACTTAAGTCGGCATTGTCCCTTTTGTATTCGATCCCGATGCAATGTCTGTATTTCATGGTCAATGTGAAGGTCCAAATGATACAGTCAACCTGCACTGGTGCATCGGAATCTAATACTTGTCTCCCAGGAGCCGCTCAAAGCACAAACTCGTAGAAGATTCACTCATCTTGTACTTAAGTCGGCATAATGCCATTTGTATTCAATACCGATGCGATTTCTGTGTTTCATGGTCAATGCAAAGGACCAAGAGAGACAGTAAACCTGCCCTGGTGCATCGGAATATAATACTGGTCTCTCAGGAGCCGCTCAAACCACAAACTCTGAGAAAATTCACCCTCTTGTACTTAAGTCGGCATTGTGCTTTTGTATTCAATCCCGATGCAATTTCTGTGATTCGTCGTCAATGTGAAGGTCCAAGGGATACAGTTATCCTGCACTGGTGCATCGGAATCCAATGCTGGTCTTCCAGGAGCCGCTGAAGTCACAAACTCTTAGAGGATTCACTCTTCTTGTACTTAAGTCAGCAATGTGCATTTTGTATTCAATCCCGATGCAATTTCTGTGTTTCATAGTCAATGAGAATCTAGAAATGATACAGTCAACCAGCACTGGTGCATCGGAATCTAATACTGGTCTCCCAGGAGCCGCTCAAAGCAAAAACTGTTCAAAGATTCACTCTTCTTTTACATAAGTCGGTATTGTGCATTTTGTATTAAATCCCGATGCAATTTCTATGTTTCGTGGACAATGAGAATGTCTAAGGGATACAGTAAATCTGCACTGGTTCATCGGAATCTAATACTGGTCACCCATGAGCCGCTCAAACGACAAACTCTTAGAAGATTCACTCTTCTTGTATATAAGTCGCCATTATGCCTCTTGTATTCAATCCCAATGCAATGTCTGTGCTTCATGGAGAATTTGAAGGTCCAAGGGATACAGTAAACCTGCACTGGTGCTTCGGAATCTAAAACTGGTCTCCCAGGAGCCGCTCCAACCACAAACCCGTAGAAGATTCACTCTTCTTGTACTTAAGTCTTCATTGTCCCTTTTGTATTCAATCCCAATGCACATTCTGTGTTCCATGGTCAATGTGACGTTGCAAATGATACAGTCAACCTGCACTGGTGCATCGGAATCTAAACCTGGTCTCCCAGGAGCCGTTCAAAACACAAACTCTTAGAAGATTCACTCTTCTTGTACTTAAGTCGGCATTGTCCCTATTGTGTTCAATCCCGATGCAATATTTGTGTTTCATGGACAATGTGAAGGTCCAGGGGATACAGTTAACCTGCACTGGTGCATCGGAATCTAATACTGGTCTCCAAGAAGCCGCTCAAAGCTCAAACTCTTAGAAGATTCAATCTTCTTGTACTTATGTCGGCATTGTCCCAATTGTATTCAATCCCGATGCAATTTCTGTGTTTCGTGGTCAATGTGAAGGTCAAAGGGATACAGTAAACGTGCACTGGTGCATCGGAATAGATACAGGTCCCCCAGGAGACGCTCAAATCACAAACTCTTCGATGATTCACACCTCGTGTGCTTTAGTTGGCATTGTGAGTTTTGTATCCAATCCCAATGCAATTTCTGTTTTTCTTGGTCAATGTGAGGGTACAAGTTATACAGTAAACCTGCACTGGTGCATCAGAGTCCAATACTGGTCTCCCAATAGCCGCTCAAACAACAAACACTTAGAAAATTCACCTTCTTGTACTTACGTCGGCTTAGTCCCTTTTGTATTCAATCACGATGCAATTTCTGCGATTCATGGTCAATGTGAAGGTCCAAGGGATACAGTAATCCTACACTGGTGCATCGGAATTTTATACTGGTCTCCCAGAAGCCGCTGAAGACACAAACTCTAAGAAGATTCACTCTTCTTGTACTTAAGTCGGCACTGTGCATTTAGTATTCAATCACGATGCAATTTCTGTGTTTCATAGTCAATGTGAAGGTCCAAATGAGACAGTCAGCCTGCACTGTTTCATCGGAATCTAATACTGGTCTCCCAGGAGCCGCTCAAACCACGAACTCTTAGAACGTTTACTCTTCTTATACTTAAGTCGGCATTGTGCCTTTTGTATTCAATCCCGATGCGATTTCTGTGTTTCATGGTCAATGTGAAGGTCCAAGGGACACAGTAAACCTGCACTGGTGCACCGGAATCTAATACTGGTCTCCCAGGAGCGCTCAAAGCACAAACTCCTAGAAGATTCACTCCTCTTGTACTTAAGTCGGCATTGTGCCTTTTGTATTCAACCCCAATGAGATATCTGTGTTTCATGGTCAATGTGAAGGTCCAAGGGGTACAGTAAACCTGCACTGGTGCATCGGAATCTAGTACTGGTCACCCATGAGCCGCTCAAACTACAAACTCTTAGAAGATTCACTCTTCTTCTACTTAAGTTAGCATTGTGCCATTTGGATTCAATCCCGATGAGATATCTGTGCATTATGTTCAATGTGTTGGTCCAAGGCATACAGTAAACGTGAACTGGTGCATCGGAATCTAATACTGGTCTCTCAGGAGCCACTCAAACCACAAATTCTTAGAAAAGTGACCTTCTTGTACTTAACTCGGCATTCTCCCTTTTGTATTCAATCTCAATGCAATGTCTGTGTTTCATGGTCAATGTGAAGGTCGAAGGGATACAGTAAGCGTGAACTGGTGCATCGGAATCTAATACAGGTCTCCCAGGAGACGCTCAAAGCACAAACTTTTCGGAGATTCACACTTCCTGTGCTTAAGTTGGCATTGTGAGTTTTGTATTCTATCCCGATGCAAATTCTGTGTATCATGGTCAATGTGAAAGTCCAAGGGATACAGTAAAGAAGCACTGGTGCATGGGAATCTAATACTGGTCTGCCAGGAGCCGCTCCAACCACAAACTCTTAGAAGATTCACTCTTCTTGTACTTAAATCGGCATTGTGCCTTTTGTACTCAATCCCTATGCGACCTCTGTGTTTCATGGTCAATGTGAAGGTCCAAGGGATACAATAAACCTGCACTGGTGCGTCGGAATTTAATTCTGGTCTCCTAGGAGCCGCTGAAAGCGAAAACTCCTAGAGGATTCATTCTTCTTTTACTTCAGTCGGCATTGTCCCTTTTGTATTCAATTCCGTGGCAATTTCTGTGTTTCATGGTCAATGTGAAGGTCCAAGGGATACAGTAAATCTGGACTCATGCATCGGAATCTAATACTGGTCTCTCAGGAGCCGCTCAACCCAAAAATTCTTACAAAATTCACCTTCTTGTACTTAAGTCGGCATTGTGAGTTTTGTATGCTATCCCGATGCAATTTCTGTGTTCCATGGTCAATGTGAAGGTCCAAGGGATACAGTAAAGAAGCACTATTGCATGGGAATCTAATACTGGTCTGCCAGGAGCCGCCCAAACCACAAACTCTTAGAAGATCCACTCTTCTTGTACTTAAGTCCGCATTGTGCCTTTTGTATTCAGTCCCGAAGCAATTTCAGTGTTTCATAGTCAATGTGAAGGTTCAAATGATACAGTCAACCAGCACTGGTGCATCGCAATCTTATACTGGTCTCCCAGGAGCCGCTCAAAGCACAAAACCTTATAAGATTCACTCTTCTTGTACTTAAGTCGGCATTGTGCTTTTGTATTCAATCCCGATGCAATTTCTGTGTTTCATAGTCAATGTGAATGTCCAAATGATACAGTCAACCTGCACCGGTGCATCGGAATCTAATACTGGTCTCCCAGGAACCGCTCAAAGCACAAACTTTTCAAAGATTCACTCTTCTTTTACTTAAGTCGGTATTGTGCATTTTGTATTCAATCCCGATGCAATTTCTATGTTTCGTGGTCAATGAGAATGTCCAAGGGATACAGTAAACCTGCACTGGTTCATCGAAAACTAATACTGGTCCCCCATGAGCCGCTCAAACGACAAACTCTTAGAAGATTCACTCTTCTTGTATTTAAGTCGCCATTGTGCCTCTTGTATTCAATCCCGATGCAATGGCTGTGCTTCATGGTCAATGTGAAGGTCCAAGGGATGCAGTAAACCTGCACTGGTGCTTCGGAATCTAATACTGGTCTGCCAGCAGCCGTTCCAACCACAAACACTTAGGAGGTACACTCTTCTTGTACTTAAGTCGGCATTATGCCTTTTGTATTCAATCCCTATGCAATATCTGTGTTTCATACACAATGTGATGGTCCAAGGGATACAGTAAACCTGCACTGGTGCATCGGAATCTAATACTGGTCTCCCAGGAGCCGCTCAAGGCACAAAGTCTTAGAAGATTCACTCTTCTTGTACTCAAGTCGGCATTGTCCCTTTTGTATTGAATCCCGATGCAATTTCTGTATTTCATGGTCAATGTGAAGTTCCAAGGGAAACATTAAACCTTCACTAGTGCATCGGAATCTAATACTAGTCTGCCAGGAGCCGCTCCAACCACAAACTCTTAGAAGATTCACTCTTCTTGTACTTAAGTCAGCATTGTGCCTTTTGTATTCAATCCCGAAGCAATTTCAGTGTTTGATAGTCAATGTGAAGGTTCAAATGATACAGTCAACCTGCATTGGTGCATCGCAGTCTTATACTGGTCTCCCAGGAGCCGCTCAAAGCACAAACCCTTATAAGATTCACTCTTCTTGTACTTAAGTCGGCATTGTGCATTTGTATTCAATCCCGATGCAATTTCTGTGTTTCATGGGCAATGTGATGGTCCAAGGGATACAGTAAACCTGCACTGGTGCATCAGAAACTAATACTGGTCTCTCAGGAGCCACTCAAACCACAAATTCTTAGAAAAGTCACCTTCTTGTACTTAAGTTGGCATTGTCCCTATTGTATTCAATCCCGATGCAATTTCTGTGTTTCGTGGTCAATGTGAAGGTCAAAGGGATACAGTAAACGTGCACTGGTGCATCGGAATATATACAGGTCCCCCAGGAGACGCTCAAATCACAATCTCTTCGATGAATCATACCTCGTGTGCTTTAGTTGGCATTGTGAGTTTTGTATCCAATCCCAATGCAATTTCTGTTTTTCTTGGTCAATGTGAGGGTACAAGTTATACAGTAAACCTGCACTGGTGCATCAGAGTCCAATACTGGTCTCCCAATAGCCGCTCAAACCACAAACACTTAGAAAATTCACCTTCTTGTACCTAAGTCGGCTTTGTCCCTTTTGTATTCAATCACGATGCAATTTCTGCGATTCATGGTCGATGTGAAGGTCCAAGGGATACAGTAATCCTACACTGGTGCATCGGAATTTTATACTGGTCTCCCAGAAGCCGCTGAAGACACAAACTCTAAGAAGATTCACTCTTCTTTTACTTAAGTCGGCACTGTGCATTTAGTATTCAATCCCGATGCAATTTCTGTGTTTCATAGTCAATGTGAAGGTCCAAATGAGACAGTCAGCCTGCACTGTTTCATCGGAATCTAATACTGGTCTCCCAGGAGCCGCTCAAACCACGAACTCTTAGAACGTTCACTCTTCTTATACTTAAGTCGGCATTGTGCCTTTTGTATTCAATCCTGATGCGATTTCTGTGTTTCATGGTCAATGTGAAGGTCCAAGGGACACAGTAAACCTGCACTGGTGCATCGGAATCTAATACTGGTCTCCCAGGAGCGCTCAAAGCACAAACTCTTAGAAGATTCACTCCTCTTGTACTTAAGTCGGCATTGTGCCTTTTGTATTCAACCCCAAAGAGATATCTGTGTTTCATGGGCAATGTGAAGGTCCAAGGGATACAGTAAACCTGCACTGGTGCATCGGAATCTAGTACTGGTCTCCCATGAGCCGCTCAAACTACATTCTCTTAGAGGATTCACTCTTCTTGTACTTAAGTTAGCATTGTGCCATTTGGATTCAATCCCGATGAGATATCTGTGCATTATGTTCAATGTGTTGGTCCAAGGGATACAGTAAACGTGAACTGGTGCATCAGAATCTAATACTGGTCTCTCAGGAGCCACTCAAACCACAAATTCTTGGAAAAGTGACCTTCTTGTACTTAACTCGGCATTCTCCCTTTTGTATTCAATCTCAATGCAATGTCTGTGTTTCATGGTCAATGTGAAGGTCCAAGGGATACAGTAAACGTGAACTGGTGCATCGAAATCTAATACAGGTCTCCCAGGAGACGCTCAAAGCACAAACTCTTCGAAGATTCACACTTCTTGTGCTTAAGTTGGCATTGTGAGTTTTGTATTCTATCCCGATGCAAATTCTGTGTTTCATGGCCAATGTGAAAGTCCAAGGGATACAGTAAAGAAGCACAGGTGCATGGGAATGTAATACTGGTCTGCCAGGAGCCGCCCAAACCACAAACCCTTAGAAGATTCACTTTTCTTGTACTTAAGTCCGCATTGTGCCTTTTGTATTCAATCCCGAAGCAATTTCAGTGTTTCATAGTCAATGTGAAGGTTCAAATGATACAGTCAACCAGCACTGGTGCATCGCAATCTTATACTGGTCTCCCAGGGCCGCTCAAAGCACAAACCCTTATAAGATTCACTCTTCTTGTACTTAAGTCGGCATTGTGTTTTTGTATTCAATCCCGATGCAATTTCTGTGTTTCATAGTCAATGTGAATGTCCAAATGATACAGTCAACCTGCACCGGCGCATCGGAATCTAATACTGGTCTCCCAGGAGCCGCTCAAAGCACAAACTTTTCAAAGATTCACTCTTCTTTTACTTAAGTCGGTATTGTGCATCTTGTATTCAATCCCGATGCAATTTCTATGTTTCGTGGTCAATGAGAATGTCCAAGGGATACAGTAAACCTGCACTGGTTCATCGGAAACTAATACTGGTCCCCCATGAGCCGCTCAAACGACAAACTCTTAGAAGATTCACTCTTCTTGTATTTAAGTCGCCATTGTGCCTCTTGTATTCAATCCCGATGCAATGGCTGTGCTTCATGGTCAATGTGAAGGTCCAAGGGATGCAGTAAACATGCACTGGTGTTTCGGAATCTAATACTGGTCTGCCAGCAGCCGTTCCAACCACAAACACTTAGAAGGTACACTCTTCTTGTACTTAAGTCGGCATTATGCCTTTTGTATTCAATCCCAATGCAATATCTGTGTTTCATACACAATGTGATGGTCCAAGAGATACAGTAAACCTGCACTGGTGCGTCGGAATCCTATACTGGTCTCCCAGGAGCCGCCCAAGGCACAAAGTCTTAGAAGATTCACTCTTCTTGTACTCAAGTCGGCATTGTCCCTTTTGTATTGAATCGCGATGCAATTTCTGTATTTCATGGTCAATGTGAAGTTCCAAGGGAAACAGTAAACCTTCACTAGTGCATCGGAATCTAATACTGGTCTGCCAGGAGCCGCTCCAACCACAAACTCTTTGAAGATTCACTCTTCTTGTACTTAAGTCGACATTGTGCCTTTTGTACTCAATCCCTATGCGATCTCTGTGTTTCATGGTCAATGTGAAGGTCCAAGGGATACAATAAACCTGCACTGGTGCATCGGAATATAATTCTGGTCTCCCAGGAGTCGCTGAAAGCGAAAACTCCTAGAGGAATCATTCTCCTTTTACTTAAGTCGGCATTGTCGCTTTTGTATTCAATCCCGATGCAATTTCTGTGTTTCATGGTGAATGTGAAGGTCCAAGGGATACAGTAAACCTGCACTGGTGCTTCGGAATCTGAAACTGGTCTCTCAGGAGCCGCTCAAACCACAATCTCTTAGAAAATTCACCTTCTTGTACTTAAGTTGGCATTGTGAGTTATGTATTCAATCCCGATGCAATTTCTGTGTTTCATGATCAATGTGAAGGTCCAAGGGACACAGTAAACCTGCACTGGTGCATCGGAATCTAATACTGGCCTGCCAGGAGCCGCCCAAAACACAAACTCTTGGAAGATTCACTCTTCTTGTACTTAAGTCGGCATTGTGCCTTTTGTATTCAATCCCGAAGCAATTTCAGTGTTTGATAGTCAATTTGAAGGTTCAAATGATACAGTCAACCTGCACTGGTGCATCGCAATCTTATACTGGTCTCCCAGGAGCCGCTCAAAGCACAAACCCTTATAAGATTCTCTCTTCTTGTACTTAAGTCGGCATTGTGCTTTTGTATTCAATCCCGATGCAATTTCTGTGTTTCATGGGCAATGTGAAGGTCCAAGGGATACAGTAAACCTGCAGTGGTGCATCAGAAACTAATACTGGTCTCTCAGGAGCCACTCAAACCACAAATTCTTAGAAAAGCCACCTTCTTGTACTTAAGTCCGCATTGTCCCTATTGTATTCAATCCCGATGCAATTTCTGTGTTTCGTGGTCAATGTGAAGGGCAAAGGGATACAGTAAACGTGCACTGGTGCATCGGAATATATACAGGTCCCCCAGGAGACGCTCAAATCACAAACTCTTCGATGATTCACACCTCGTGTGCTTTAGTTGGCATTGTGAGTTTTGTATCCAATCCCAATGCAATTTCTGTTTTTCTTGGTCAATGTGAGGGTACAAGTTATACAGTAAACCTGCACTGGTGCATCAGAGTCCAATACTGGTCTCCCAATAGCCGCTCAAACCACAAACACTTAGAAAATTCACCTTCTTGTACTTAAGTCGGCTTTGTCCCTTTTGTATTCAATCACGATGCAATTTCTGCGATTCATGGTCAATGTGAAGGTCCAAGGGATACAGTAATCCTACACTGGTGCATCGGAATTTTATACTGGTCTCCCAGAAGCCGCTGAAGACACAAACTCTAAGAAGATTCACTCTTCTTGTACTTAAGTCGGCACTGTGCATTTAGTATTCAATCCCGATGCAATTTCTGTGTTTCATAGTCAATGTGAAGGTCCAAATGAGACAATCAGCCAGCACTGTTTCATCGGAATCTAATACTGGTCTCCCAGGAGCCGCTCAAACCACGAACTCTTAGAACATTCACTCTTCTTATACTTAAGTCGGCATTGTGCCTTTTGTATTCAATCCCGATGCGATTTCTGTGTTTCATGGTCAATGTGAAGGTCCAAGGGACACAGTAAACCTGCACTGGTGCATCGGAATCTAATACTGGTCTCCCAGGAGCGCTCAAAGCACAAACTCTTAGAAGATTCACTCCTCTTGTACTTAAGTCGGCATTGTGCCTTTTGTATTCAACCCCAATGAGATATCTGTGTTTCATGGGCAATGTGAAGGTCCAAGGGATACAGTAAACCTGCACTGGTGCATCGGAATCTAGTACTGGTCTCCCATGAGCCGCTCAACCTACAAACTCTTAGAAGATTCACTCTTCTTGTACTTAAGTTAGCATTGTGCCATTTGGATTCAATCCCGATGAGATATGTGTGCATTATGTTCAATGTGTTGGTCCAAGGGATACAGTAAACGTGAACTGGTGCATCGGAATCTACTACTGGCCTCTCAGGAGCCACTCAAACCACAAATTCTTAGAAAAGTTACCTTCTTGTACTTAACTCGGCATTCTCCCTTTTGTATTCAATCTCAATGCAATGTCTGTGTTTCATGGTCAATGTGAAGGTCCAAGGGATACAGTAAACGTGAACTGGTGCATCGGAATCTAATACAGGTCTCCTAGGAGACGCTCAAAGCACAAACTCTTCGAAGATTCACACTTCTTGTGCTTAAGTTGGCATTGTGAGTTTTGTATTCTATCCCGATGCAAATTCTGTGTTTCATGGTCAATGTGAAAGTCCAAGGGATACAGTAAAGAAGCACTGGTCCATGGGAATCTAATACTGGTCTGCCAGAAGCCGCCCAAACCACAAACTCTTAGAAGATTCACTTTTCTTGTACTTAAGTCGGCATTGTGCATTTTGTATTCAATCCCGAAGCAATTTCAGTGTTTCATAGTCAATGTGAATGTCCAAATGATACAGTCAACCTGCACCGGTGCATCGGAATCTAATACTGGTCTCCCAGGAGCCGCTCAAAACACAAACTGTTCAAAGATTCACTCTTCTTTTACATAAGTCGGTATTGTGCATTTTGTATTCAATCCCGATGCAATTTCTATGTTTCGTGGTCAGTGAGAATGTCCAAGGGATACAGTAAACGTGCACTGGTTCATCGGAATCTCTTACTGGTCCCCCATGAGCCGCTCAAACGACAAACTCTTAGAAGATTCACTCTTCTTGTATTTAAGTCGCCATTGTGCCCCTTGTATTCAATCCCGTTGCAATGTCTGTGCTTCATGGTCAATGTGAAGGTCCAAGGGATACAGTAAACCTGCACTGGTGCTTCGGAATGTAATACTGGTCTGCCAGCAGCCGCTCCAACCACAAACTCTTAGAGGATACACTCTTCTTGTACTTAGGTCGGCATTGTCCCTTTTGTATTCAATCGCGAAGCAATTTCAGTGTTTCATAGTCAATGTGAAGATTCAAATGATACAGTCAACCAGCACTGGTGCATCGCAATCTTATACTGGTCTCCCAGGAGCCGCTCAAAGCACAAACCCTTATAAGATTCACTCTTCTTGTACTTAAGTCGGCATTGTGCTTTTGTATTCAATTCCGATGCAATTTCTGTGTTTCATAGCCAATGTGAATGTCCAAATGATACAGTCAACCTGCACCGGTGCATCGGAATCTAATACTGGTCTCCGAGGTGCCGCTCAAAGCACAAACTTTTTAAAGATTCACTCTTCTTTTACTTAAGTCGGTATTGTGCATTTTGTATTCAATCCCGATGCAATTTCTATATTTCGTGGTCAATGAGAATGTCCAAGGGATACAGTTACACCTGCACTGGTTCATCGGAAACTAATACTGGTCCCCCATGAGCCGCTCAAACGACAAACTCTTAGAAGATTCACTCTTCTTGTATTTAAGTCGCCATTGTGCCTCTTGTATTCAATCCCGATGCAATGGCTGTGCTTCATGGTCAATGTGAAGGTCCAAGGGATGCAGTAAACCTGCACTGGTGCTTCGGAATCTAATACTGGTCTGCCAGCAGCCGTTCCAACCACAAACACTTAGAAGGTACACTCTTCTTGTACTTAAGTCGGCATTGTCCCTTTTGTATTCAATTCCGATGCATTTTCTGTGTTTCATGGTGAATGTGAAGGTCCAAGGGATACAGTAAACCTGCACTGGTGCTTCGGAATCTGAAACTGGTCTCTCAGGAGCCGCTCAAACCACAATCTCTTAGAAAATTCACCTTCTTGTACTTAAGTTGGCATTGTGAGTTTTGTATTCAATCCCGATGCAATTTCTGTGTTTCATGGTCAATGTGAAGGTCCAAGGGACACAGTAAACCTGCACTGGTGCATCGGAATCTAATACTGGTCTGCCAGGAGCCGCCCAAAACACAAACTCTTAGAAGATTCACTCTTCTTGTACTTAAGTCGGCATTGTGCATTTTGTATTCAATCCCGAAGCAATTTCAGTGTTTGATAGTCAATGTGAAGGTTCAAATGATACAGTCAACCTGCACTGGTGCATCGCAATCTTATAGTGGTCTAACAGGAGCCGCTCAAAACACAAACCCTTATAAGATTCACTCTTCTTGTACTTAAGTCGGCATTGTGCTTTTGTATTCAGTCCCGATGCAATTTCTGCGTTTCATGGGCAATGTGAAGGTCCAAGGGATACAGTAAACCTGCACTGGTGCATCAGAAACTAATACTGGTCTCTCAGGAGCCACTCAAACCACAAATTCTTAGAAAAGTCACCTTCTTGTACTTAACTCGGCAATCTCCCCTTTGTATTCAATCCCGATGCAATGTCTGTGTTTCATGGTTAATGTGAAGGTCCGAGGGATACAGTAAACGTGAACTGGTGCATCGGAATCTAATACAGGTCTCCCAGGAGACGCTCAGAGCAAAAACTCTTCGATGATTCACACTTCTTGTGCTTAAGTTGGTATTGTGAGTTTTGTATTCAATCCCGAAGCAATTTCAGTGTTTGATAGTCAATGTGAAGGTTCAAATGATACAGTCAACCTGCACTGGTGCATCACAATCTTATACTGGTCTCCCAGGAGCCGCTCAAAAACACAAACCCTTATAAGATTCACTCTTCTTGTACTTAAGTCCTCATTGTGCTTTTGTATTCAATCCCGATGCAATTTCTGTGTTTCATTGGCAATGTGAAGGTCCAAGGGATACAGTAAACCTGCACTGGTGCATCGTAATCTAATACTGGTCTCCCAGGAGCCGCTGAAAGCACAAAATCCTAGAAGATTCATTCTTCTTGTACTGAAGTCGGCATTGTGCTTTTTGTATTCAATCCCGATGCAATTTCTATGTTTCATGGTCAATGTGAAGGTCCAAGGGATACAGTAAACCTGCACTGGTTCATCGGAATCTAATACTGGTCTCCCAGGAGCCGCTGAAAACACAAACTCATAGAGGATTCATTCTTCTTGTACTTATCTCGGCATTTTCCCATTTGTAATCAATCCCAATGCAATTTCCGTGTTTCATGGTCAATGTGAAGGTCCAAGGGATACAGTGAACCTGCACTGGTGCATCGGAATATAATACTGGTCTCTCAGGAGCAACTCAAACCACAAACTCTTGCAAAATCACCTTCTTGTACTTAAGTCGGCATTGTCCCTTTAGTATTCAATTCCGATGCAAGTTCTGAGTTTCATGGTCAATGTGAAGGTCCAAGGGATACAGTAAACCAGCACTGGTGCATCGGAATGTAATACTTGTCTGCCAGGAGCCGCTCAAATGTCAAACTCTTAGAAGATTCACTCCTCTAATACTTAAAATGGCATTGTGCCTTTTGTATTCAATCCCAATCAGATATCTGTGTTTCATGGTCAATGTGAAGGTCCAAGGGATACAGTAAACCTGCACTGGTGCATCGGAATCTAATACTGGTCTCCCATGAGCCGCTCAAACTACAAACCCTTAGAAGATTCACTCTTCTTGTACTTAAGTTGGCATTGTGCCATTTGTATTCAATCCCGATGAGATAACTGTTCTTCATGGTCAATGTGTTGGTCCAAGGGATACAGTATACGTGCACCGGTGCATCGGAATGTAATACTGGTCTCTCAGGAGCCACTCTAACCACAAATTCTTAGAAAAGTCACCTTCTTGTACTTAACTCGGCGTTCTCCCTTTTGTATTTAATCCCGATGCAATGTCTGTGTTTCATGGTCAAAGTCAAGGTCCGAGGGATACAGTAAACGTGAACTGGTGCATCGGAATCTAATACAGGTCTCCCAGGAGACGCACAAAGCGCAGACTCTTCGAAGATTCACACTTCTTGTGCTTAAGTTGGCATTGTGAGTTCTGTATTCTATCCCGATGCAATTTCTGTGTTTCATGGTCAATGTGATTTTCCAAGGGATACAGTAAAGTAGCACTGGCGCATCGGAATCTAATACTGGTCTGCCAGGAGCCGCCCAAACCACAAACTCTTAGAAGATTCACTCCTGTTGTACTTAAGTCGGCATTGTGCATTTTGTATTTAATCCGGAAGCAATTTTAGTGTTTGATAGTCAATGTGAAGGTTCAAATGATACAGTCAACCTGCACTGGTGCATCGGAATCTAATACTTGTCTGCCAGCAGCCGCTCAAACCACAAACTCTTAGAAGATTCACTCTTCATTCCTTAAGTCGGTATTGAGCCTTTTGTATTCATTCCCGATGCGATTTCTGTGTTTCATGGTCAATGTGAAGGTCCAAGGGATACAGTAAACCTGCACTGGTTCATCGGAATCTAATACTGGTCTCCCAGGAGCCGCTGAAAGCAGAAACTCATAGAGGATTCATTCTTCTTGTACTTATGTCGGCATTTTCCATCTTGTATTCAATCCCGATGCAATTTCTGTGTTTCATGGTCAATGTGAAGGTCCAAGGCATACAGTGAACCTGCTCTGGTGCATCGGAATCTAATACTGGTCTCTCAGGAGCCACTCAAACCACAAACTCTTGGAAAATTCACCTTCTTGTACTTAAGTCGGCATTGACCTTTTAGTATTCAATTCCGATGCAAGTTCTGTGTTTCATGGTCAATGTGAAGGTGCAAGGGATACAGTAAACCTGCACTGGTGAATCGGAATCTAATACTGGTCTCCCTGGAGCCGTTCAAAGTACAAAATCTTAGAAGATTCACTCTTCTTGTACTTAAGTCGGCATTGTGCTTTTTGTATTCAATCCCAATGCGATTTCTGATTGTAATGGTCAATGTGAGGGTACAAGTTATACAGTAAACCTGCACTGGTGCATCGGAATCTAATACTGGTCTCCCAGGAGCCGCTAAAACACAAACTCCTAGAGGATTCATTCTTCTTGTACTTAACTCGGCATTGTCCCTTTTGTATTCAATCCCGATGTAAATTCAGTGTTTGATAGTCAATGTGAAGGTTCAAATGATACAGCAACCTGCACTGCTGTATCGCAATCTTATACTGGTCTCCCAGGAGCCGCTCAAAGCACAAACCCTTATAAGATTAACTCTTCTTGTACTTAAGTCGGCATTGTGCTTTTGTATTCAATCCCGATGCAATTTCTGTGTTTCATGGGCAATGTGAAGGTCCAAGGGATACAGTAAACCAGCACTGGTGCATCGGAATCTAATACCGGTCTCCCAGGAGCCCCTGAAAGCACAAACTCCTAGAAGATTCATTCTTCTTGTATTAAGTCGGCATTGTGCCTTTTGTATTCAATCCGGATGCGATTTCTGTGTTTCATGGTCAATGTGAAGGTCCAAGGGATACAGTAAACCTGCACTGGTGCATCGGAATCTAATACTGGTCTCTCAGGAGCCACTCAAACCACAAACTCTTAGAAAATTCACCTTCTTGTACTTAAGTCGGCATTGTCCCTTTAGTATTCAATTCCGATGCAAGTTCTGTGTTTCATGGTCAATGAGAAGATCAAAGGGATACGAAAACGTGCACTGGTGCATCCGAATCTAATACAGGACTCCGAGGAGACCATCAAAGCACAAGCTCTTCGAAGATCCACACTTCTTGTGCTTAAATTGGCATTGTGAGTTTTGTATTCAATCCCGATGCAATTTCTGTGTTTCATGGTCAATGTGAAGATCAAAGGGAATACGAAAACGTGCACTGGTGCATCCGAATCTAATACAGGACTCCGAGGAGACCATCAAAGCACAAGCTCTTCGAGGATCCACACTTCTTGTGCTTAAATTGGCATTGTGAGTTTTGTATTCAATCCCGAAGCAATTTCTGTGTTTCATGGGCAATGTGAAGGTGCAATTGATACAGTAAACCAGCACTGGTGCATCGGAATCTAATACTGGTCTCCCAGGAGCCGCTCAAAGCACAAACACTTCGAAGATTAACTCTTCTTTTACATAAGTCGGTATTGTGCATTTTGTATTCAATCTTGATGCATTGTCTGTGCTTCATGGAGAATGTGAAGGTCCAAGGGATACAGTAATCCTGCACTGGTGCTTCGGAATCTAAAACTGGTCTCTCAGGAGCCGCTCAAACCACAAACTCTTAGAAAATTCACTCTTCTTGTACTTAAGTGGGCATTGTGCCTTTTTTATTCAATCCCGATGCGATTTCTGTGTTTCATGGTCAATGTGAAGGTCCAAGGGATACTGTAAACCTGCACTGGTGCATCGGAATCTAATACTGGTCTCCGAGGAGCCGTTGAAAGCACAAACTGGAAGAGGATTCATTCTCCTTGTACTTTAGTCGGCATTGTCCCTTTTGTATTCAATCCCGATGCAATTTCTGTGTTTCATGGTCAATGGGAAAGTCCAAGGGATACAGTAAACCTGCACTGTTGCATCGGAATCTAATATTGGTCTCCCAGGAGCCGCTCCAAATACAAACCCGTAGAAGATTCACTCTTCTTGTACTTAAGTCTTCATTGTCCCTTTTGTATTCAATCCCGATGTACATTCTGTGTTTCATGGTCAGTATGACGTTGCAAATGATACAGTCAACCTGCACTGGTGCATCGGAATGTAATACTGGCCTTCCAGGAGCCGCTCAAAGCACAAAATCTTAGAAGATTCACTCTTCTTGTACTTGAGTCGGCATTGTGCATCTTGTATTGAATCCCGATGCAATTTCTGTGATTCTTGGGCAATGTGAAGGTCCAAGGGATACAGTAATCCTGCACTGGTGCATCGGAATCTAATACTGGTCTCCCAGGAGCCGCTCAAATCACAAACTCTTAGAAGAATCACTCTTCTTTCACTTATGTCGGCATTGTCGATTTTGTATTCAATCCCGATGCAAATTCTGTGTTTTATGGTCAATGTGAAGTTCCATGGGATACAATAAACCTGCACTGGTGCATCGGAATCTAATACTGGTGTCTCAGGAGCCGCTCCAACCACAAACTCTTAGGAGATTCACTCTTCTTGTATTTAAGTCGGCATTGTGCATTAAGTATTCAATCCCGATGCAATATCCGTGTTTCATAGTCAATGTTAAGGTCCAAATGATACAGTAAACCTGCACTGGTGCATCGGAATCTAATACTGGTGTCTCAGGAGCCGCTCCAACCACAAACTCTTAGGAGATTCACTCTTCTTGTATATAAGTCGGCATTGTGCCTTAAGTATTCAATCCCGATGCAATATCCGTGTTTCATAGTCAATGTTAAGGTCCAAATGATACAGTAAACCTCCACTGGTTCATCGGAATCTAATACTGGTCACCCATGAGCCGCTCAAACGACAAACTCTTAGAAGCATCACTCTTCTTGTATTTAAGTCGCCATTGTGCCTCTTGTATTCAATCCCGATGCACTGTCTGTGTTTCATGGTCAATGTGAAGGTCCAAGGGATACAGTAAACCTGCACTGGTGCATCGGAATCTAAAACTGGTCTCTCAGGAGCCGCTCAAATCACAAACTCTTAGTAAATTCTCCTTCTTGTACTTAATTCGGCATTGTCGCTTTTGTATTCAATCCCGATGCAATTACTGTGTTTAATGGTGAATCAGAAGGTCAAAGGGTTACTGTAAACGTGCTCAGGTGCATCGGAATCTAATACTGGTCTGCGAGGAGCCGCTCCAACCACAAATTCTTAGAAGATTCACTTTCTTGTACTTAAGTCGGCATTGTGCCTTTTGTAGTCAATTCCGAAGCAATTTCTGAGTTTCATACACAATGTGGCGGTCCAAGGGATACAGTAAACCTGCACTGGCGCATCGGAATAAAATACTGGTCTCCCGGGAGCCGCTCAAAGCACAAATTCTTAGAAGATTCACTCTTCTTGTACTTAAGTCGGCATTGTCCCTTTTGTATTCAATCCCGATGCAATTTCTGTGTTTCATGGTGAATGTGAAGTTCCAAGGGTTACAGTAAACCTGCACTGGTGCATCGGAATCTAATATTGTTCTGCCAGGAGCCGCTCCAACCACAAACATTTAGAAGATTCACTTTCTTGTACTTAAGTCGGCATTGTGCCTTGTGTATTCAATCCCGAAGCAATTTCTGAGTTTCATACACAATGTGACGGTCCAAGGGATACAGTAAACCTGCACTGGCGCATCGGAATAAAATACTGGTCTCCCGGGAGCCGCTCAAAGCACAAACTCTTAGAAGATTCACTCTTCTTGTACTCAAATCGGCATTGTGCCTTTTGTATTCAATCCCGATGCGATTTCTGTGTTTCATGGTCAATGTGAAGGTCCAAGGGATACAGTAAACCTGCACTGGTACATCATAATGTAATACTGGTCTCTCAGGAGCCGCTCAAACCACAAACTCTTAGAAAATTCACCTTCTTGTACTTAAGTCAGCATTGTGCCTTTTGTATTCAGTCCCGATGCAATTTCTGTGTTTCATACACAATGAGATGGTCCAAGGGATACAGTAAACCTGCACTGGTGCATCGGAATCTAATACTGGTCTCCCAGGAGCCGCTCAAGGCACAAACTCTTAGAAGATTCACTCTTCTTGTACTCACGTCGGTATTGTCCCTTTTGTATTAAGTCCCGATGCGATTTCTGTTTTTCATGGTCAATGTGAAGTTCCAAGGGAAACAGTAAACCTGCACTTTTGCATCGGAATCTAATACTGGTCTGCCAGGAGCCGCTCCAACCACAAACTCTTGGAAGATTCTCTGTTCTTGTACTTAAATCGGCATTGTGCCTTTTGTACTCAATCCCTATGCGATCTCTGTGTTTCATGGTCAATGTGAAGGTCCAAGGGATACAATAATCCTGCACTGGTGCATCGGAATCTAATACTAGTCTGCCAGGAGCCGCTCCAACCACAAACTCTTAGAAGATTCACTCTTCTAGTATTTATGTCGTCATTGTGCCTTAAGTATTCAATCCCGATGCAATATCCGTGTTTCATAGTCAATGTTAAGGTCCAAATGATACAGTAAACCTGCACTGGTGCATCGGAATGTGATACTGGTCTCCCAGCAGCCGCTGAAAACACAACCTCCTAGAGGATTCATTCTTCTTGTACTTAAGTCGGCATTGTCCCTTTTGTATTCGATCCCGATGCAATTTCTGTATTTCATGGTCAATGTGAAGGTCCAAATGATACAGTCAACCTGCACTGGGGCATCGGAATCTAATACTTGTCTCCCAGGAGCCGCTCAAAGCACAAACTCTTAGAAGATTCACTCTTCTTGTACTTAAGTCGGCATTGTCCCTTTTGTATTCAATCCCGATGCAATTTCTGTGTTTCATGGTCAATGAGAAAGTCCAAGGGATACAGTAAACCTGCACTGTTGCATCGGAATCTAATATTGGTCTCCCAGGCGCCGCTCAAACCACAAACCCGTAGAAGATTCACTCTTCTTGTACTTAAGTCCTCATTGTCCCTTTTGTATTCAATCCCGATGTACATTCTGTGTTTCATGGTCAATGTGACGTTGCAAATGATACAGTGAACTTGCACTGGTGCATCGGAATGTAATACTGGCCTTCCAGGAGCCGCTCAAAGCACAAAATCTTAGAAGATTCACTCATCTTGTACTTAAGTCGGCATTGTGCATTTTGTATTGAATCCCGATGCAATTTCTGTGATTCTTGGGCAATGTGAAGGTCCAAGGGATACAGTAAACCTGCACTGGTGCATCGGAATCTAATACTGGTCTCCCAGGAGCCGCTCAAATCACAAACTCTTAGAAGATTCACTCTTCTTTCACTTATGTCGGCATTGTCCATTTTGTATTCAATCCCGATGCAATTTCTGTGTTTTATGGTTAATGTGAAGTTCCATGGGATACAGTAAACCTGCACTGGTGCATTGGAATCTATTACTGGTGTCTCAGGAGCCGCTCCAACCACAAACTCTTAGGAGATTCACTCTTCTTGTATTTAAGTCGGCATTGTGCCTAAGTATTCAATCCCGATGCAATATCCTTGTTTCATAGTCAATGTTAAGGTCCAAATGATACAGTAAACCTGCACTGGTGCATCGGAATGTAATACTGGTCTCCCAGCAGCCGCTGAAAACACAACCTCCTAGAGGATTCATTCTTCTTGTACTTAAGTCGGCATTGTGCCTTTTTTATTCAATCCCGATGCGATTTCCGTGTTTCATGGTCAATGTGAAGGTCCAAGGGATTCTGTAAACCTGCACTGGTGCATCGGAATCTAATACTGGTCTCACAGGAGCCGTTGAAAGCACAAACTCCATGAGGATTCATTCTTCTTGTACTTTAGTCGGCATTGTCCCTTTTGTATTCAATCCCGATGCAATTTCTGTGTTTCATGGTCAATGGGAAAGTCCAAGGGATACAGTAAACCTGCACGGTTGCATCGGAATCTAATATTGGTCTCCCAGGAGCCGCTCCAACCACAAACCCGTAGAAGATTCACTCTTTTTGTACTTAAGTCTTCATTGTCCCTTTTGTATTCAATCCCGATGTACATTCTGTGTTTCATGGTCAATGTGACGTTGTAAATGATACAGTCAACCTGCACTGGTGCATCGGAATGTAATACTGGCCTTCCAGGAGCCGCTCAAAGCACAAAATCTTAGAAGATTCACTCATCTTGTACTTAAGTCGGCATTGTGCATCTTGTATTGAATCCCGATTCAATTTCTGTGATTCTTGGGCAATGTGAAGGTCCAAGGGATACAGTAAACCTGCACTGGTGCATCGGAATCTAATACTGGTCTCCCAGGAGCCGCTCAAATCACAAACTCTAAGAAGATTCACTCTTCTTTCACTTATGTCGGCATTGTCCATTTTGTATTCAATCCCGATGCAATTTCTGTGTTTTATGGTCAATGTGAAGTTCCATGGGATACAGTTAACCTGCACCGGTGCATCGGAATCTAATACTGGTGTCTCAGGAGCCGCTCCAACCACAAACTCTTAGGAGATTCACTCTTCTTGTATTTAAGTCGGCATTGTGCCTTAAGTATTCAATCCCGATGCAATATCCGTGTTTCATAGTCAATGTTAAGGTCCAAATGATACAGTAAACCTGCACTGGTGCATCGGAATGTAATACTGGTCTCCCAGCAGCCGCTGAAAACACAACCTCCTAGAGGAATCATTCTTTTTGTACTTAAGTCGGCATTGTCCCTTTTGTATTCGATCCCGATGCAATTTCTGTATTTCATGGTCAATGTGAAGGTCCAAATGATACAGTCAACCTGCTCTGGTGCATCGGAATCTAATACTTGTCTCCCAGGAGCCGCTCAAAGCACAAACTCTTAGAAGATTCACTCTTCTTGTACTTAAGTCGGTATTGTGCCATTTGTATTTAATACCGATGCGATTTCTGTGTTTCATGGTCAATGCAAAGGTCCAAGAGATACAGTAAACCTGCCCTGGTGCATCGGAATATAATACTGGTCTCTCAGGAGCCGCTCAAACCACAAACTCTTAGAAGATTCACTCTTCTTGTACTTAAGTCGGCATTGTCCCTTTTGTATTAAATCCCGATGCAATTTCTGTGTTTCATGGTGAATACTGTAAACCTGCACTGGTGCATCGGAATCTAATACTGGTCTCCCAGGAGCCTTTGAAAGCACAAACTCCAAGAGGATTCATTCTTCTTGTACTTTAGTCGGCATTGTCCCTTTTGTATTCAATCCCGATGGAATTTCTGTGTTTCATGGTCAATGGGAAAGTCCAATGGATACAGTAAACCTGCAATGTTGCATCGGAATCTAATATTGGTCTCCCAGGAGCCGCTCCAACCACAAACCCGTAGAAGATTCACTCTTCTTGTACTTAAGTCTTCATTGTCCCTTTTGTATTCAATCCCGATGTACATTCTGTGTTTCATGGTCAATGTGACGTTAAAAACGATACAGGCAACCTGCACTGGTGCATCGGAATGTAATACTGGCCTTCCAGGAGCCGCTCAAAGCACAAAATCTTGTAAGATTCACTCTTCTTGCACTTAAGTCGGCATTGTGCATCTTGTATTGAATCCCGATGCAATTTCTGTAATTCTTGGGCAATGTGAAGGTCCAAGGGATACATTAAACCTGCACTGGTGCATCGGAATCTAATACTGGTCTCCTAGGAGCCGCTCAAATCACAAACTCTTAGAAGATTCACTCTTCTTTCACTTATGTCGGCATTGTCCATTTTGTATTCAATCCCGATGCAATGTCTGTGTTTTATGGTCAATGTGAAGTTCGATGGGATACAGTAAACCTGCACTGGTGCATCGGAATCTAATACTGGTGTCTCAGGAGCCGCTCCAACCACAAACTCTTAGGAGATTCACTCTTCTTGTATTTAAGTCGGCATTGTGCCTTAAGTATTTAATCCCGATGCAATATCCGTGTTTCATAGTCAATGTTAAGGTCCAAATGATACAGTAAACGTGCACTGGTGCATCGGAATGTAATACTGGTCTCCCAGCAGCCGCTGAAAACACTACCTCCTAGAGGATTCATTCTTCTTGTACTTAAGTCGGCATTGTCCCTTTTGTATTCGATCCCGATGCAATTTCTGTATTTCCTGCTCAATGTGAAGGTCCAAATGATACAGTCAACCTGCACTGGTGCATCGGAATCTATTACTTGTCACCGAGGAGCCGCTCAAAGCACAAACTCTTCGAAGATTAACTCTTCTTTTACATAAGTCGGTATTGTGCATTTTGTATTCAATCCCGATGCAATTTCGATGTCTCATGGTCAATGAGAATGTCCAAGGGATACAGTAAACCTGGACTGGTTCATCGGAATCTAATACTGGTCCCCCATGAGCCGCTCAAACGACAAACTCTTAGTAGATTCACTCTTCTAGTATTTACGTCGCCATTGTGCCTCTTGTATTCAATCCCAATGCAATGTCTGTGCTTCATGGAGAATGTGAAGGTCCAAGGGATACAGTAAACCTGCACTGGAGCTTCGGAATCTAAAACTGGTATCTCAGGAGCCGCTCAAACCACAAACTCTTAGAAAATTCACTCTTCTTGTACTTAAGTCGGCATTGTGCCTTTTTTATTCAATCCCGACGCGATTTCTGTGTTTCATGGTCAATGTGAAGGTCCAAGGGATACTGTAAACCTGCACTGGTGCATCGGAATCTAATACTGGTCTCCCAGGAGCCGTTGAAAGCACAAACTCCAAGAGGATTCATTCTTCTTGTACTTTAGTCGGCATTGTCCCTTTTGTATTCAATCCCGATGCAATTTCGGTGTTTCATGGTCAATGGGAAAGTCCAAGGGATACAGTAAACCTGCACGGTTGCATCGGAATCTAATATTGGTCTCCCAGGAGCCGCTCCAACCACAAACCCGTAAAAGATTCACTCTTCTTGTACTTAAGTCTTCATTGTCCCTTTTGTATTCAATCCCGATGTACATTCTGTGTTTCATGGTCAATGTGACGTTGTAAATGATACAGTCAACCTGCACTGGTGCATCGGAATGTAATACTGGCCTTCCAGGAGCCGCTCAAAGCACAAAATCTTAGAAGATTCACTCATCTTGTACTTAAGTCGGCATTGTGCATCTTGTATTGAATCCCGATTCAATTTCTGTGATTCTTGGGCAATGTGAAGGTCCAAGGGATACAGTAAACCTGCACTGGTGCATCGGAATCTAATACTGGTCTCCCAGGAGCCGCTCAAATCACAAACTCTTAGAAGATTCACTCTTCTTTCACTTATGTCGGCATTGTCCCTTTTGTATTAAATCCCGATGCAATTTCTGTGTTTCATGGAGAATGTGAATGTCCAAGGGATACTGTAAACCTGCACTGGTGCATCGGAATCTAATACTGGTCTCCCAGGAGCTGTTGAAAGCACAAACTCCAAGAGGATTCATTCTTCTTGTACTTTAGTCGGCATTGTCCCTTTTGTTTTCAATCCCGATGCAATTTCTGTGTTTCATGGTCAATGGGAAAGTCCAAGGGATACAGTAAACCTGCACTGTTGCATCGGAATCTAATATTGGTCTCCCAGGAGCCGCTCCAACCACAAACCCGTAGAAGATTCACTCTTCTTGTACTTAAGTCTTCATTGTCCCTTTTGTATTCAATCCCGATGACCATTCTGTGTTTCATGGTCAATGTGACGTTAAAAATGATACAGGCAACCTGCACTGGTGCATCGGAATGTAATACTGGCCTTCCAGGAGCCGCTCAAAGCACAAAATCTTGTAAGATTCACTCTTCTTGCACTTAAGTCGGCATTGTGCATCTTGTATTGAATCACGATGCAATTTCTGTGATTCTTGGGCAATGTGAAGGTCCAAGGGATACATTAAACCTGCACTGGTGCATCGGAATCTAATACTGGTCTCCTAGGAGCCGCTCAAATCACAAACTCTTAGAAGATTCACTCTTCTTTCACTTATGTCGGCATTGTCCATTTTGTATTCAATCCCGATGCAATTTCTGTGTTTTATGGTCAATGTGAAGTTCCACGGGATACAGTAAACCTGCACTGGTGCATCGGAATCTAATACTGGTGTCTCAGGAGCCGCTCCAACCACAAACTCTTAGGAGATTCACTCTTCTTGTATTTAAGTCGGCATTGTGCCTTAAGTATTCAATCCCGATGCAATATCCATGTTTCATAGTCAATGTTAAGGTCCAAATGATACAGGAAATGTGCACTGGTGCATCGGAATGTAATACTGGTCTCCCAGCAGCCGCTGGAAACACAACCTCCTAGAGGATTCATTCTTCTTGTACTTAAGTCGGCATTGTCCCTTTTGTATTCGATCCCGATGCAATTTCTGTATTTTATGGTCAATGTGAAGGTCCAAATGATACAGTCAACCTGCACTGGTGCATAGGAATCGAATACTTGTCTCCCAGGAGCCGCTCAAAGCTCAAACTCTTAGAAGATTCACTCTTCTTGTACTTAAGTCGGCATTGTGCCATTTGTATTCAATACCGATGCGATTTCTGTGTTTCATGGTCAATGCAAAGGTCCAAGAGATACAGTAAACCTGCTCTGGTTCACGGAATCTAATACTGGTCTCTCAGGAGCCGCTCAAAGCACTAACACTTAGAAAATTCACCTTTTTGTACTTAAGTCGGCATTGTACCTTTTGTATTCAATCCCGATGCAATTTCTGTGATTCGTGGTCAATGTGAAGGTCGATGGATACAGTAATCCAGCACTGGTGCATCGGAAACCAATGCTGGTCTCCCAGGAGCCGCTGAAGTCACAAACTCTTAGAAGATTCACTCTTCTTGTACTTAAGCCAGCATTGTGCATTTTGTATTCAATCCCGATGCAATTTCGATGTCTCATGGTCAATGAGAATGTCCAAGGGATACAGTAAACCTGCACTGGTTCATCGGAATCTAATACTGGTCACCCATGAGCCGCTGAAACGACAAACTCTTAGTAGCTTCACTCTTCTTGTATTTAAGTCGCCATTGTGCCTCTTGTATTCAATCCCGATGCACTGTCTGTGTTTCATGGTCAATGAGAATGTCCAAGGGATACCGTAAACCTGCACTGGTTCATCGGAATCTAGTACTGGTCACCCATGAGTCGCTCAAACGACAAACTCTTAGAAGCTTCACTCTTCTTGTATTTAAGTCGCCATTGTGCCTCTTGTATTCAATCCCGATGCACTGTCTGTGTTTCATGGTCAATGTGAAGGTCCAAGGGATACAGTAAATCTGCACTGGTTCATCGGAATCTTATACTGGTCTCCCATGAGTCGCTCAAACCACAAACCCTTAGAAGATTCACCCTTCCTGTATTAAAGTCGCCATTGTGCCTTTTGTATTCAATCCCGATGCAATTACTGTGTTTAATGGTCAATGTGAACGTCCACGGGATACAGTAAACCTGCACTGGTGCATCGGAATCTAATACTGGTCTGCGAGGAGCCGCTCCAACCACAAACTCTTAGAAGATTCACTTTCTTATACTTAAGTCGGCATTGTGCCTTTAGTATTCAATCCCGAAGCAATTTCTGAGTTTCATACACACTGTGACGGTCCAAGGGATACAGTAAACCTGCACTGGTGCATCGGAATCTAATACTGTTCTGCCAGGAGCCGCTCCAACCACAAACTCCTAGAAGATTAACTCTTCTTGTACTCAAATCGGCATTGTGCCTTTTGTATTCTATCCCGATGCGATTTCTGTGTTTCATGGTCAATGTGAAGGTCCAAGGGATACAGTAAACCTGCACTGGTGCATCGGAATCTAATACTGGTCTCCCAGGAGCCGCTGAAAGCACAAACTTCTAGAGGATTCATTCTTCTTGTGCTTTAGTCGGCATTGTCCATTTTGTATTCAATCCCAATGCAATATCTGTTTTTCATGGTCAATGTGAAGGTCCAAGCGATACAGTAAACCTACACTGGTGCATCGGAATCTAAAACTGGTATCTCAGGAGCCGCTCAAACAACAAAGTCTTAGAGAATTTACGTTATTGTACTTAAGTCGGCATTATTACTTTTGTATTCAATCCCGATGCAATTTCTGTGAGTGATGGTAAATGTGAAGGTCGAAGGGATACAGTAATCCGGCACTGGTGCATCGGAATCTAATACTGGACTCCCAGGAGCCGCACGAAGCACAAACTCTTAGAGGATTCAGTCTTTCTGTAGTTAAGCCGGTATTGTGCATTTTGTATTCAATCCCGGTGCCATTTCTATGTTTCATGGTCAATGAGAATGTCGAAGGGATACAGTAAACCTGCACTGGTTCATCGGAATCTAATACTGGTCTCCCATGAGCCGCTAAAGCCACGAACTCTTAGAAGATTCACTCTTCTTGTACTTAAGTCGTCTTTGTGCCTTTTGTATTCAATCCCGATGCGATTTCTGTGTTTCATGGTCAATGTGAAGGTGCAAGGGATACAGTAAACCTGCACTGGTTCATCGAAATCTTATACTGGTCTCCCATGAGCCGCTCAAACCACAAACTCTTAGAGGGCTCACCCTTCTTGTATTTAAGTCGCCATTGTGATTTTTTTTATTCAATCCCGATCCGATGTCTGTGTTTCATGGTCAATGTGAAGGTCCACGGGATATAGTAAACCTGCACTGGTACATCGGAATCTAAAACTAGTCTCTCAGGAGCCGCTTAAACCACAAACTCTTAGAAAATTCTCCTTCTTGTACTTAATTCGGCATTGTCCCTTTTGTATTCAATCCCGATGCTATTACTGTGTTTAATGGTGAATTAGAAGGTCAAAGGGATACTGTAAACGTGTTCTGGTGCATCGGAATCTAATACAGGTCTCCGAGGAGACGGTCAAAGCACATACTCTTCGAAGATTTACAATACTTGTGCTTAAGTTGGCATTGTGAGTTTTGTATTCAATCCCGATGCAATATCTGTCTTTCGTGGTCAATGTGAAGGTCCACGGGATACAGTAAACCTGCACTGGTGCATCGGAATCTAATACTGGTCTGCGAGGAGCCGCTCCAACCACAAACTCTTAGAAGATTCACTTTTTTGTACTTAAGTCGGCATTGTGCATTTTGTATTCAATCCCGAAGCAATTCCTGCGTTTCATGGTGAATGTGAAGTACCAAGGGTTACAGTAAACCTGCACTGGAGCATCGGAATCTAATACTGTTCTGCCAGGAGCCGCTCCAACCACAAACTCTTAGAAGATTAACTCTTCTTGTACTCAAATCGGCATTGTGCCTTTTGTATTCAATCCCGATGCGATTTCTGTGTTTCATGGTCAATGTGAAGGTCCAAGGGATACAGTAAACCTGCACTGGTGCATCGGAAGCTAATACTGGTCTGCCAGGAGCCGCTGAAAGCACAAACTTCTAGAGGATTCATTCTTCTTGTACTTTAGTCGGCATTGTCCATTTTGTATTCAATCCCTATGCAATTTCTGTGTTTCATGGTCAATGTGAAGGTCCAAGCGATACAGTAAACCTGTACAGGTGCATCGGAATCTAAAACTGGTATCTCAGGAGCCGCTCAAACCACAATGTCTTAGAGAATTCACCTAATTGTTTTTATGTCGGTATTATCACTTTTGTATTCAATCCCGATGCAATTTCTGTGTTTCTTGGTAAATGTGAAGATCCAAGGGATATAGTAAACCTGCACTGGTTCATCGAAATCTACTACTGCTCTCCCATGAGCCGCTCAAACGACAAACTCTTAGAAGATTCACTCTTCTTGTATTGAGGTCGCCATTGTGCCTTTTGTATTCAATCCCGATGCGATGTCTGTGTTTCATGGTCAATGTGAAGGTCCAAGGGACACAGTAAACCTGCACTGGTGCATCGGAATCTAAAACAGGTCTCTCAGGAGCCGCTCAAACCACAAACTCCTAGAAAATTCTCCTTCTTGTACTTAATTCGGCATTGTCCCTTTTGTATTCAATCCTGATGCTATTACTGTGTTTAATGGTGAATTAGAAGGTCAAAGCGATACTGTAAACGTGCTCTGGTGCATCGGAATCTAATACAGGTCTCCCAGGAGACGCTCAAAGCACATACTCTTCGAAGATTTACAATACTTGTGCTTAAGTTGGCATTGTGAGTTTTGTATTCAATCCCGATGCAATATCTGTGTTTCGTGGTCAATGTGAAGGTCCACGGGATACAGTAAACCTGCACTGGTGCATCGGAATCTAATACTGGTCTCCCGGGAACCGCTCAAAGCACAAACTCTTACAAGATTCACTCTTCTTGTACTTAAGTCGGCATTGTCCCCTTTGTATTCAATCCCGATGCAATTTCTGTGTTTCATAGTGAATGTGAAGTACCAGGGGTTACAGTAAACCTGCACTGGAGCATCGGAATCTAATACTGTTCTGCCAGGAGCCGCTCAAACCACAAACTCTTAGAAGATTAACTCTTCTTGTACTCAAATCGGCATTGTGCCTTTTGTACTCAATGCCGATTCGATTTCTGTGTTTCATGGTCAATGTGAAGGTCCAAGGGATACAGTAAACCTGCACTGGTACATCGCAATCTAATACTGGTCTCACAGGAGCCGCTCAAACGACAAACTTTTAGAAAATTCACCTTCTTGTACTTAAGTCGGCATTGTCCGTTTTGTATTGAATCCCGATGCAATATCTGTGTTTAATGGTGAATCTGAAGGTCAAAAGGATACTGTAAACGTGCTCTGGGGCATCGGAATCTAATACAGGTCTCCCAGGAGACGCTCAAAGCACATACTCTTCGAAGATTTACATTACTTGTGCTTAAGTTGGCATTATGAGTTTTGTATTCAATCCCAATGCAATTTCTGTGTTTCATGGTCAATGTGAAGTTCCAAGGGATACAGTAAACCTGAACTGGTGCGTCGGAATCTAATACTGGTCAGCCAGGAGCCGCTCCATCCACAAACTTAGAAGATTCACTTTCTTGTACTTAAGTCGGCATTGTGCCTTTTGTATTCAATCCCGATACAATTACTGTGATTTGTGGTCAATGTGAAGGTCCATGGATACATTAATCCTGCACTGGTGCATCGGAGTCCAATGCTGGTCTCCCAGGAGCCGCTGAAGTCACAAACTCTTAGAAGATTCACTCTTCTTGTGCTTAAGCCAGCATTGTGCATTTTGTATTCAATCCCGATGAAATTTCGATGGTTCATGGTCAATGAGAATGTCCAAGGGATACAGTAAACCTGCACTGGTGCATCGGAATGTGATACTGGTCTCCCAGCAGCCGCTGAAAACACAACCTCCTAGAGGATTCATTCTTCTTGTACTTAAGTCGGCATTGTCCCTTTTGTATTCGATCCCGATGCAATTTCTGTATTTCATGGTCAATGTGAAGGTCCAAATGATACAGTCAACCTGCACTGGTGCATCGGAATCTAATACTTGTCTCCCAGGAGCCGCTCAAAGCACAAACTCTTAGAAGATTCACTCTTCTCGTACTTAAGTCGGCATTGTGCCATTTGTATTCAATACCGATGCGATTTCTGTGTTTCATGGTCAATGCAAAGGTCCAAGAGATACAGTAAACCTGCTCTGGTGCATCGGAATATAATACTGGTCTCTCAGGAGCCGCTCAAGCCACAAACTCTTAGAAGATTCACTCTTCTTGTACTTAAGTCGGCATTGTCCCTTTTGTATTCAATCCCGATGCAATTTCTGTGTTTCATGGTCAATGGGAAAGTCCAAGGGATACAGTAAACCTGCACGGTTGCATCGGAATCTAATATTGGTCTCCCAGGAGCCGCTCCAACCACAAACCCGTAGAAGATTCACTCTTCTTGTACTTAAGTCTTCATTGTCCCTTTTATATTCAATCCCGATGTACATTCTGTGTTTCATGGTCAATGTGACGTTGTAAATGATACAGTCAACCTGCACTGGTGCATCGGAATGTAATACTGGCCTTCCAGGAGCCGCTCAAAGCACAAAATCTTAGAAGATTCACTCATCTTGTACTTAAGTCGGCATTGTGCATCTTGTATTGAATCCCGATTCAATTTCTGTGATTCTTGGGCAATGTGAAGGTCCAAGGGATACAGTAAACCTGCACTGGTGCAACGGAATCTAATACTGGTCTCCCAGGAGCCGCTCAAATCACAAACTCTAAGAAGATTCACTCTTCTTTCACTTATGTCGGCATTGTCCATTTTGTATTCAATCCCGATGCAATTTCTGTGTTTTATGGTCAATGTGAAGTTCCATGGGATACAGTTAACCTGCACCGGTGCATCGGAATCTAATACTGGTGTCTCAAAGCCGCTCCAACCACAAACTCTTAGGAGATTCACTCTTCTTGTATTTAAGTCGGCATTGTGCCTAAAGTATTCAATCCCGATGCAATATCCGTGTTTCATAGTCAATGTTAAGGTCCAAATGATACAGTAAACCTGCACTGGTGCATCGGAATGTAATACTGGTCTCCCAGCAGCCGCTGAAAACACAACCTCCTAGAGGAATCATTCTTTTTGTACTTAAGTCGGCATTGTCCCTTTTGTATTCGATCCCGATGCAATTTCTGTATTTCATGGTCAATGTGAAGGTCCAAATGATACAGTCAACCTGCTCTGGTGCATCGGAATCTAATACTTGTCTCCCAGGAGCCGCTCAAAGCACAAACTCTTAGAAGATTCACTCTTCTTGTACTTAAGTCGGTATTGTGCCATTTGTATTTAATACCGATGCGATTTCTGTGTTTCATGGTCAATTCAAAGGTCCAAGAGATACAGTAAACCTGCCCTGGTGCATCGGAATATAATACTGGTCTCTCAGGAGCCGCTCAAACCACAAACTCTTAGAAGATTCACTCTTCTTGTACTTAAGTCGGCATTGTCCCTTTTGTATTAAATCCCGATGCAATTTCTGTGTTTCATGGTGAATACTGTAAACCTGCACTGGTGCATCGGAATCTAATACTGGTCTCCCAGGAGCCTTTGAAAGCACAAACTCCAAGAGGATTCATTCTTCTTGTACTTTAGTCGGCATTGTCCCTTTTGTATTCAATCCCGATGGAATTTCTGTGTTTCATGGTCAATGGGAAAGTCCAAGGGATACAGTAAACCTGCAATGTTGCATCGGAATCTAATATTGGTCTCCCAGGAGCCGCTCCAACCACAAACCCGTAGAAGATTCACTCTTCTTGTACTTAAGTCTTCATTGTCCCTTTTGTATTCAATCCCGATGTACATTCTGTGTTTCATGGTCAATGTGACGTTAAAAACGATACAGGCAACCTGCTCTGGTGCATCGGAATGTAATACTGGCCTTCCAGGAGCCGCTCAAAGCACAAAATCTTGTAAGATTCACTCTTCTTGCACTTAAGTCGGCATTGTGCATCTTGTATTAAATCCCGATGCAATTTCTGTAATTCTTGGGCAATGTGAAGGTCCAAGGGATACATTAAACCTGCACTGGTGCATCGGAATCTAATACTGGTCTCCCAGGAGCCGCTCAAATCACAAACTCTTAGAAGATTCACTCTTCTTTCACTTATGTCGGCATTGTCCATTTTGTATTCAATCCCGATGCAATGTCTGTGTTTTATGGTCAATGTGAAGTTCGATGGGATACAGTAAACCTGCACTGGTGCATCGGAATCTAATACTGGTGTCTCAGGAGCCGCTCAAACCACAAACTCTTAGGAGATTCACTCTTCTTGTATTTAAGTCGGCATTGTGCCTTAAGTATTCAATCCCGATGCAATATCCGTGTTTCATAGTCAATGTTAAGGTCCAAATGATACAGTAAACGTGCACTGGTGCATCGGAATGTAATACTGGTCTCCCAGCAGCCGCTGAAAACACAACCTCCTAGAGGATTCATTCTTCTTGTACTTAAGTCGGCATTGTCCCTTTTGTATTCGATCCCGATGCAATTTCTGTATTTCCTGGTCAATGTGAAGGTCCAAATGATACAGTCAACCTGCACTGGTGCATCGGAATCTATTACTTGTCACCGAGGAGCCGCTCAAAGCACAAACTCTTCGAAGATTAACTCTTCTTTTACATAAGTCGGTATTGTGCATTTTGTATTCAATCCCGATGCAATTTCGATGTCTCATGGTCAATGAGAATGTCCAAGGGATACAGTAAACCTGGACTGGTTCATCGGAATCTAATACTGGTCCCCCATGAGCCGCTCAAACGACAAACTCTTAGTAGATTCACTCTTCTAGTATTTACGTCGCCATTGTGCCTCTTGTATTCAATCCCGATGCAATGTCTGTGCTTCATGGAGAATGTGAAGGTCCAAGGGATACAGTAAACCTGCACTGGAGCTTCGGAATCTAAAACTGGTATCTCAGGAGCCGCTCAAACCACAAACTCTTAGAAAATTCACTCTTCTTGTACTTAAGTCGGCATTGTGCCTTTTTTATTCAATCCCGACGCGATTTCTGTGTTTCATGATCAATGTGAAGGTCCAAGGGATACTGTAAACCTGCACTGGTGCATCGGAATCTAATACTGGTCTCCCAGGAGCCGTTGAAAGCACAAACTCCAAGAGGATTCATTCTTCTTGTACTTTAGTCGGCATTGTCCCTTTTGTATTCAATCCCGATGCAATTTCGGTGTTTCATGGTCAATGGGAAAGTCCAAGGGATACAGTAAACCTGCACGGTTGCATCGGAATCTAATATTGGTCTCCCAGGAGCCGCTCCAACCACAAACCCGTAGAAGATTCACTCTTCTTGTACTTAAGTCTTCATTGTCCCTTTTGTATTCAATCCCGATGTACATTCTGTGTTTCATGGTCAATGTGACGTTGTAAATGATACAGTCAACCTGCACTGGTGCATCGGAATGTAATACTGGCCTTCCAGGAGCCGCTCAAAGCACAAAATCTTTGAAGATTCACTCATCTTGTACTTAAGTCGGCATTGAGCATCTTGTATTGAATCCCGATTCAATTTCTGTGATTCTTGGGCAATGTGAAGGTCCAAGGGATACAGTAAACCTGCACTGGTGCATCGGAATCTAATACATGTCTCCCAGGAGCCGCTCAAATCACAAACTCTTAGAAGATTCACTCTTCTTTCACTTATGTCGGCATTGTCCATTTTGTATTCAATCCCGATGCAATTTCTGTGTTTTATGGTCAATGTGAAGTTCCATGGGATACAGTAAACCTGCACCGGTGCATCGGAATCTAATACTGGTGTCTCAGGAGCCGCTCCAACCACAAACTCTTAGGAGATTCACTCTTCTTGTATTTAAGTCGGCATTGTGCCTTAAGTATTCAATCCCGATGCAATATCAGTGTTTCATAGTCAATGTTAAGGTCCAAATGATACAGTAAACCTGCACTGGTGCATCGGAATGTGATACTGGTCTCCCAGCAGCCGCTGAAAACACAACCTCCTAGAGGAATCATTCTTCTTGTACATAAGTCGGCATTGTCCCTTTTGTATTCGATCCCGATGCAATTTCTGTATTTCATGGTCAATGTGAAGGTCCAAATGATACAGTCAACCTGCTCTGGTGCATCGGAATCTAATACTTGTCTCCCAGGAGCCGCTCAAAGCACAAACTCTTAGAAGATTCACTCTTCTTGTACTTAAGTCGGTATTGTGCCATTTGTATTCAATACCGATGCGATTTCTGTGTTTCATGGTCAATGCAAAGGTCCAAGAGATACAGTAAACCTGCTCTGGTGCATCGGAATATAATACTGGTCTCTCAGGAGCCGCTCAAACCACAAACTCTTAGAAGATTCACTCTACTTGTTCTTAAGTCGGCATTGTCCCTTTTGTATTAAATCCCGATGCAATTTCTGTGTTTCATGGAGAATGTGAATGTCCAAGGGATACTGTAAACCTGCACTGGTGCATCGGAATCTAATACTGGTCTCCCAGGAGCCGTTGAAAGCACAAACTCCAAGAGGATTCATTCTTCTTGTACTTTAGTCGGCATTGTCCCTTTTGTATTCAATCCCGATGCAATTTCTGTGTTTCATGGTCAATGGGAAAGTCCAAGGGATACAGTAAACCTGCACTGTTGCATCGGAATCTAATATTGGTCTCCCAGGAGCCGCTCCAACCACAAACCCGTAGAAGATTCACTCTTCTTGTACTTAAGTCTTCATTGTCCCTTTTGTATTCAATCCCGATGTACATTCTGTGTTTCATGGTCAATGTGACGTTAAAAATGATACAGGCAACCTGCGCTGGTGCATCGGAATGTAATACTGGCCTTCCAGGAGCCGCTCAAAGCACAAAATCTTGTAAGATTCACTCTTCTTGCACTTAAGTCGGCATTGTGCATCTTGTATTGAATCACGATGCAATTTCTGTGATTCTTGGGCAATGTGAAGGTCCAAGGGATACATTAAACCTGCACTGGTGCATCGGAATCTAATACTGGTCTCCTAGGAGCCGCTCAAATCACAAACTCTTAGAAGATTCACTCTTCTTTCACTTATGTCGGCATTGTCCATTTTGTATTCGATCCCGATAAAATTTCTGTATTTTATGGTCAATGTGATGGTCCAAATGATACAGTCAACCTGCACTGGTGCATAGGAATCGAATACTTGTCTCCCAGGAGCCGCTCAAAGCTCAAACTCTTAGAAGATTCACTCTTCTTGTACTTAAGTCGGCATTGTGCCATTTGTATTCAATACCGATGCGATTTCTGTGTTTCATGGTCAATGCAAAGGTCCAAGAGATACAGTAAACCTGCTCTGGTGCACGGAATCTAATACTGGTCTCTCAGGAGCCGCTCAAAGCACTAACTCTTAGAAAATTCACCTTTTTGTACTTAAGTCGGCATTGTACCTTTTGTATTCAATCCCGATGCAATTTCTGTGATTCGTGGTCAATGTGAAGGTCGATGGATACAGTAATCCAGCACTGGTGCATCGGAAACCAATGCTGGTCTCCCAGGAGCCGCTGAAGTCACAAACTCTTAGAAGATTCACTCTTCTTGTACTTAAGCCAGCATTGTGCATTTTGTATTCAATCCTGATGCAATTTCGATGTCTCATGGTCAATGAGAATGTCCAAGGGATACAGTAAACCTGCACTGGTTCATCGGAATCTAATACTGGTCACCCATGAGCCGCTGAAACGACAAACTCTTAGTAGCTTCACTCTTCTTGTATTTAAGTCGCCATTGTGCCTCTTGTATTCAATCCCGATGCACTGTCTGTGATTCATGGTCAATGAGAATGTCCAAGGGATACCGTAAACCTGCACTGGTTCATCAGAATCTAGTACTGGTCACCCATGAGCCGCTCAAACGACAAACTCTTAGAAGCTTCACTCTTCTTGTATTTAAGTCGCCATTGTGCCTCTTGTATTCAATCCCGATGCACTGTCTGTGTTTCATGGTCAATGTGAAGGTCCAAGGGATACAGTAAATCTGCACTGGTTCATCGGAATCTTATACTGGTCTCCCATGAGTCGCTCAAACCACAAACCCTTAGAAGATTCACCCTTCCTGTATTAAAGTCGCCATTGTGTCTTTTGTATTCAATCCCGATGCAATTACTGTGTTTAATGGTCAATGTGAACGTCCACGGGATACAGTAAACCTGCACTGGTGCATCGGAATCTAATACTGGTCTGCGAGGAGCCGCTCCAACCACAAACTCTTAGAAGATTCACTTTCTTATACTTAAGTCGGCATTGTGCCTTTAGTATTCAATCCCGAAGCAATTTCTGAGTTTCATACACACTGTGACGGTCCAAGGGATACAGTAAACCTGCACTGGCGCATCGGAATAAAATACTGGTCTCCCGGGAGCCGCTGAAAGCACAAACTCTTAGAAGATTCACTCTTCTTGTACTTAAGTCGGCATTGTCCCTTTTGTATTCAATCCCGATGCAATTTCTGTGTTTCATGGTGAATGAGAAGTTCCAAGGGTTACAGTAAACCTGCACTGGTGCATCGGAATCTAATACTGTTCTGCCAGGAGCCGCTCCAACCACAAACTTCTAGAAGATTAACTCTTCTTGTACTCAAATCGGCATTGTGCCTTTTGTATTCAATCCCGATGCGATTTCTGTGTTTCATGGTCAATGTGAAGGTCCAAGGGATACAGTAAACTTGCACTGGTGCATCGGAATCTAGTACTGGTCTCCCAGGAGCCGCTGAAAGCACAAACTTCTAGAGGATTCATTCTTCTTGTGCTTTAGTCGGCATTGTCCATTTTGTATTCAATCCCAATGCAATTTCTGTTTTTCATGGTCAATGTGAAGGTCCAAGCGATACAGTAAACCTGCACTGGTGCATCGGAATCTAAAACTGGTATCTCAGGAGCCGCTCAAACAACAAAGTCTTAGAGAATTTACGTTATTGTACTTAAGTCGGCATTATTACTTTTGTATTCAATCCCGATGCAATTTCTGTGAGTGATGGTAAATGTGAAGGTCGAAGGGATACAGTAATCCGGCACTGGTGCATCGGAATCTAATACTGGACTCCCAGGAGCCGCACGAAGCACAAACTCTTAGAGGATTCAGTCTTTCTGTAGTTAAGCCGGTATTGTGCATTTTGTATTCAATCCCGGTGCCATTTCTATGTTTCATGGTCAATGAGAATGTCGAAGGGATACAGTAAACCTGCACTGGTTCATCGGAATCTAATACTGGTCTCCCATGAGCCGCTAAAGCCACGAGCTCTTAGAAGATTCACTCTTCTTGTACTTAAGTCGTCTTTGTGCCTTTTGTATTCAATCCCGATGCGATTTCTGTGTTTCATGGTCAATGTGAAGGTGCAAGGGATACAGTAAACCTGCACTGGTTCATCGAAATCTTATACTGGTCTCCCATGAGCCGCTCAAACCACAAACTCTTAGAGGGCTCACCCTTCTTGTATTTAAGTCGCCATTGTGCCTTTTGTATTCAATCCTGATGCTAGTACTGTGTTTAATGGTGAATTAGAAGGTCAAAGCGATACTGTAAACGTGCTCTGGTGCATCGGAATCTAATACAGGTCTCCCAGGAGACGCTCAAAGCACATACTCTTCGAAGATTTACAATACTTGTGCTTAAGTTGGCATTGTGAGTTTTGTATTCAATCCCGATGCAATATCTGTGTTTCGTGGTCAATGTGAAGGTCCACGGGATACAGTAAACCTGCACTGGTGCATCGGAATCTAATACTGGTCTCCCGGGAACCGCTCAAAGCACAAACTCTTACAAGATTCACTCTTCTTGTACTTAAGTCGGCATTGTCCCCTTTGTATTCAATCCCGATGCAATTTCTGTGTTTCATAGTGAATGTGAAGTACCAGGGGTTACAGTAAACCTGCACTGGAGCATCGGAATCTAATACTGTTCTGCCACGAGCCGCTCAAACCACAAACTCTTAGAAGATTAACTCTTCTTGTACTCAAATCGGCATTGTGCCTTTTGTACTCAATGCCGATTCGATTTCTGTGTTTCATGGTCAATGTGAAGGTCCAAGGGATACAGTAAACCTGCACTGGTACATCGCAATCTAATACTGGACTCACAGGAGCCGCTCAAACGACAAACTTTTAGAAAATTCACCTTCTTGTACTTAAGTCGGCATTGTCCGTTTTATATTGAATCCCGATGCAATATCTGTGTTTAATGGTGAATCTGAAGGTCAAAGGGATACTGTAAACGTGCTCTGGGGCATCGGAATCTAATACAGGTCTCCCAGGAGACGCTCAAAGCACATACTCTTCGAAGATTTACATTACTTGTGCTTAAGTTGGCATTATGAGTTTTGTATTCAATCCCAATGCAATTTCTGTGTTTCATGGTCAATGTGAAGTTCCAAGGGATACAGTAAACCTGAACTGGTGCGTCGGAATCTAATACTGGTCAGCCAGGAGCCGCTCCATCCACAAACTTAGAAGATTCACTTTCTTGTACTTAAGTCGGCATTGTGCCTTTTGTATTCAATCCCGATACAATTTCTGTGATTTGTGGTCAATGTGAAGGTCCATGGATACATTAATCCTGCACTGGTGCATCGGAGTCCAATGCTGGTCTCCCAGGAGCCGCTGAAGTCACAAACTCTTAGAAGATTCACTCTTCTTGTGCTTAAGCCAGCATTGTGCATTTTGTATTCAATCCCGATGAAATTTCGATGGTTCATGGTCAATGAGAATGTCCAAGGGATACAGTAAACCTGCACTGTTTCATCGGAATCTAATACTGGTCCCCCATGAGCCGTTCAAACGACAAAGTCTTAGAAGTTTCACTGTTCTTGTATGTAAGTCGCCATTAAGCCTCTTGTATTCAATCCCGATGCACTGTCTGTGTTTCATGGTCAATGAGAATGTCCAAGGGATACCGTAAACCTGCACTGGTTCATCGGAATCTAATACTGGTCACCCATGAGCCGCTCAAACGACAAACTCTTAGAAGCTTCACTCTTCTTGTATTTAAGTCGCCATTGTGCCTCTTGTATTCAATCCCGATGCACTGTCTGTGTTTCATGGTCAAGTTGAAGGTCCAAGGGATACAGTAAATCTGCACTGGTTCGTCGGAATCTTATACTGGTCTCCCATGAGTCGCTCAAACCACAACCCTTCGAAGATTCACCCTTCCTGTATTAAAGTCGCCATTGTGCCTTTTGTATTCAATCCCGATGCGATGTCTGTGTTTCTTGGTCAATGTGAAGGTCCAACGGATACAGTAAACCTGCACTGGTGCATCGGAATCTAAAACTGGTCTCTCAGGAGCCGCTCAAACCACAAACTCTTAGTAAATTCTCCTTCTTGTACTTAATTCGGCATTGTCCCTTTTGCATTCAATCCCGATGCAATTACTGTGTTTAATGGTGAATCAGAACGTCAAAGGGATACTGTAAACGTGCTCAGGTGCATCGGAATCTAATACAGGTCTCCCAGGAGACGCTCAAAGCACATACTCTTCGAAGATTTACATTACTTGTGCTTAAGTTGGCATTGTGAGTTCTGTATTCAATCCCGATGCAATTTCTGTGTTTCGTGGTCAATGTGAACGTCCACGGGATACAGTAAACCAGCACTGGTGCATCGGGATCTAATACTGGTCTGCGAGGAGCCGCTCCAACCACAAACTCTTAGAAGATTAACTCTTCTTGTACTGAAATCGGCATTGTGCCTTTTGTATTCAATCCCGATGCGATTTCTGTGTTTCATGGTCAATGTGAAGGTCCAAGGGATACAGTAAACCTGCACTGGGGCATCGGAATCTAATACTGGTCTCCCTGGAGCCGCTGAAAGCACAAACTTCTAGAGGATTCATTCTTCTTGTACTTTAGTCGGCATTGTCCATTTTGTATTCAATCCCAATGCAATTTCTGTTTTTCATGGTCAATGTGAAGGTCCAAGCGATACAGTAAACCTGCACTGGTGCATTGGAATCTAAAACTGGTATCTCAGGAGCCGCTCAAACCACAAAATTTTAGAGAATTCACGTTATTGTACTTAAGTCGGCATTATTACTTTTGTATTCAATCCCGATGCAATTTCTGTGATTCATGGTAAATGTGAAGGTCGAAGGGATACAGTAATCCGGCACTGGTGCATCGGAATCTAATACTGGACTCCCAGGAGCCGCACAAAGCACAAACTCTTAGAGGATTCAGTCTTTCTGTAGTTAAGCCGGTATTGTGCATTTTGTATTCAATCCCGGTGCCATTTCTATGTTTCATGGTCAATGAGAATGTCCAAGGGATACAGTAAACCTGCACTGGTTCATCGGAATCTAATACTGGTCTCCCATGAGCCGCTAAAGCCACGAACTCTTAGAAGATTCACTCTTCTTGTACTTAAGTCGTCTTTGTGCCTTTTGTATTCAATCCCGATGCGATTTCTGTGTTTCATGGTCAATGTGAAGGTGCAAGGGATACAGTAAACCTGCACTGGTTCATCGAAACCTTATACTGGTCTCCCATGAGCCGCTCAAACCACAAACTCTTAGAAGACTCACCCTTCTTGTATTTAAGTCGCCATTGTGCCTTTTGTATTCAATCCCGATCCGATGTCTGTGTTTCATGGTCAATGTGAAGGTCCAAGGGATATAGTAAACCTGCACTGGTACATCGGAATCTAAAACTAGTCTCTCAGGAGCCGCTTAAACCACAAACTCTTAGAAAATTCTCCTTCTTGTACTTAAGTCGGCATTTTCCCTTTTGTGTTTAATCCCGATGCAATTTCTGTGTTTAATGGTCAATGTGATGGTCAAAGGGATACAGTAAACGTGCTCTGGTACTTCGCATTCTAATACAGGTCTCCCAGAAGACGCTCAAAGCACATACTCTTTGAAGATTTACATTACTTGTGCTTAAGTTGGCATTGTGAGTTTTGTATTCAATCCCGATGCAATTTCTGTGTTTCTTGGTAAATGTGAAGGTCCAAGGGATATAGTAAACCTGCACTGGTTCATCGAAATCTAATACTGCTCTCCCATGAGCCACTCAAACGACAAACTCTTAGAAGAAACACTCTTCTTGTATTGAGGTCGCCATTGTGCTTTTGTATTCATTCCCGATGCGATGTCTGTGTTTCATGGTCAATGTGAAGGTCCAAGGGATACAGTAAACCTGCACTGGTGCATCGGAATCTAAAACTGGTCTCTCAGGAGCCGCTCAAACCACAAACTCTTAGAAAATTCTCCTTCTTGTACTTAATTCGGCATTGTCCCTTTTGTATTCAATCCCGATGCTATTAGTGTGTTTAATGGTGAATTAGAAGGTCAAAGGGATACTGTAAACGTGCTCTGGTCCATCGGAATCTAATACAGGTCTCCGAGGAGCCGCTCCAACCACAAACTCTTAGAAGATTCACTTTCTTGTACTTAAGTCGGAATTGTGCATTTTGTATTCAATCCCGAAGCAATTCCTGAGTTTCATACACAATGTGACGGTCCAAGGGATACAGTAAACCTGCACTGGCGCATCGGAATAAAATACTGGTCTCCCGGGAGCCGCTCAAAGCACAAACTCTTAGAAGATTCACTCTTCTTGTACTTAAGTCGGCATTTTCCCTTTTGTATTCAATCCCGATGCAATTTCTGCGTTTCATGGTGAATGTGAAGTACCAAGGGTTACAGTAAACCTGCACTGGAGCATCGGAATCTAATACTGGTCTCCAAGAAGCCGCTGAAAGCACAAACTACTAGAGGATTCATTCTTCTTGTACTTTAGTCGGCATTGTCCATTTTGTATTCAATCCCTATGCAATTTCTGTGTTTCATGGTCAATGTGAAGTTCCAAGCGATACAGTAAACCTGTACAGGTGCATCGGAATCTAAAACTGGTATCTCAGGAGCCGCTCAAACCACAATGTCTTAGAGAATTCACCTAATTGTACTTAAGTCGGCATTATCACTTTTGTATTCAATCCCGATGCAATTTCTGTGTTTCTTGGTAAATGTGAAGGTCCAAGGGATATAGTAAACCTGCACTGGTTCATCGAAATCTAATACTGCTCTCGCATGAGCCGCTCAAACGACAAGCTCTTAGAAGATTCACTCTTCTTGTATTGAGGTCGCCATTGTGCCTTTTGTATTCAATCCCGATGCGATGTCTGTGTTTCATGGTCAATGTGAAGGTCCAAGGGATACAGTAAACCTGCACTGGTGCATCGGAATCTGAAACTGGTCTCTCAGGAGCCGCTCAAACCACAAACTCTTAGAAAATTCTCCTTCTTGTACTTAATTCGGCATTGTCCCTTTTGTATTCAATCCCGATGCTATTACTGTGTTTAATGGTGAATTAGAAGGTCAAAGGGATACTGTAATCGTGCTCCGGTCCATCGGAATCTAATACAGGTCTCCCAGGAGACGCTCAAAGCACATACTCTTCGAAGATTTACAATACTTGTGCTTAAGTTGGCATTGTGAGTTTTGTATTCAATCCCGATGCAATATCTGTGTTTCGTGGTCAATGTGAAGGTCCACGGGATACAGTAAACCTGCACTGGTGCATCGGAATCTAATACTGGTCTGCGAGGAGCCGCTCCAACCACAAACTCTTAGAAGATTCACTTTCTTGTACTTAAGTCAGCATTGTGCATTTTGTATTCAATCCCGAAGCAATTCCTGAGTGTCATACACAATGTGACGGTCCAAGGGATACAGTAAACCTGCACTGGCGCATCGGAATAAAATACTGGTCTCCCGGGAGCCGCTGAAAGCACAAACTTCTAGAGGATTCATTCTTCTTGTACTTTAGTCGGCATTGTCCATTTTGTATTCAATCCCTATGCAATTTCTGTGTTTCATGGTCAATGTGAAGGTCCAAGCGATACAGTAAACCTGTACAGGTGCATCGGAATCTAAAACTGGTATTTCAGGAGCCGCTCAAACCACAATGTCTTAGAGAATTCACCTAATTGTACTTATGTCGGCATTATCACTTTTGTATTCAATCCCGATGCAATTTCTGTGTTTCATGGAGAATGTGAAGTACCAAGGGTTACAGTAAACCTGCACTGGAGCATCGGAATCTAATACTGTTCTGCCAGGAGCCGCTCAAACCACAAACTCTTAGAAGATTAACTCTTCTTGTACTCAAATCAGCATTGTGCCTTTTGTACTCAATCCCGATTCGATTTCTGTGTTTCATGGTCAATGTGAAGGTCCAAGGGATACAGTAAACCTGCACTGGTGCATCGGAATCTTATACTGGTATCTCAGGAGCCGCTCAAACCACAAACTCTTAGAAAATTCACCTTCTTGTACCTAAGTCTGCATTGTGCCTTTCGTATTCAATCCCGATGCAATTTCTGTGATTCGCGGTCAATTGGAAGGTCCAAGGGATACAGTAATCCTGCACTGGTGCATCGGAAACTAATGCTGGTCTCCCAGGAGCCGCTGAAGTCAAACTCTTAGAAGATTCACTCTTCTTGTATTGAGGTCGCCATTGTGCCTTTTGTATTCAATCCCGATGCGATGTCTGTGTTTCGTGCTCAATGTGAAGGTCCAAGGGATATAGTAAACCTGCACTGGGGCATCGGAATCTAATACTGCTCAGCAAGGAGCCACTCAAACCACAAACTCTTAGAAGATTCACTCTTCTTGTACTTAAGTCGGCATTGTGCCTTTTGTATTCAATCCCGATGCAATTTCTGTGTTTCATGGTCAAAGTGAAGGTCCAAGGGATACAGTAAACCCGCACTGGTGCATCGGAATCTAATACTGGTCTCCCAGGAGCCGCTCAAACCACAAACTCTTAGATGATTCACTCTTCTTGAACCTAAGTCGGCATTGTCCTTTTTGTATTCATTCCCGATGCAATTTCTGTGTTTCCTGCTCAATGTGAAAGCCCAAGGGATACAGTAAACCTGGACTGGTGAACCGGAATCTAATACTGGTCTCCGTGGAGCCGTTCAAAGTACAAACTCCTAGAAGATTCATTCTTCTTGTACTTAAGTCTGCATTGTGCTTTTTGTATTCAATCCCGATGCAATTTTTTTGTATCATGGTCAATGTGAAGATCCAAGGGATACAGTAAACCTGCACTGGTGCATCGGTATCTAATACTGGTCTCCCAGAAGCCGCTGAAATCACAAACTCCTAGAAGATTCATTGTTCTTGTACTTAAGTCTGCATTGTCCGTTTTGTATTTAACCCCGATGCAATTTCTGTGTTTCATGGTCAATGTGAAGTTCTAAATGATACAGTCTACCTGCACAGGTGCATCGCAATCTAATACTGGTCTCCCAGGAGCCGCTCAAAGCACAAACTCTTAGAAGATTCAGTCTTCTTGTACATAAGTCGGCATTGTGCCTTATGTATTCAATCCCGATGCAATTTCTGTGTTTCATGGTCAATGTGAAGGTGCAAGGGATACAGTAAACCTGCACTGGTGCATCGGAACCTATTACTGGTCTCCCAGGAGCCGCCCAAACCACAAACTCTTAGAAGATTCACTCTTCTTGTACTTACGTCGGCATTAATACTGGTCTCTCAGGAGCCGCTCAAACCACAAACTCTTAGATAACTAACCTGCTTGTACTTAAGTCGGCATTGTGCCCTTTGTATTCAATCCCGATGCAATTTCTGCGATTCGTGGTCAATGTGAAGGTCCAAGGGATACAGTAAACCTGCACTGGTGCATCGGAACCTATTACTGGTCTCCCAGGAGCCGCCCAAACCACAAACTGTTAGAAGTTTCACTCTTCTTGTACTTAAATAGGCATTGTTCATTTGGTATTCAATCCCGACACAATTTCTGTGTTTCATAGTCAATGTGAAGGCCCAAATCATACAGTAAACCTGCACTGGTTCATCGGAATCGAATACTGCTCTCCCATGAGCGGCTCAAACCACAAACTCTTAGAAGATTCACTCTTCTTGTATTTAAGTCGCCATTGTGCCTTTTGTATTCTATCGCGATGCGATGTCAGTGTTTCGTGGTCAATGTGAATGTCCAAGGGATATAGTAAACCTGCACTGGTGCATCGGAATCTAAAACTGGTCTCTCAGGAGCCGCTCAAACCACAAACTCTTAGAAAATTCACCTTCTTGTACTTAAGTTGGCATTGTCCTCTTTGTATTCAATCCCGTTGCAATAACTGTGTTTAATGGTCAATGTGAAGGTCAGAGGGATACAGTAAACCTGCACTGGTGCATCGGAATCTAATACTGGTCTGCCAGGAGCCGCTCCAACCACAAACTCTTAGAAGATTCACTCTTCTTGTACTTAAGTCGGCATTGTGCCTTTTGTATTCAATCCCGATGAAATTTCTGTGTTTCTTACACAATGTGAAAGTCCAAGGGATACAGTAAATCTGCACTGCTGCATCGTAATATAATACTGGTCTCACAGGAGCCGCTCAAACGACAAACTTTTAGAAAATTCACCTTCTTGTACTTAAGTCGGCATTGTCCGTTTTGTATTCAATCCCGATGCAATATCTGTGTTTCATGGTCAATGTGAAGGTGCAAGGGATACAGTAATCCTGCACTGCTGAATCGGAATCTCATACTCGTCTCCCAGGAGCCGCTGAAGTCACAAACTCTTACAAGATTCACTCTTCTTGGACTTAAGTCGGCATTGTCCCTTTTGTATTCAATCCCGATGCAATTTCTGTGTTTAATGGTGAATCTGAAGGTCAAAGCGATACTGTAAACGTGCTCTGGTGCATCGGAATCTAATACAGGTCTCCCAGGAGACGCTCAAAGCACATACTCTTCGAAGATTTACATTACTTGTGCTTAAGTTGGCATTATGAGTTTTGTATTTAATCCCGATGCAATTTCTGTGTTTCATGGTCAATGTGAAGTTCCAAGGGATACAGTAAACCTGAACTGGTGCATCGGAATCTAATACTGGTCAGCCAGGAGCCGCTCCATCCACAAACTTAGAAGATTCACTTTCTTGTACTTAAGTCGGCATTGTGCCTTTTGTATTCAATCCCGATACAATTTCTACATCTACATCTACATTGATACTCCGCAAGCCACCCAACGGTGTGTGGCGGAGGGCACTTTACGTGCCACTGTCATTACCTCCCTTTCCTGTTCCAGTCGCGTATGGTTCGCGGGAAGAACGACTGTCTGAAAGCCTCCGTGCGCGCTCTAATCTCTCTAATTTTACATTCGTGATCTCCTCGGGAAGTATAAGTAGGGGGAAGCAATATATTCGATACCTCATCCAGAAACGCACCCTCTCGAAACCTGGCGAGCAAGCTACACCGCGATGCAGAGCGCCTCTCTTGCAGAGTCTGCCACTTGAGTTTATTAAACATCTCCGTAACGCTATCACGGTTACCAAATAACCCAGTGACGAAACGCGCCGCTCTTCTTTGGATCTTCTCTATCTCCTCCATCAACCCGACCTGGTACGGATCCCACACTGATGAGCAATACTCAAGTATAGGTCGAACGAGTGTTCTGTAAGCCACCTCCTTTGTTGATGGACTACATTTTCTAAGCACTCTCCCAATGAATCTCAACCTGGTACCCGCCTTACCAACAATTAGTTTTATATGATCATTCCACTTCAAATCGTTCCGTATGCATACTCCCAGATATTTTACAGAAGTAACTGCTACCAGTGTTTGTTCCGCTATCATATAATCATACAATAAAGGATCCTTCTTTCTATGTATTCGCAATACATTACATTTGTCTATGTTAAGGGTCAGTTGCCACTCCCTGCACCAAGTGCCTATCCGCTGCAGATCTTCCTGTATTTCGCTACAATTTTCTAATGCAGCAACTTCTCTGTATACTACAGCATCATCCGCGAAAAGCCGCATGGAACTTCCGACACTATCTACTAAGTCATTTATATATATTGTGAAAAGCAATGGTCCCATAACACTCCCCTGTGGCACGCCAGAGGTTACTTTAACGTCTGTAGACGTCTCTCCATTGATAACAACATGCTGTGTTCTGTTTGCTAAAAACTCTTCAATCCAGCCACACAGCTGGTCTGATATTCCGTAGGCTCTTACTTTGTTTATCAGGCGACAGTGCGGAACTGTATCGAACGCCTTCCGGAAGTCAAGAAAAATAGCATCTACCTGGGAGCCTGTATCTAATATTTTCTGGGTCTCATGAACAAATAAGGCGAGTTGGGTCTCACACGATCGCTGTTTCCGGAATCCATGTTGATTCCTACATAGTAGATTCTGGGTTTCCAGAAATGACATGATACGCGAGCAAAAAACATGTTCTAAAATTCTACAAGAGATCGACGTAAGAGATATAGGTCTATAGTTTTGCGCATCTGCTCGACGACCCTTCTTGAAGACTGGGACTATCTGTGCTCTTTTCCAATCATTTGGAACCCTCCGTTCCTCTAGAGACTTGCGGTACACGGCTGTTAGAAGGGGGGCAAGTTCTTTCGCGTACTCTGTGTAGAATCGAATTGGTATCCCGTCAGGTCCAGTGGACTTTCCTCTATTGAGTGATTCCAGTTGCTTTTCTATTCCTTGGACACTTATTTCGATGTCAGCCATTTTTTCGTTTGTGCGAGGATTTAGAGAAGGAACTGCAGTGCGGTCTTCCTCTGTGAAACAGCTTTGGAAAAAGGTGTTTAGTATTTCAGCTTTACGCGAGTCATCCTCTGTTTCAATGCCATCATCATCCCGTAGTGTCTGGATATGCTGTTTCGAGCCACTTACTGATTTAACGTAAGACCAGAACTTCCTAGGATTTTCTGTCAAGTCGGTACATAGAATTTTACTTTCGAATTCAATGAACGCTTCACGCATAGCCCTCCTTACGCTAACTTTGACATCGTTTAGCTTCTGTTTGTCTGAGAGGTTTTGGCTGCGTTTAAACTTGAAGTGGAGCTCTCTTTGCTTTCGCAGTAGTTTCCTAACTTTGTTGTTGTACCACGGTGGGTTTTTCCCGTCCCTCACAGTTTTACTCGGCACGTACCTGTCTAAAACGCATTTTACGATTGCCTTGAACTTTTTCCATAAACACTCAACATTGTCAGTGTCGGAACAGAAATTTTCGTTTTGATCTGTTAGGTAGTCTGAAATCTGCCTTCTATTACTCTTGCTAAACAGGTAAACCTTCCTCCCTTTTTTTATATTCCTATTAACTTCCATATTCAGGGATGCTGCAACGGCCTTATGATCACTGATTCCCTGCTCTGTACATACAGATTCGAAAAGTTCGGGTCTGTTTGTTATCAGTAGGTCCAATATGTTATCTCCACGAGTCGGTTCTCTGTTTAATTGCTCGAGGTAATTTTCGGATAGTGCACTCAGTATAATGTCACTCGATGCTCTGTCCCTACCACCCGTCCTAAACATCTGAGTGTCCCAGTCTATATCTGGTAAATTGAAATCTCCACCTAAGACTATAACATGCTGAGAAAATTTATGTGAAATGTATTCCAAATTTTCTCTCAGTTGTTCTGCCACTAATGCTGCTGAGTCGGGAGGTCGGTAAAAGGAGCCAATTATTAACCTAGTTCGGTTGTTTAGTGTAACCTCCACCCATAATAATTCACAGGAACTATCCACTTCTACTTCACTACAGGATAAACTACTACTAACAGCGATGAACACTCCACCACCGGTTGCATGCAATCTATCCTTTCTAAACACCGTCTGTACCTTTGTAAAAATTTCGGCAGAATTTATCTCTGGCTTAAGCCAGCTTTCTGTACCTATAACGATTTCAGCTTCGGTGCTTTCTATCAGCGCTTGAAGTTCCGGTACTTTACCAACGCAGCTTCGACAATTGACAATTAGAATACCGATTGCTGCTTGTTCCCCGCATGTCCTGACTTTGCCCCGCACCCGTTGAGGCTGTTGCCCTTTCTGTACTTGCCCAAGGCCATCTAACGTAAAAAACCGCCCAGCCCACGCCACACAACCCCTGCTACCCGTGTAGCCGCTTGTTGCGTGTAGTGGACTCCTGACCTATCCAGCGGAACCCGAAACCCCACCACCCTATGGCGCAAGTCGAGGAATCTGCAGCCCACACGGTCGCAGAACCGTCTCAGCCTCTGATTCAGACCCTCCACTCGGCTCTGTACCAAAGGTCCGCAGTCAGTCCTGTCGACGATGCTGCAGATGGTGAGCTCTGCTTTCATCCCGCTAGCGAGACTGGCAGTCTTCACCAAATCAGATAGCCGCAGGAAGCCAGAGAGGATTTCCTCCGATCCATAGCGACACACATCATTGGTGCCGACATGAGCGACCACCTGCAGATGGGTGCACCCTGTACCCTTCATGGCATCCGGAAGGACCCTTTCCACATCTGGAATGACTCCCCCCGGTATGCACACGGAGTGCACATTGGTTTTCTTCCCCTCTCTTGCTGCCATTTCCCTAAGGGGCCCCATTACGCGCCTGACGTTGGAGCTCCCAACTACCAGTAAGCCCACCCTCTGCGACTGCCCAGATCTTGCAGACTGAGGGGCAACCTCTGTGATTCGTGGTCAATGTGAAGGTTATAAAATAAATAAAATAAAATAAAATAAAATAAAATATTAATTATTTTTATCTGTCTGATTGGCTCTCCTATGAGTCGTCAGGTTTTGATTATTCGGTATCAGACGCTTGACAATGGCTTTTTCGTAAAGGCAATGTTACTCGTAGTTGACCGTGAAATAAAACTGAAATAATCGGACTTCGTAATTAAATCGTTTCCAAAGACTGCTGCGGTAGGTGCGGACTCATAATCTAAATCTCAATATTACAATAATTTGCCAGCCATGCCAAAACGTCGTACAGAGGTGATTGTCTACTAAACAAAAAATTACACAGTTAGTTAAATCAGATATATTCAATGAATAAGCCTACAGTTCATAATCCTACTTACTTTTATAAATATAAATTCTTTACAGAATCGAGTGCCTAGTATGGTTGCAACTCGCTGTAATTTTCTATAACATGAAATATGGCGGTGTGCCAGACAATAAACTAAAATACGTGCTTCTCGCACCACTTCAACGAGAGCTCTCCTTTCTTAATCAAACATACGACTAACGAAAATGTACTTTTGTTTTATCAGCGACACAGCGCTGCAGTTGTGTGCCATAGGCTTTATTTATTTGTCACTGATTATTTATTTAATTAATATCTCGCGTTTCCGAGGAAACTCACGCTCGGCATGCAAATGTGCCTTTATATTGCCCCCTGAATTGCGAGGCGAAAGAACACACCTGCAGGCGAGCAATTCACCTAAAGGCACAAGAAAATCTAAGTTATCTACAACTATTTACATGACTTACATTATACTGTATATTATACACAAAATTTGAATGACGCGCGTGCGCCGAAAAAGTTCTTATGTTGGCAAAACAGAGTGCGCGCATGCGCAGAAGCGTCTGTGTAACTACGGCACTGCCGTTATTTCGTAAATTTAGATCACGCGGCACAGTATTGCAGTTCATATTGTTCGTGTGCGCGCGCATTTCTTAGTCGTTGCACAAAGAAAATATTCCACCAAGATTACATATGAAGACTACATTCTATGACAGGTAACTTAGTTTTAAAATTACAATATTTGTTATAATACAATACAACTTTAGATTGTTGAATGTTCTTAGTTACATAGCATTGCAATGAAATGCTTCAAAGAAAAATGTCCGTATTTTTCAGGTGCATTGACCTATACACATGGTGTCGTTATCACAGTTCATATTCATCTGCTGCACAATAATTTTTTACAGGTTAGTATCGTCGTGGTAAAGTTTTTTTGATCACAGTAACATCGTTGTATAACAACGTGATTGATACATAAGCATGTCCATTTCCTATTTCCATTATAGTCGTTGTGATGCAGATCGTTGTGACAAAAAGCATTGTTTATTACAGATCAGACGTAACCCGTCGAGTAATTAGTCCATATGCAGTTCGTTTTCGATATTCCGTGGAAGCTTGGTTGCAGAACCTCGGACGGCACATAGCTGGCGTCGATCCTTGGACAGTCCAGGTAAGCGTGTCCGTCACATTTCGAGAACATTTCATTCCCTGAAGTTCCAACCAAAATTCTTCCACCCGTCGTGTTGTTTTCTGGACAGGCACTTTGTGTCCATTTAATCCAGTTAACATCTTGAAGTTGGGTACTGTAGTAATGTCGCTAGACGATGCACGAATTATGCACTTCACATATTCAGTTTTTTTTTTAAATATAGCTCACCTAAATGTTCGTGGTTACTCATCGAAGAAATCGTTCATCGCGTTAACAAAGGTACGATGCATCATGAATGTCATTAACAGTTTCTTTCACATAGGTTTCTGCGTAGTTGCAGACTTAGTAATGTACGTTAATGTCCGTGAATAGTGGTTCACTACGCAATTTTTTTTTTTTTTTTTTTTTTTTTTTAAAAAGTTTTTCACATTTTGGCACTCGTTATCGTTCAAATTTTCACACAGTAACAGTTACATTATACATCAGTTTAAAAAAAACATAAGTAATAATACATACACACGTCACATATTTTCTTAGCATAAACATAATACAGTTGCACATAAACATGTTTACATCATCATTACATAGCTATAGGTTATTACATTGTGTCACATTTGATTACATGAATTGCAGATATTTACATCCTCTTTAGCGGTTTTGCTGGGATATTATCGATGTTTTTTGTGATGTCATCTGAAATTAAGATAGGTTAGACACAACATTCATTACATCAGTAGGCAAGACCAGGCGTTTTCACTACTCAATAAATATTCAAAATAGTAAGAGAGAGAAAATGTTCGATTCCTCGCGTTTTGTGCGTGTGTGTAGTGTGTCTGTGTGGCCTTGACTACTGATAGATGCTTTTCGTGTTGAGAGATGTGCGTCTAATCTATTTCTCAAAGTAAAAGATCGCTTCACAGATGACGTCTGTCAGTTCGTCAGGTGTCACACCAAGTCAGTGGTACCTACAGTCACAAATATTCCGTGAAAAATTTATATATCATTCACTGCTACGTAATCATAAATTTTACTTTAATATTCAGTCTTCTCGGTGGAACCGCGGCGTTGAAAGAAAAGTTCTTCTGTCTTCAACTGCGTCACTGGAACCGCTGAAATGAAAATTTCTATACTACTTATAATCTATGTTGTAATTTGTTTTAGTTCTTGCCACACAGCAGGTCGTTGAGATAACGGTACGTTATATGTCTTATGGTAGAAGATCTTGTGAGGCTTAACTTCAATCTTGTACACATACGTGTTGATAACACCTAATCGTTTGGTAAAAACTTGTAAATATTTGGACAACACTTCCTGTAGTTTTATACGTTCATGTACACTGAAAGCTGTAGCTTCACTTATCTTATGATCAAGCAATGTTTTCAAGTCCATTAGCTCTGTGTCAGATGAGTGTGTTTGCATGTCTTGAATGTCTTTGTCAAGTACTAACTGAACCTTGTACCCTGTACAGTGTTTGTCATGCTTTAGAGTTCTCCTGTCCAAATCAATAATAATTACACTGCCTTTATCATTTAAAATACATTTACCTTTGGAGAAGTCTATAATGCAGTCCTTCTCGCTCATAATATCTATTCCTAATATGCAATTTGTCACAAGGTTTTGTACAACCAGGAATGGCCATTGTACGGTTCCATTACCTATTTTAACGTTTACAAAAACTTGCTTTGTAACCCTACATGACTTATTACCTAGAGCGGTAGTTATTTTACAGTTTTGGGCAGGAAACTCAGGCACAGGCTCCAATTCACACATCTTTTTATAGAAATTAAAAGACAAAACGCTCACAGCTGCACCTGTATCTAAGATAATAGTAGTTGGAATCCCACCTACTACACCAGTAGTAGATGCTAAAACAATTTCATTTGTGTTTAAACGACATTGTGTACTGTCTTGTAAAAGTTCATCTGATATATTGTTATTGTGGTTATATCTTATAAATAAAACAGGTAGCTTTTGTTTAGAATTACTCGGCATATCATTATTCTGTTGTTCAAGTGTGGTGTCAAATAACTGATTAACATTGAAGCCACCCCCCAAGGATTCTTCAGCCACGACCTGGGGCAAAGTAGTGACTGTTTCTAGTTTGTTGGATTATCATTTGTACTAGGTACTGACACAGATTGAGGTTGTGCATCAGGTGTCATTTCTATTATATTCACATTCGGATATTGCCTATTATGATCTCCAAACTTTTGCGGTTGTTGTTGCTGTTGCGCATTATAACTTACCTGTCGGTCGTAAGGTATGCTCCAATTTTGACCTGGTGACTGCTGTGGTAAAGCAGAGTTTGAATGAAAGTACTGATCGTTACGAGTCCAACCTTGATGCTGTCTTGGCTCGTAGTTATTATTATTTCTATTTCTGTTTGTGTTTTTGTTATTACCTTTGTATCCGTTGTTACCGTTGCAGTTATTACCGCGGTGCCTTTTGTATGGATTGCCGCATGAAATGTTATTACTGTTGTAACTATTGTTCGTATTGGAATACGCGTGTTGATTTTGGTTTCCGTACTGAGACGGCATGTGAGTTTGCTGTTTTTGTTGTACCGCGTATCCAACTGTGGGCGCGCCAGAATTGTGTTGGCAAGCCTGCATGTTTTGCATACCACTAGTGTAAACATTGTGGCTGCTGTTTTGCCGCGCGAAGCGCTGATCTTCAAGTAACATGTCAACCGAATCTAAAGCTGTTAAAAAATAATCTGAATCGTCATCCGGGATATGTAGAAGTTTTTCCTTAATGTTGAAAGGCAATTTGGCCTTCAACGCTCGGAGTATATCACGTGTTGCGACTGGTTCGTCTAAAAAATGTCCCATGTTCAAGTATTTTTCAAAATATCTGCGTAAGTTACCATTTTTACTGTTAAAAGTTTCAGGTTCTAAAATTTGTCTCCTGAGTCGCTCCTGGACGGATTGCGACCAGAATTTGTTCAGAAAGGCACGCTCAAACTCACTGTACGTGGTACATACGTCAGCTTGACTGTATGCCCAGACAGCTGCATCGCCTTGGATGTAACCGACAATATATGAAATCTTTTTCCGGTCACTCCAAGTGCGTGGAAATGCGTTACTAAAAGATTTAAGAAAAATCACCGGATGAATGGTTCGTTTCTCTGGGATAAAAGCCTGAAATTGCCTGTGTTTTATTAAGCTTTCTTCTTCCTTTGCATTATGATATGGATTTGTTCCACTGTAATTACTGCAATGCTCAGCTGGCGAGTAATTACGATAATGTTGCTGTGGTTTACCATGATAATAGCTTGTGTTTGTGGTTGCACGTCGTGGTATGTGTTGTAGTCGTGGTGTGTTTTGTTCTTGTGTGTTTGTGGTGTGCGGTATGTGTGCGTCATACTCGAATGTATATTGGTTTCTGAACTGTACATTTTGACTGATATTTTCGTTACATTCAGACTGTGGTTGATCGGTGAATTGTCTCATGGGTGCAGTGACGGATTGTACTGCGTCACTAATCAGCTGTTTGTTATTAGTGATGTATTCCGCTACGGAGTCGTGCACAATTGTTGGTAAATTTTCACGTATGCATCTATCAAAATGTTTGTCTTTGTTCTCTACCCAATCATGAAATTCTTTATTAATATTTTGAAAATGAGCTGTGGCATCAGATTGTAAGATGTCAGTCAGGTGTTGTTCAACATCGTCAAATTTATTCTGCACGTCAGTAATTCGTTTTTCAAGGTTGTCGTGTACTGAAGGATATGTTTGAATTTGTTCAGTAAGAGCTTCACACGTGACATTAAGGTTTTTTAATTGTTTCTGTAAAAGTGCTACGTCATTTGTAGTCTTTTCTTGTCTCGTATTAAGCTTGGAAAATTTCGTACTGAGTTCAGTCATCTGTTCGGTCAGTGTGGCGTCTATAAGTTCCACACGTTTACACAAAGTGTCATTACATGCCTTGATTGCTATGAGATCAGATTTAATTTCGTCATTTTGTGTCTTTAACTGTTCATTTTGTGTCTTTAAGGTTGCCATGTTTTCCGCGTTCTGCATCCTTAAGGTTGCCATATTTTCTGCGTTTTGTTTCATTAGCATTTGTAACATGTTGGCAATGTTTACTGTTTGCAAGGTCTCTGCCCCCGCCGCATCATTAGACGTGACGTCATGTATTAACATGGGCTCTGACTGAGACTTTGAAATTTTTGTGGTGGACGGCCTATTGTCAAAACTTCCGTTGACACTTGCGTCAATATTTGATGTATCGTCACTACCGGTTGCTGTCGTAAAGTCATTTTCTAACATTTGTCTCTCGTCCGAGTCGGATTGCGTCTGAATAGTACGTCTTTGCTGTTCCATTTTTGCGTATTGTTTTCTAGTTATTACCATGCCACACGTGCTATATATTTCAAGAAATTAATGTTTGACACTGGTTTTAAAATAAAATGCAGTTGAGCATGAATCGGTCGTAGCAACAATGGCTGTCTGTTAATTTAAAAATATAAACTGAATTTGAGATTATTGGTAATGGCTGCTGGCCATGTTACATGATATCGTACAGAAGTCGGCCATATTGTACACTCGTGTATTGGTATTGTTGCATACGTTATTGTTTAAGGAAAAATACTGAGAATGGAATTTATCACTGAAACTGTTATGCGGAAAAGAAACACTACAGAATTTTACTGAAAAGCTAATACACTGAATTATACGTCTGGTCAAGCCTGCTAATGCAAAGATGCTGCGTCTTACCTTATTTTGCTGGAAGCTTCTTTGCGTCTTCCCGCAAAATTTTATAATTGGCAAATATCTTCTGATTTTTTTTTATTTCTCATATAGTCAAGTCCAGGACCAGAAGGTTGATTTTTCACATGAAACAAAGAGAACAATGTAACAAATGACAAAATAACAAGTCCGACACGCAGTCGCCAATATAAAATAAATAAAATAAAATAAAATAAAATAAAATATTAATTATTTTTATCTGTCTGATTGGCTCTCCTATGAGTCGTCAGGTTTTGATTATTCGGTATCAGACGCTTGACAATGGCTTTTTCGTAAAGGCAATGTTACTCGTAGTTGACCGTGAAATAAAACTGAAATAATCGGACTTCGTAATTAAATCGTTTCCAAAGACTGCTGCGGTAGGTGCGGACTCATAATCTAAATCTCAATATTACAATAATTTGCCAGCCATGCCAAAACGTCGTACAGAGGTGATTGTCTACTAAACAAAAAATTACACAGTTAGTTAAATCAGATATATTCAATGAATAAGCCTACAGTTCATAATCCTACTTACTTTTATAAATATAAATTCTTTACAGAATCGAGTGCCTAGTATGGTTGCAACTCGCTGTAATTTTCTATAACATGAAATATGGCGGTGTGCCAGACAATAAACTAAAATACGTGCTTCTCGCACCACTTCAACGAGAGCTCTCCTTTCTTAATCAAACATACGACTAACGAAAATGTACTTTTGTTTTATCAGCGACACAGCGCTGCAGTTGTGTGCCATAGGCTTTATTTATTTGTCACTGATTATTTATTTAATTAATATCTCGCGTTTCCGAGGAAACTCACGCTCGGCATGCAAATGTGCCTTTATAAGGTCCATGGATACAATAATCCTGCACTGGTGCATCGGAGTCCAATGCTGGTCTCCCAGGAGCCGCTCCAACCACAAACTCTTAGAAGATTCACTCTTCTTGTACTTAAGTCGGCATTGTGCCTTTTGTATTCAATCCCGATGAAATTTCTGTGTTTCTTACACAATGTGAAAGTCCAAGGGATACAGTAAATCTGCACTGCTGCATCGTAATATAATACTGGTCTCACAGGAGCCGCTCAAACGACAAACTTTTAGAAAATTCACCTTCTTGTACTTAAGTCGGCATTGTCCGTTTTGTATTCAATCCCGATGCAATATCTGTGTTTCATGGTCAATGTGAAGGTGCAAGGGATACAGTAATCCTGCACTGCTGAATCGGAATCTCATACTCGTCTCCCAGGAGCCGCTGAAGTCACAAACTCTTACAAGATTCACTCTTCTTGGACTTAAGTCGGCATTGTCCCTTTTGTATTCAATCCCGATGCAATTTCTGTGTTTAATGGTGAATCTGAAGGTCAAAGCGATACTGTAAACGTGCTCTGGTGCATCGGAATCTAATACAGGTCTCCCAGGAGACGCTCAAAGCACATACTCTTCGAAGATTTACATTACTTGTGCTTAAGTTGGCATTATGAGTTTTGTATTTAATCCCGATGCAATTTCTGTGTTTCATGGTCAATGTGAAGTTCCAAGGGATACAGTAAACCTGAACTGGTGCATCGGAATCTAATACTGGTCAGCCAGGAGCCGCTCCATCCACAAACTTAGAAGATTCACTTTCTTGTACTTAAGTCGGCATTGTGCCTTTTGTATTCAATCCCGATACAATTTCTACATCTACATCTACATTGATACTCCGCAAGCCACCCAACGGTGTGTGGCGGAGGGCACTTTACGTGCCACTGTCATTACCTCCCTTTCCTGTTCCAGTCGCGTATGGTTCGCGGGAAGAACGACTGTCTGAAAGCCTCCGTGCGCGCTCTAATCTCTCTAATTTTACATTCGTGATCTCCTCGGGAAGTATAAGTAGGGGGAAGCAATATATTCGATACCTCATCCAGAAACGCACCCTCTCGAAACCTGGCGAGCAAGCTACACCGTGATGCAGAGCGCCTCTCTTGCAGAGTCTGCCACTTGAGTTTATTAAACATCTCCGTAACGCTATCACGGTTACCAAATAACCCAGTGACGAAACGCGCCGCTCTTCTTTGGATCTTCTCTATCTCCTCCGTCAACCCGACCTGGTACGGATCCCACACTGATGAGCAATACTCAAGTATAGGTCGAACGAGTGTTCTGTAAGCCACCTCCTTTGTTGATGGACTACATTTTCTAAGCACTCTCCCAATGAATCTCAACCTGGTACCCGCCTTACCAACAATTAGTTTTATATGATCATTCCACTTCAAATCGTTCCGTATGCATACTCCCAGATATTTTACAGAAGTAACTGCTACCAGTGTTTGTTCCGCTATCATATAATCATACAATAAAGGATCCTTCTTTCTATGTATTCGCAATACATTACATTTGTCTATGTTAAGGGTCAGTTGCCACTCCCTGCACCAAGTGCCTATCCGCTGCAGATCTTCCTGTATTTCGCTACAATTTTCTAATGCAGCAACTTCTCTGTATACTACAGCATCATCCGCGAAAAGCCGCATGGAACTTCCGACACTATCTACTAAGTCATTTATATATATTGTGAAAAGCAATGGTCCCATAACACTCCCCTGTGGCACGCCAGAGGTTACTTTAACGTCTGTAGACGTCTCTCCATTGATAACAACATGCTGTGTTCTGTTTGCTAAAAACTCTTCAATCCAGCCACACAGCTGGTCTGATATTCCGTAGGCTCTTACTTTGTTTATCAGGCGACAGTGCGGAACTGTATCGAACGCCTTCCGGAAGTCAAGAAAAATAGCATCTACCTGGGAGCCTGTATCTAATATTTTCTGGGTCTCATGAACAAATAAGGCGAGTTGGGTCTCACACGATCGCTGTTTCCGGAATCCATGTTGATTCCTACATAGTAGATTCTGGGTTTCCAGAAATGACATGATACGCGAGCAAAAAACATGTTCTAAAATTCTACAAGAGATCGACGTAAGAGATATAGGTCTATAGTTTTGCGCATCTGCTCGACGACCCTTCTTGAAGACTGGGACTATCTGTGCTCTTTTCCAATCATTTGGAACCCTCCGTTCCTCTAGAGACTTGCAGTACACGGCTGTTAGAAGGGGGGCAAGTTCTTTCGCGTACTCTGTGTAGAATCGAATTGGTATCCCGTCAGGTCCAGTGGACTTTCCTCTATTGAGTGATTCCAGTTGCTTTTCTATTCCTTGGACACTTATTTCGATGTCAGCCATTTTTTCGTTTGTGTGAGGATTTAGAGAAGGAACTGCAGTGCGGTCTTCCTCTGTGAAACAGCTTTGGAAAAAGGTGTTTAGTATTTCAGCTTTACGCGAGTCATCCTCTGTTTCAATGCCATCATCATCCCGTAGTGTCTGGATATGCTGTTTCGAGCCACTTACTGATTTAACGTAAGACCAGAACTTCCTAGGATTTTCTGTCAAGTCGGTACATAGAATTTTACTTTCGAATTCAATGAACGCTTCACGCATAGCCCTCCTTACGCTAACTTTGACATCGTTTAGCTTCTGTTTGTCTGAGAGGTTTTGGCTGCGTTTAAACTTGAAGTGGAGCTCTCTTTGCTTTCGCAGTAGTTTCCTAACTTTGTTGTTGTACCACGGTGGGTTTTTCCCGTCCCTCACAGTTTTACTCGGCACGTACCTGTCTAAAACGCATTTTACGATTGCCTTGAACTTTTTCCATAAACACTCAACATTGTCAGTGTCGGAACAGAAATTTTCGTTTTGATCTGTTAGGTAGTCTGAAATCTGCCTTCTATTACTCTTGCTAAACAGATAAACCTTCCTCCCTTTTTTTATATTCCTATTAACTTCCATATTCAGGGATGCTGCAACGGCCTTATGATCACTGATTCCCTGCTCTGTACATACAGATTCGAAAAGTTCGGGTCTGTTTGTTATCAGTAGGTCCAATATGTTATCTCCACGAGTCGGTTCTCTGTTTAATTGCTCGAGGTAATTTTCGGATAGTGCACTCAGTATAATGTCACTCGATGCTCTGTCCCTACCACCCGTCCTAAACATCTGAGTGTCCCAGTCTATATCTGGTAAATTGAAATCTCCACCTAAGACTATAACATGCTGAGAAAATTTATGTGAAATGTATTCCAAATTTTCTCTCAGTTGTTCTGCCACTAATGCTGCTGAGTCGGGAGGTCGGTAAAAGGAGCCAATTATTAACCTAGTTCGGTTGTTTAGTGTAACCTCCACCCATAATAATTCACAGGAACTATCCACTTCTACTTCACTACAGGATAAACTACTACTAACAGCGATGAACACTCCACCACCGGTTGCATGCAATCTATCCTTTCTAAACACCGTCTGTACCTTTGTAAAAATTTCGGCAGAATTTATCTCTGGCTTAAGCCAGCTTTCTGTACCTATAACGATTTCAGCTTCGGTGCTTTCTATCAGCGCTTGAAGTTCCGGTACTTTACCAACGCAGCTTCGACAATTGACAATTAGAATACCGATTGCTGCTTGTTCCCCGCATGTCCTGACTTTGCCCCGCACCCGTTGAGGCTGTTGCCCTTTCTGTACTTGCCCAAGGCCATCTAACGTAAAAAACCGCCCAGCCCACGCCACACAACCCCTGCTACCCGTGTAGCCGCTTGTTGCGTGTAGTGGACTCCTGACCTATCCAGCGGAACCCGAAACCCCACCACCCTATGGCGCAAGTCGAGGAATCTGCAGCCCACACGGTCGCAGAACCGTCTCAGCCTCTGATTCAGACCCTCCACTCGGCTCTGTACCAAAGGTCCGCAGTCAGTCCTGTCGACGATGCTGCAGATGGTGAGCTCTGCTTTCATCCCGCTAGGGAGACTGGCAGTCTTCACCAAATCAGATAGCCGCAGGAAGCCAGAGAGGATTTCCTCCGATACATAGCGACACACATCATTGGTGCCGACATGAGCGACCACCTGCAGATGGGTGCACCCTGTACCCTTCATGGCATCCGGAAGGACCCTTTCCACATCTGGAATGACTCCCCCCGGTATGCACACGGAGTGCACATTGGTTTTCTTCCCCTCTCTTGCTGCCATTTCCCTAAGGGGCCCCATTACGCGCCTGACGTTGGAGCTCCCAACTACCAGTAAGCCCACCCTCTGCGACTGCCCAGATCTTGCAGACTGAGGGGCAACCTCTGTGATTCGTGGTCAATGTGAAGGTCCATGGATACAATAATCCTGCACTGGTGCATCGGAGTCCAATGCTGGTCTCCCAGGAGCCGCTGAAGTCACAAACTCTTAGAAGATTCACTCTTCTTGTCCTTAAGCCAGCATTGTGCATTTTGTATTCAATCCCGATGCAATTTCGATGGTTCATGGTCAATGAGAATGTCCAAGGGATACAGAAGATTTACATTACTTGTGCTTAAGTTGGCATTATGAGTTTTGTATTCAATCCCGATGCAATTTCTGTGTTTCTTACACAATGTGAAAGTCCAAGGGATACAGTAAACCTGCACTGGTGCATCGCAATCTAATACTGGTCTCACAGGAGCCGCTCAAACGACAAACTTTTAGAAAATTCACCTTCTTGTACTTAAGTCGGAATTGTGAGTTTTGTATTCAATCCCGATGCAATTTCTGTGTTTCATGGTCAATGTGAATCCTGATGCACTGTCTGTGTTTCATGGTCAATGTGAAGGTCCAAGGGATACAGTAAACCTGCACTGGTGCTTCGGAATCTAAAACTGGTCTCTCAGGAGCCGCTCAAACCACAAACTCTTAGAAAATTCACCTGTCTGTGTTTCATGGTCAATGTGAAGGTCCAAGGGATACAGTAAACCTGCACTGGTGCTTCGGAATCTAAAACTGGTTCATCGGAATCTAATACTGGTCCCCCATGAGCCGTTCAAACGACAAAGTCTTAGAAGTTTCACTCTTCTTGTATTTAAGTCGCCATTAAGCCTCTTGTATTCAATCCCGATGCACTGTCTGTGTTTCATGGTCAATGTGAAGGTCCAAGGGATACAGTAAACCTGCACTGGTGCTTCGGAATCTAAAACTGGTCTCTCAGGAGCCGCTCAAATCAAAAACTCTTAGAAAATTCACCTTCTTCTACTTAAGTCGGCATTGTGAGTTTTGTATTCAATCCCGATGCAATTTCTGTGTTTCATGGTCAATGTGAATGTCCAAGGGATACAGTAAATCTGCACTGGTTCATCGGAATCTTATACTGGTCTCCCATGAGCCGCTCAAACCACAAACCCTTAGAGGATTCACCCTTCCTGTATTTAAGTCGCCATTGTGCCTTTTGTATTCAATCCCGATGCGATGTCTGTGTTTCATGGTCAATGTGAAGGTCCAAGGGATACAGTAGACCTTCACTGGTGCATCGGAATCTAAAACTGGTCTCTCAGGAGCCGCTCAAACCACAAACTCTTAGAAAATTCACCTTCTTCTACTTAAGTCGGCATTGTGAGTGTTGTATTCAATCCCGATACAATTTCTGTGTTTCATGGTCAATTTGAAGGGCCACGGGATACAGTAAACTTGCACTGGTGCATCGGAATCTAATACTGGTCTGCGAGGAGCCGCTCCAACCACAAACTCTTAGAAGGATCACTTTCTTGTACTTAAGTCGGCATTGTCCCTTTTGTATTCAGTTCCGATGCAATTTCTGTGTTTCATGGTTAATGTGAAGTTCCAAGGGTTACAGTAAACCTGCACTGGTGCATCGGAATCTAATACTGTTCTGCCAGGAGCCGCTCCAACCACAAACTCTTAGAAGATTAACTCTTCTTGTACTCAAATCGGCATTGTGCCTTTTGTATTCAATCCCGATGCGATTTCTGTGTTTCATGGTCAATGTGAAGGTCCAAGGGATACAGTAAACCTGCACTGGTGCATCGGAATCTAATACTGGTCTCCCAGGAGCCCCTGAAAGCACAAACGTCTAGAGGCTTCATTCTTCTTGTACTTTAATCGGCATTGTCCATTTTGTATTCAATCCCGATGTAATTTCTGTGTTTCATGGTCAATGTGATGGTCCAAGCGATACAGTAAACCTGCACTGGTGCATCGGAATCTAAAACTGGTTTCTCAGGAGCCGCTCAAACCACAAACTCTTAGAGAATTCACCTTATTGCACTTAAGTCGGCATTATCACTTTTGTATTCAATCCCGATGCAATTTCTGTGATTCATGGTAAATGTGAAGGTCGAAGGGATACAGTAATCATGCACTGGTGCATCGGAATCTAATACTTGACTCCCAGGAGCCGCTCAAAGCACAAACTCTTAGTGGATTCAGTCTTCTTGTAGTTAAGCCGGTATTGTGCGTTTTGTAATCAATCCCGGTGCTATTTCTATGTTTCATGGCCAATGAGAATGTCCAAGGGATACAGTAAACCTGCACTGTTTAATCGGAATCTAATACCGGTCTCCCATGAGCCGCTAAAACCACGAACTCTTAAAAGATTCACTCTTCTCGTACTCAAGTCGTCTTTGTGCCTTTTGTATTTAATCCCGATGCGATTTCTGTGTTTCATGGTCAATGTGAAGGTGCAAGGGATACAGTAAACCTGCACTGGTTCATCGAAATCTTATACCGGTCTCCCATGAGCCGGTCAAACCACAAACTCTTAGAAGATTCACTCCTCTTGTATTGAAGTCGCCATTGTGCCTTTTGTATTCAATCCCGATGCGGTGTCTGTGTTTCGTGCTCAATGTGAAGGTCCAAGGGATATAGTAAACCTGCACTGGTGCATCGGAATCTAAAACTGGTCTCTCAGGAGCAGCTCAAACCACAAACTCTTAGAAAATTCATCTTCTAGTACTTAAGTCCTCATTGTCCTCTTTGTATTCAATCCCATTGCAATAACTGTGTTTAATGGTCAATGTGAAGGTCAGAGGGATACAGTAAACCCGCACTGGTGCATCGGAATCTAATACTGGTCTCCCAGGAGCCCCTCAAACCACAAACTCTTAGAAGATTCACTCTTCTTGTACCTAAGTCGGCATTGTCCTTTTTGTACTCATTCCCGACGCAATTTCTGTGTTTCCTGCTTCATCGAAATCTTATACTGGTCTCCCATGAGCCGCTCAAACCACAAACTCTTAGAAGATTCACCCTTCTTGTATTTAAGTCGCCATTGTGCCTTTTGTATTCAATCCCGATGCGATGTCTGTGTTTCATCGTCAATGTCAAGGTCCAAGGGATATAGTAAACCTGCACTGGTACATCGGAATCTAAAACTAGTCTCTCAGGAGCCGCTTAAACCACAAACTCTTAGAAAATTCTCCTTCTTGTACTTAAGTCGGCATTTTCCCTTTTGTGCTTAATCCCGATGCAATTTCTGTGTTTAATGGTCAATGTGAAGTTCCAAATGATACAGTCTACCTGCACAGGTGCATCGCAATCTAATACTGGTCTCCCAGGAGCCGCTCAAAGCGCAAACTCTTAGAAGATTCAGTCTTCTTGTACTTAAGTCGGCATTGTGCCTTATGTATTCAGTTCCGATGCAATTTCTGTGTTTAATGGTCAATGTGAAGGTCAAAGGGATACAGTAAACGTGCTCTGGTGGTTCGGATTCTAATACAGGTCTCCCAGGAGACGCTCAAAGCACATACTCTTCAATGATTGACATTACTTGTGCTTAAGTTGGCATTGTGAGCTTTGTATTCAATCCTGATGCAATTTCTGTGTTTCATGGTCAATGTGAAGGTCCAAGGGATACAGTAAACCTGCGCTGGTGCATCGGAATCTAATACTGGTATCTCAGGAGCCGCTCAAACCACAAACTCTTAGAAAATTCACCTTCTTGTACTTAAGTCGGGATTGTGCCTTTTGTATTCAATCCCGATGCAATTTCTGTGATTCGCGGTCAATTGGGAGGTCCAAGGGATACAGTAATAGTGCACTGGTGCATCGGAAACTAATAGTGGTCTCCCAGGAGCCGCTGAAGTCAAACTCTTAGAAGATTCACTCTTCTTGTACTTAAGTCGGCCTTGTGAGTCTTGTATTCAATCTCGATGCAATTTCTGTGTTTCATAGTCAATGTGAAGGCACAAATGATACAGTCAACCTGTATTGGTGCATTGGAATCTAATATTGGTCTCCCAGGAGCCGCTCAATGCTCAAACCCTTTGGAGATTCACTCTTCTTTTACATAAGTGGGTATTGTGCATTTTGTATTCAATACCGATGCAATATCTACGTTTCATGCTCAATGAGAATGTCCAAGGGATACAGTAAACCTGCACTGGTTCATCGAAATCTAATACTGCTCTCCCATGAGCCGGTCAAACCACAAACTCTTAGAAGATTCACTCCTCTTGTATTGAAGTCGCCATTGTGCCTTTTGTATTCAATCCCGATGCGATGTCTGTGTTTCGTGCTCAATGTGAAGGTCCAAGGGATATAGTAAACCTGCACTGGTGCATCGGTATCTAAAACTGGTCTCTCAGGAGCAGCTCAAACCACAAACTCTTAAAAAATTCATCTTCTAGTACTTAAGTCCTCATTGTCCTCTTTGTATTCAATCCCGTTGCAATAACTGTGTTTAATGGTCAATGTGAAGGTCAGAGGGATACAGTAAACCCGCACTGGTGCATCGGAATCTAATACTGGTCTCCCAGGAGCCGCTCAAACCACAAACTCTTAGAAGATTCACTCTTCTTGTACCTAAGTCGGCATTGTCCTTTTTGTATTCATTCCCGACGCAATTTCTGTGTTTCCTGCTTCATCGAAATCTTATACTGGTCTCCCATGAGCCGCTCAAACCACAAACTCTTAGAAGATTCACTCTTCTTGTATTTAAGTCGCCATTGTGCCTTTTGTATTCAATCCCGATGCGATGTCTGTGTTTCATGGTCAATGTCAAGGTCCAAGGGATATAGTAAACCTGCACTGGCACATCGGAATCTAAAACTAGTCTCTCAGGAGCCGCTTAAACCACAAACTCTTAGAAAATTCTCCTTCTTGTACTTAAGTCGGCATTTTCCCTTTTGTGCTTAATCCCGATGCAATTTCTGTGTTTAATGGTCAATGTGAAGTTCCAAATGATACAGTCTACCTGCACAGGTGCATCGCAATCTAATACTGGTCTCCCAGGAGCCGCTCAAAGCACAAACTCTTAGAAGATTCAGTCTTCTTGTACTTAAGTCGGCATTGTGCCTTATGTATTCAGTTCCGATGCAATTTCTGTGTTTAATGGTCAATGTGAAGGTCAAAGGGATACAGGAAACGTGCTCTGGTGGTTCGGATTCTAATACAGGTCTCCCAGGAGACGCTCAAAGCACATACTCTTCAATGATTGACATTACTTGTGCTTAAGTTGGCATTGTGAGCTTTGTATTCAATCCTGATGCAATTTCTGTGTTTCATGGTCAATGTGAAGGTCCAAGGGATACAGTAAACCTGCGCTGGTGCATCGGAATCTAATACTGGTATCTCAGGAGCCGCTCAAACCACAAACTCTTAGAAAATTCACCTTCTTGTACTTAAGTCGGGATTGTGCCTTTTGTATTCAATCCCGATGCAATTTCTGTGATTCGCGGTCAATTGGGAGGCCCAAGGGATACAGTAATAGTGCACTGGTGCATCGGAAATTAATAGTGGTCTCCCAGGAGCCGCTGAAGTCAAACTCTTAGAAGATTCACTCTTCTTGTACTTAAGTCGGCCTTGTGAGTCTTGTATTCAATCTCGATGCAATTTCTGTGTTTCATAGTCAATGTGAAGGCACAAATGATACAGTCAACCTGCACTGGTGCATCGGAATCTAATATTGGTCTCCCAGGAGCCGCTCAATGCACAAACCCTTTGGAGATTCACTCTTCTTTTACATAAGTGGGTATTGTGCATTTTGTATTCAATACCGATGCAATATCTACGTTTCATGCTCAATGAGAATGTCCAAGGGATACAGTAAACCTGCACTGGTTCATCGAAATCTAATACTGCTCTCCCATGAGCCGGTCAAACCACAAACTCTTAGAAGATTCACTCCTCTTGTATTGAAGTCGCCATTGTGCCTTTTGTATTCAATCCCGATGCGATGTCTGTGTTTCGTGCTCAATGTGAAGGTCCAAGGGATATAGTAAACCTGCACTGGTGCAACGGAATCTAAAACTGGTCTCTCAGGAGCAGCTCAAACCACAAACTCTTAGAAAATTCACCTTTTAGTACTTAAGTCCTCATTGTCCTCTTTGTATTCAATCCCGTTGCAATAACTGTGTTTAATGGTCAACGTGAAGGTCAGAGGGATACAGTAAACCCGCACTGGTGCATCGGAATCTAATACTGGTCTCGCAGGAGCCGCTCAAACCACAAACTCTTAGAAGATTCACTCTTCTTGTACCTAAGTCGGCATTGTCCTTTTTGTATTCATTCCCGACGCAATTTCTGTGTTTCCTGCTCAATGTGAAGGTCCAAGGGATACAGTAAACCTGGACTGGTGAATCGGAATCTAATACTGGTCTCATCGGAGCCGTTCAAAGTACAAACTCTTAGAAGATTCACTCTTCTTGTACTTAAGTCTGCATTGTGCTTTTTGTATTCAATCCCGATGCAATTTTTGTGTATCATGGTCAATGTGTAGATCCAAGGGATACAGTAAACCTGCACTGGTGCATCGCAATCTAATACTGGTCTCCCAGAAGCCGCTGAAAGCACAAACTCCTAGATGATTCATTGTTCTTGTACTTAAGTCGGCATTGTCCATTTTGTATTCAACCCCGATGCAATTTCTTTGTTTCATGGTCAATATGAAGTTCCAAATGATACAGTCTACCTGCACAGGTGCATCGCAATCTAATACTGGTCTCCCAGGAGCCGCTCAAAGCACAAACTATTAGAAGATTCAGTCTTCTTGTACTTAAGTCGGCATTGTGCCTTATGTATTCAATCCCGATGCAATTTCTGTGTTTCATGGTCAATGTGAAGGTGCAAGGGATACAGTAAACCTGCACTGGTGCATCGGAACCTATTACTGGTCTCCCAGGAGCCGCCCAAACCACAAACTCTTAGAACATTCACTCTTCTTGTACTTAAGTCGGCATTGACCCTTTTGTAATCAATCCCGATGCAATTTCTGTTTTTGATGCTCAATGTGAAGGTCCAAGGTATACAATAAACCTGTACAGGTGAATAGGAATCTAATACTGGTCTGCCTGTAGCCGTTCAAATTACAAACTCTTAGAAGATTCACTCTTCTTGTACTTAAGTCGGCATTGTGCCTTTTGTATTCAATCCCGATGCAATATCTGTGTGTCATGGTCAATGTGAAGGTCGTAGGGATACAGTAAACCTGCGCTGGTGCATCGGAATCTAATAGTGGTCTCCCAGGAGCAACTGAAAGCACAAACTCCTAGAGGATTAATTCTTCTTGTACTTAAGTTGGCATTGTCCCTTTTGTATTCAATCCGGATGCAATATCTGTCTTTCATGGTCAATGTGAAGATCCAAGGGTTACAGTAAACCTGCACTGGTGCATCGGAATCTAATACTGGTCTCTCAGGAGCCGCTCAAACCACAAACTCTTAGAAAATTAACCTGCTTGTACTTAAATCGGCATTGTGCCTTTTGTATTCAATCCTGATGCAATTTCTGCGATTCGTGGTCAATGTGAAGGTCCAAGGGATACAGTAATCCTGCACTGGTGCATCGGAAACTAATACTGGTCTCCTAGGAGGCGCTCAAAGCACAAACCCTTTGGACATTCACTCTTCTTTTACATAAGTCGGTATTGTGCATTTTGTATTCAATACCGACGCAATTTCTGTGTTTCATGCCCAATGAGAATGTCCAAGGGGTACAGTAAACCTGCATTGGTTCATCGGAATCTAATACTGCTCTCCCATGAGCGGCTCAAACCACAAACTCTTAGATGATTCACTCTTCTTGTATTTAAGTCGCCATTGTGCCTTTTGTATTCAATCCCGATGCGATTTCTGTGTTTCGTATTCAATGTGAAGGTCCAACGGATATAGTAAACCTGCACTGGTGCATCGGAATCTAAAACTGGTCTCTCAGGAGCCGCTCAAACCACAAACTCTTAGAATATTCACCTTCTTGTACTTAAGTCGGGATTGTGCCTTTTGTATTCAATCCCGATGCAATTTCTGTGATTCGCGGTCAATTGGGAGGTCCAAGGGATACAGTAATAGTGCACTGGTGCATCGGAAACTAATAGTGGTCTCCCAGGAGCCGCTGAAGTCAAACTCTTAGAAGATTCACTCTTCTTGTACTTAAGTCGGCCTTGTGAGTCTTGTATTCAATCTCGATGCTATTTCTGTGTTTCATAGTCAATGTGAAGGCACAAATGATACAGTCAACCTGCACTGGTGCATCGGAATCTAATATTGGTCTCCCAGGAGCCGCTCAATGCACAAACCCTTTCGAGATTCACTCTTCTTTTACATAAGTGGGTATTGTGCATTTTGTATTCAATACCGATGCAATATCTACGTTTCATGCTCAATGAGAATGTCCAAGGGATACAGTAAACCTGCACTGGTTCATCGAAATCTAATACTGCTCTCCCATGAGCCGGTCAAACCACAAACTCTTAGAAGATTCACTCCTCTTGTATTGAAGTCGCCATTGTGCCTTTTGTATTCAATCCCGATGCGATGTCTGTGTTTCGTGCTCAATGTGAAGGTCCAAGGGATATAGTAAACCTGCACTGGTGCATCGGAATCTAAAACTGGTCTCTCAGGAGCAGCTCAAACCACAAACTCTTAGAAAATTCATCTTCTAGTACTTAAGTCCTCATTGTCCTCTTTGTATTCAATCCCGTTGCAATAACTGTGTTTAATGGTCAATGTGAAGGTCAGAGGGATACAGTAAACCCGCACTGGTGCATCGGAATCTAATACTGGTCTCCCAGGAGCCGCTCAAACCACAAACTCTTAGAAGATTCACTCTTCTTGTACCTAAGTCGGCATTGTCCTTTTTGTATTCACTCCCGACGCAATTTCTGTGTTTCCTGCTCAATGTGAAGGTCCAAGGGATACAGTAAACCTGGACTGGTGAATCGGAATCTAATACTGGTCTCATCGGAGCCGTTCAAAGTACAAACTCTTAGAAGATTCACTCTTCTTGTACTTAAGTCTGCATTGTGCTTTTTGTATTCAATCCCGATGCAATTTTTGTGTATCATGGTCAATGTGAAGATCCAAGGGATACAGTAAACCTGCACTGGTGCATCGCAATCTAATACTGGTCTCCCAGAAGCCGCTGAAAGCACAAACTCCTAGATGATTCATTGTTCTTGTACTTAAGTCGGCATTGTCCATTTTGTATTCAACCCCGATGCAATTTCTGTGTTTCATGGTCAATATGAAGTTCCAAATGATACAGTCTACCTGCACAGGTGCATCGCAATGTAATACTGGTCTCCCAGGAGCCGCTCAAAGCACAAACTATTAGAAGATTAAGTCTTCTTGTACTTAAGTCGGCATTGTGTCTTATGTATTCAATCCCGATGCAATTTCTGTGTTTCATGGTCAATGTGAAGGTGCAAGGGATACAGTAAACCTGCACTGGTGCATCGGAACCTATTACTGGTCTCCCAGGAGCCGCCCAAACCACAAACTCTTAGAACATTCACTCTTCTTGTACTTAAGTCGGCATTGACCCTTTTGTAATCAATCCCGATGCAATTTCTGTTTTTGATGCTCAATGTGAAGGTCCAAGGTATACAATAAACCTGTACAGGTGAATAGGAATCTAATACTGGTCTGCCTGTAGCCGTTCAAATTACAAACTCTTAGAAGATTCACTCTTCTTGTACTTAAGTCGGCATTGTGCCTTTTGTATTCAATCCCGATGCAATATCTGTGTGTCATGGTCAATGTGAAGGTCGTAGGGATACTGTAAACCTGCGCTGGTGCATCGGAATCTAATAGTGGTCTCCCAGGAGCAACTGAAAGCACAAACTCCTGGAGGATTAATTCTTCTTGTACTTAAGTTGGCATTGTCCCTTTTGTATTCAATCCGGATGCAATATCTGTCTTTCATGGTCAATGTGAAGATCCAAGGGTTACAGTAAACCTGCACTGGTGCATCGGAATCTAATACTGGTCTCTCAGGAGCCGCTCAAACCACAAACTCTTAGAAAATTAACCTGCTTGTACTTAAATCGGCATTGTGCCTTTTGTATTCAATCCTGATGCAATTTCTGCGATTCATGGTCAATGTTAAGGTCCAAGGGATACAGTAATCCTGCACTGGTGCATCGGAAACTAATACTGGTCTCCTAGGAGCCACTCAAAGCACAAACCCTTCGGACATTCACTCTTCTTTTCCATAAGTCGGTATTGTGCATTTTGTATTCAATACCGACGCAATTTCTGTGTTTCATGCTCAATGAGAATGTCCAAGGGGTACAGTAAACCTGCACTGGTTCATCGGAATCTAATACTGCTCTCCCATGAGCGGGTCAAACCACAAACTCTTAGATGATTCACTTTTCTTGTATTTAAGTCGCCATTGTGCCTTTTGTATTCAATCCCGATGCGATGTCTGTGTTTCGTGGTCAATGTGAAGGTCCAACGGATATAGTAAACCTGCACTGGGGCATCGGAATCTAAAACTGGTCTCTCAGGAGCCGCTCAAACCACAAACTCTTAGAATATTCACCTTCTTGTACTTAAGCTGGCATTGTCCTCTTTGTATTCAATCCCGTTGCAATAACTGTGTTTAATGGTCAATGTGAAGGTCAGAGGGATACAGTAAACGTGCTCTGGTGCATCCGAATCTAATACAGGTCTCCCAGGAGACGCTCCAAGCACAAACTCTTCGAAGATTCACATTACTTGTGGTTAAGTTGGCATTGTGAGTTTTGCATTCAATCCCGATGCAATTTCTGTATTTCATAGTTAATGTGAAGGCCCAAATGGTACAGTCAACCTGCACTGGTGCATCGGAATCTAATACTGGTCTCCCAGGAGCCGCTCAAAGCACAAACCCTTCGAAGATTCACTCTTCTTTTACATAAGTCGGTATTGTGCATTTTGTATTCAATCCTGATGCAGTTTCTATGTTTCATGGTCAATGAGAATGTCCAAGGGATACAGTAAATCTGCACTGGTTCATCGGAATCTTATACTGGTCTCCCATGAGACGCTCAAACCACAAACTCTTAGAAGATTCACCCTTTCTGTATTTAAGTCGCCATTGTGTCTTTTGTATTCAATCCCGATGCGGTGTCTGTGTTTCATGGTCAATGTGAAGGTCCAAGGGATACAGTAAATCAGCACTGGTGCATCGGAATCTAAATCTGGTCTCTCAGGAGCCGCTCAAACCACAAACTCTTAGAAAATTCTCCTTCTTGTACTTAAGTCGGCATTGTCCCTTTTGTATTCAATCCCGGTGCAATTTCTGTGTTTCATGGTCAATGTGAAGTTCCAAGGGACACAGTAAACCTGCACTGGTGCATCGGAATCTAATACTGGTCAGCCAGGAGCCGCACCAACCACAAACTCTTAGAAGATTCACTTTCTTGTGCTTAAGTCGGCATTGTGCCTTTTGTATTCAATCCCGAAGCAATTTCTGTGTTTCATACACAATGTGAAAGTCCAAGGGATACAGTAAACCTGCACTGGTGCATCGGAATAAAATACTGTTCTCCCAGGAGCCGCTCAAAGCACAAACTCTTAGAAGATTCACTTTCTTGTACTTAAGTCGGCATTGTCCCTTTTGTATTTAATCCCGATGCAATTTCTGTGTTTCATGGTTAATGTGAAGTTCCAAGGGTTACAGTAAACCTGCACTGGTGCATCGGAATCTATAACTTTTCTGCCAGGAGCCGCTACAACCACAAAGTCTTAGAAGATTAACTCTTCATGTACCCCAATCGGCATTGTGCCTTTTGTATTCAATGCCGATATGATTTCTGTGTTTCACGGTCAATGTGAAGGTCCAAGGGATACAGCAAATCTGCACTGGTGCATCGGAATCTAATACTGGTCTTCCAGGAGCCGCTTAATGCACAAACTTCTAGAGGATTCTTCTTCTTGTACTTTAGTCGGTATTGTCCATTTTGTATTCAATCCCGATGCAATTTCTGTGTTTCATGGTCAATGTGAAGGTCCAAGCGATACAGTAAACCTGCACTGGTGCATCGGAATAAAATACTGTTCTCCCAGGAGCAGCTCAAACCACAAACTCTTAGAAAATTCACCTTATTGTACTTAAGTCGGCATTATCCTTTTGTATTCAATCCCGATGCAATTTCTGTGTATCATGGTTAATGTGGAGGTCCAAGGGATACAGTAATCCGGCACTGGTGCATCGGAATCTAATACTGGACTCCCAGGAGCCGCTCAAAGCACAAACTCTTGGAAGATTCACTCATCTTGTACTTAAACCGGTATTGTGCATTTTGTATTCAATCCCGGTGCCATTCCTATGTTTCATGGTCAATGAGATTGTCCAAGGGATACGATAAACCTGCACTGGTTCATCGGAATCTAATACTGGTCTCCCATGAGCCGCTAAAACCACGAACTCTTAGAAGATTCACTCTTTTTGTACTTAAGTCGTCATTGTGCCTTTTGTAATCAATCGTGATGCTATTTCTGTGTTTCATGGTCAATGTGATGGTGCAAGGGATACAGTAAACCGCACTGGTTCATCTAAATCCTATACTGGTCTCCCATGAGCCGCTCAAACCACAAACTCATAGAAGATTCACCCTTCTTGTATTTAAGTCGCCATTGTGCCTTTTGTGTGTCAATCCCGATGCGATGTCTGTGTTTCATGGTCAATGTGAAGGTCCAAGGGATATAGTAAACCTGCACTGGTGCATCGGAATCTAAAACTAGTCTCTCAGGAACCGCCTAAACCAGAAACTCTTCGAAGATTTACATTACTTGTGCTTAAGTTGGCATTGTGAGTTTTGTATTCAATCCCTATGCAATTTCTGTGTTTAATGGTCAATGTGAAGGACAAAGGGATACAGTAAACGTGCTCTGGTGCTTCGGATTCTAATACAGGTCTCCCAGGAGACGCTCAAACCACATACTCTTCGAAGATTTACATTACTTTTGCTTAAGTTGGCATTGTGAGTTTTGTATTCAATCCCGATGCAATTTCTGTGTTTCATGGTCAATGTTAAGGTCCAAGGGATACAGTAAACCTGCACTGGTGCATCGGAATAAAATACTGGTCTCCCAGGAGCCGCTCAAAGCTCAAACTCTTAGAGGATTCACTCTTCTTGTACTTAAGTCTGCATTGTCCCTCTTGAATTCAATCCTGATGCAATTTCTGTGTTTCATGGTCAATGTGAAGTTCCAAGGGTTACAGTAAACCTGCACTGGTGCATCGGAATCTAATACTGGTCTGCCAGGAGCCGCTCAAACCACAAAGTCTTAGAAGATTAACTCTTCTTGTACTTAAATCGTCATTGTGCCTTTTGTATTCAATCCCGATGCGATTTCTGTGTTTCAAGATCAATGTGAAGGTCCAAGGGATACAGTAAACCTGCACTGGTGCATCGGAATCTAATACTGGTCTCCCAGGAGCCGCTCATAGCACAAACTCTTAGACGATTTACTCTACTTGTTCTTAAGTTGGCATTGTCCTTTATGTATTCAATCCCGATGTAATTTCTGTGTTTCATGGTCAATGTAAAGGTCCAAGGGATACAGTTAATCAGCACTGGTGCATCGGAATCTAATACTGGTCTCCCAGGAGCCGCTCAAAGCACAATCTCTTAGAAGATTCACCCTTCATGTACTTACATCGGCATTGTCCATTTTGTATTTAATCCCGATGCAATTTCTGCGTTTCACGGGCAATGTGAAGGTCCAAGGGCTACAGTAAACCTGCACTGGTGCATCGTAATCTAATACTGGTCCCCCAAGAGCCGCTCAAAATACAAACTCTTAGATGATTAACTCTTCTTGTACTTAAGACGGCAGTCCCTTTTGTATTCAATCCCGATGCAATTCCTGTGTTTCATGGTCAATGTGAAGGTCCAATGGATACAGTTAACCTGCACTGGTGCATCGGAACCTAATACTGGTCTTCCAGGAGCCGCTCAAAGCGCAAACTCTTAGAAGATTCAGTCTTCTTGTACTTAAGTCGGCATTTTCTCATTTGTAATCAATCCCGATGCATATTCTGTATTTCATGGTCAATGTGACGGTCGAAGGGATACCGTTAACCAGCACTGGTGCATCGGAATCTAATACTGGTCTCCCAGGAGCCGCTCAAAGCACGAATTCGGAAGAGATTCACTCTTCTTGTACTGAAGTCGGCATTGTCCCTTTTCTATTCAATCCCGATGCAATCTCTGTGTTTCATGGCCAATGTGAAGGTCCAAGGGATACAGTACACTTGCACTGGTGCATCGGAATCTAACACTTTTCTCTCAGGAGTCGCTCAAACCACAAACTCTTAGAAAATTCACTCTTCTTCTACTTAAGTCGGCATTGTCCTTTTGTATTCAATCCCGATGCAAGTTCTGTGTATCATGGTCAATGTGAAGGTCCTAGGGATACAGTAAACCTGCAGTGGTGCATCGGAATCTAATACTGGTCTCCCAGGAGCCGCTCAAACCACAAGCTCTTAGAAAAATTCACTTTTCTTGTACTTAGGTCGGCATTGTCCCTCTTGTATTCAATCCCGATGCAATTTCTGAGTTTCATGGGCAATGTGAAGGTCCAAGGGATACAGTAAACGTGCACTGGTGCATCGGAATCTAACACTTTTCTCCCAGGAGTCGCTCAAACCACAAGCACTTAGAAGATTCACTCTTCTTGTACTTAAGTCTGCATTGTGCCTTTTGGATTCACTCCCGATGCGATTTCTGTGTTTCATGGTAAATGTGAAGGTCCAATGGATACAGTAAACCCGCACTGGTGCACTGGAATCTAATAGTGGTCTCCCATAGCCGCTCAAAGCACAAACTCTTAGAAGATACACTTTTCTTGTAATTAAGTCGGCATTGTGCATTATGTATTCAATCCCGATGCAATTTCTGTGTTTATGGTCAATGTGAAGCGCCAAGGGATACAGTAAACCTGCACTGGTGCATCGGAATCTATTACTGGTCTCCCATGCGCCACTCAAAGCACAAACTCTTAGAAGACTCACTCTTCTTGTTCTTAAGTCTGCATTGTCCCTTTTGTATTCAATCCCGATGAATTTCTTTGTTTCATGGTCAATGTGAAGGTCAAAGGGATACAGTAAACGTGCACTGGAGCATCGGAATCTAATACAGGTCTCCCAGGAGACGCTCAAATCACAATCTCATCGATGATTAACACTTCTTGTCCTTTAGTTGGCATTGAGAGTTTGGTATTCAATCCCGATGCAATATCTGTGTTTCATGGTCAATGTGAAGGTCCAAAGGATACATAAAGCTGCACTGTATCCATCGGTATCTAATACCGGTCTGCCAGGAGCCGCTCAAACCACAAAATCTTAGTACAATTACTCTTCTTGTACTTAAGTCGGCATTGTGCCTTTTGAATTCAATGCCGATGGAATTTCTATGTCTCATAGTCAATGTTAAGGTCGAAACAATACAGTCAACCTGCACTGGTGCATCGGAATCTAATACAGGGCTCCCATGAGCCGCTCAAAACACAAACTCTTAGAAGACTCACTCTTCTGGTTATTAAGTCGGCAGTGTCCCTTTTGTATTAAATCCCGATGCGATTTCTGTGTTTCTAGGTCAATGTGAAGGTCAAAAGGATACAGTAAACCTGCACTGGTGCATCGAAATCTAATACTGGTCTCCCAGGAGCCGCGCAAAGCACAAACTCTTACAAAATTCATTCTTCATCTACCTGAGTCGGCATTGTCCCTTATGTATTCCATCCCGCTGCGATATCTGTGTTTCATTGTCAATGTGAAGGTCCAAGGGATACAGTAAACCTGCAGAGGTGCATCGGAATCTAATACTAAACACCCAGGAGCCGCTCAAAGCTCAAACTCTTAGAAGATTCACTCCTCTTGTACTTAAGTCAGCATTGTGCCTTATGAATTCCATTCCAATGCAATTTCTGTGTTTCATGGTCAACTTCAAGTTCCAAGGGATATAGTAAACCTGCACAGGTGCATCGGAATCTAACACTTTTCTCCCAGGAGCCGCTCAAAGCACAAACCCTTAGAAGATTCACTCTTCTTGTACTTAAGTCGGCAATGTCCCTTTTGTATTCGTTCCCGATGCAATTTCTGTGTTTCATGGTCAATTTGAAGGTCCAAATGATATAGTCAACCTGCAATGGTGCATCGGAATCTTATACTAGTCTTACAGGAGACGCCCAAAGGACAAGCTCTTAGAAGATTCACTCTTCTTGTACTTAAGTCGGTATTGTGCATTTTGTATTCAATCCCGACGCAATTTCTATGTTTCATGGTCAATGAGAATGTCCAAGGGATACAGTAAACCTGCACTTGTTCATCGGAATCTAAAACTGGTCTCCCAAGAGCCGGCCAAAACACAAACTTTTAGTAGATTCACCCTTCTTCTACTTAAGAGGGCGTTGTGCCTTTTGTATTCAATCCCGATGCAATTTCTGTGTTTCATGGTCAATGTGAAGGTCCAAGGGATACAGTAACCCTGCACTGGTGCATCGGAATCTAATACTGGTCTCCCAGGAGCCACCGAAAGCACAAACTCCTAGAAGATTCATTCTTCCTGTACTTAAGTCGGCATTGTCCATGTTTTATTCAATCCCGATGCAATTTCGATGTCTCATAGTCAATGTTAAGTTCCAACTGATACAGTAAACCTGCACTGGTTCATCGGAATCTAAAACTGGTCTCCCATGAACCGCTCAAACCACATACTCTTTGAAGATTCACTCTTCTTGTACTTAAGTCGGCATTGTGCCTTTTCTATTCAATCCTGATGTGAACCATGTGTTTCATGGTCAATGTGAAAGTACACGGGATACAGTTAACCTGCACTGGTGCTTCTGAATCTAATACTGGTCTCCCATGAGCCGCTCGAACCACAAACTCTTACAAAATTAACACTTGTTGTACTTGAGTCGGCATTGCCCCTTTTGTATTCAATCCCGAAGCAATTTCTGTGTTTCATGGTCAATGTGAAAGTCGAAGGGATACAGTAAACCGGCACTGGTGCATCGGAATCTAATACTGGTATCCCAGGAGCCGCTCAAAGCACAACCTCTGAAGAGATTCACTCGTCTTGTACTTAAGTTGGCATTGTCCCTTTTGTATTCAATCCCTATGCAATAACTTAGTTTCTTGTTCAATGTGAAGGACCAGGGGATACAGTAAACTTGCACTGGTGCGTCGGAACCAAATACTGGTGTCCCAGGTGCCGCTCAAAGGACAAACTCTTAGAAGATTCAGCGTTCTTGAACTTAAGTCGGCATTGTCTGTTTTGTATTCAATCCGGATGCATATTCTGTGTATCATGGTCAATGTGAAGCTCCAAGGGATACCGTTATCCAGCACTGGTGCATCGGAATCCAATACTGGTCTCCCAGGAGCGGCTCAAACCACAAACTCTTAGAAAATTCACTTTTCTTGTACTCCAGTCGGCATTGTCCCTCTTGTATTCAATCCCGATGCAATTTCTATGTTTCATCTTGAATGAGAATGTCTTAGGGATACAGTAAACCTGCAGTGGTTCATCGGGATCTAATACTGGTCCCCCATGAGCCGCTCAAACCACAAACTCTTAGAAGATTCAATCTTCTTGTATTTAAGTCGCCATTGTGCCTTTTGTATTCAATCCCGATGCGATGTCTGTGTTTCATGGTCAATGTGAAGGTCCGAGGGATACAGTAAACCTGCACTGGTGCTTCGGAATCTAAAACTCTTCTCTCAGGAGCCGCTCAAACCACAAATTCTTAGAAAATTCCCCTTCTTGTTCTTAAGTTGGCATTGTCCATTTTGTTTTCAATCCCGATGCAATTTCTGTATTTAATGGTCAATGTGAAGGTCAGAGGGATACAGTAAACGTGCTCTGGTGCATCGGAATCTACTACAGGTCTCCCAGGAGACGCTCAAAGCACAAACTCTTCGAAGAATCTCATTACTTGTGCTTAAGTTGGCATTGTGAGTTTTGTATTCAATCCCGATGCAATATCTGTGTATCATGGTCAATTTGAATGTCCAAGGGATACAGTAAACCAGCACTGGTGCATCGGAATCTAATACTGGTCTGCCAGGAGCCGCTCCAACCACAAACTCTTAGAAGATTCACTCTTCTCGTCCTTAATTCGGCATTATGCCTTTTGTATTCAATCCCAAAGCAATTTCTGTGTTTCATACACAATGTGAAGGTCCAAGGGATACAGTAAACCTGCACTGGTGCATTGGAATCTAATACTGGTCCGCCAGGGGCCACTCCAACCACAAACTTTTAGAAGATTCACTCTTCTTGTACTTAAATCGGCATTGTGGCTTTTGTATTCAATCCCGATGCGATTTCTGTGTTTCATGGTCAATGTAAAGGTCCAAGGGATACAGTAAACCTGCACTGGTGCATCGGAATCTAATACTGGTCTCCCAGGAGCCGCTGAAAGCACAAACTCCAAGAGGATTCATTCTTTTTGTACTTTAGTCGGCATTGTCCCTTTTATATTCAATTCAGATGCAATTTCTGTGTTTCATGGTCAATGTGAAGGTCCAAGGGATACAGTAAACCACCACTGGTGCATCGGAATTTAATACTGGTCTCCCAGGGGCGGCTCAAACCACAAACTCTTAGAAGATTCACTCTTCTTGTACGTAAGTCGGCATTGTGCGTTTAGTATACAATCCCGATTCAATTTCTGTGTTTCATGGTCAATGTGAAGGTCAAAGGGATACAGTTGACCTGCACTGGTGCATTTGGATCTAAAACTGGTCTCTCATGAGCCGCTCAAACCACAAATTCTTGGAAGATTCACTCTTCCTGTACTTAAGTGGGCATTGCCCTATTGTGTATTCAATCCCGATGCAATATCTAAGTTTCATGGTCCATGGGAAGATCCAAGGGATACAGAAAACTTGCACTGGTGCATCGGAATCTAATATTGGTCTCCCAGGAGCCACTGACAACACAAACTCCAAGAGGATTCATTCTTCTTGTACTTTAGTCGGCATTGTCCCTTTTGTATTCTATCCCGATGCACATTCTGTGATTCATGGTCAATGTGAATTTCCAAATGATACAGTCAACCTGCACTGGTGCATCGGAATCTAAAACTGGTCTCCCAGGAGCCGCTCAAAGCACAAACTCTTAGAAGACTCACTCTTCTTGTACTTAAGTCGGTATTGTGCACATTGTATTCAATCCCGATGCAATTTCTATGTTTCATGGTCAATGAGAATGTCCAAGGGATTCAGTAAACCTGCACTGGTTCATCGGAATCTAATACTGGTCTCCCATGAGCCGCACAAACCACAAATTATTAGAATATTCACTGTTCTTGTGCTTAAGTAGGCATTGTGCAGTTTGTATTCAATCCCGATGCGATTTCCGTGTTTCATGGTCAATGTGATGGTGGAAGGGATACAGTAAAGGTGCACTGGTGCATCGAAATCTAATCCTGGACTCTCAGGAGCCGCTCCAACAACAAACTCTTAGAAAATTCATCTTTTTGTACTTAAGACGGCGTTGTCCCTATTTTATTTAATCCCGATGCAATTTCTGTGTTTCGTGGTCAATGTGAAGGTCAAAGGGATACAGCAAACGTGCACTGGTGCATAGGAATCTAATACAGGTCTCCCAGGAGACGCTCAAAGCACAAACCCTTCGAAGATTCACACTTCTTGTGCTTAAGTTGGCATTGTGAGTTTTGTATTCAATCCCGATGCAAGTACTGTGTATCATGGTCAATGTGAAGGTCCAAGGGATACAGTAAACGTGCACAGGTGCATCGGAATGTAATACTGGGTTTCCAGGAGCCGCTCAAAGCACAAAATCTTAGAAGATTCACTCTTCTTGTACTCAAGTCGGCATTGTTCATTTTGAATTGAATCCCGATGCAATATCTGTGTTTCAAGGTCAATGTGAAGGTCCAAGGGATACAGTTAACCTGCACAGGTGCATCGGAATCTAATACTGGTCTGCCAGGAGCCGCTCCAACCAGAATCTCTTAGAAGATACACTTTTCTTGTACTTAAGTCGGCATTGTGCCTTTTGTTTTCAATCCCAATGCAATTTCTGTGTTTCATGGGCAATGTGAAGGTCTAAATGATACAGTAAACCTGCCTGGTTCATCGGAATCTAATACAGGCCTCCCATGAGGCGCTCAAACCACAAATTCCTAGAAGATTCACTCATCTTGTATTTATTTCGCCATTGTGCCTTTTGTATTTAATCCCGATGCGATGTCTGTGTTTCATCGTCAATGTGAAGGTCCAAGGGATACAGTAAACCTGCACTGGTGCTTCGGAATCTAAAACTGGTCTCTCAGGAGCCGCTCAAACCACAAACTCTAAGAAATATCACCTTCTTGTACTTAAGTCGGCATTGTCCATTTTGTATTCAATCCCGATGCAATTTCTGTGTTTAATGGTCAATGTGAAGGTCAGAGGGATACAGTAAACGTGCTCTGGTGCATCGGAATCTAATACAGATCTCCCAGGAGACCCTCAAAGCACAAATTCTTCGAAGATTCACATTACTTGTGCTTAAGTTGGCATTGTGAGTTTTGTATTGAATCCCGATGCAATTTCTGTGTTTTATGCTCAATGTAAAGGTCCACAGGATACAGTAAACCTGCACTGGTGCATCGGAATCTAATACTGGACTGCCAGGAGCCGCTCCAACCATAAAATCTTAGAAGATTCACTCTTCTTGTACTTAAGTCGGCATTGTGCCTTTTGTATTCAATCCCGATGCGATTTCTGTGTTTCATCGTCAATGTGAAGGTGCAAGGGATACAGTAAACCTGCACTGGTGCATCGGAATCTAATGCTGGTCTGCCAGGAGCCGCTCCAACCACAAACTCTTAGAAGATTCACTCTTCTTGTACTTAAGTCAGCATTGTGCCTTATGTATTCAATCCCGATGCGATTTCTGTGTTTCATGGTCAATGTGAAGGTCCATGGGATATACTAAACCTGCACTGGTGCATCGGAATCTAAAACTGGTCTCTCAGGAGCCGCTCAAACCGCAAACTCTTCGAAGATTCACATTACTTGTGCTTAAGTTGGCATTGTGAGTTTTGTATTCAATCCCGATGTAATTTCTGTGTTTCTTACACAATGTGAAGATCCAAGGGATACAGTAAACCTGCACTGGTGCATCGGAATCTAATACTGGTCTGCCAGGAGCCGCTCCAACCACAAACGTTTAGAAAATTCAGCTCCTTGTACTTAAGTCGGCATTGTCCGTTTTTTATTCAATCCCGATGCAATTTCTCTGATTCATGGTCAATGTGAAAGTCCAAGGGATACAGTAATCCTGCACTGGTGCATCGAAATCTACTACTGGTCTCCCAGGAGCCGCTGAAAACACAAATTCCAAGAGGATTCATTCTTCTTGTACTTTAGTCGGCATTGTCCCTTTTGTATTCAATCCCAATGCACACTCTGTGTTTCATGGTCAATGTGAAGGTCCAAATGATACAGTCAACCTGCACTGGTGCATCGGAATCTAAAACTGGTCTCCCAGGAGCCGCTCAAAGCACAAACTCTTAGAAGACTCACTCTTCTTGTACTTAAGTCGGTATTGTGCACTTTGTATTCAATCCCGATGCAATTTTTATGTTTCATGGTCAATGAGAAAGTCCAAGGGATACAGTGAACCTGCCTGGTTCATCGGAATCTAATACAGGCCTCCCATGAGCCGCTCAAACCACAAACTCCTAGAAGATTCACTCATCTTGTATTTATTTCACCATTGTGCCTTTTGTATTTAATCCCGATGCGATGTCTGTGTTTCATGGTCAATGTGAAGGTCCAAGGGATACAGTAAACCTGCACTGGTGCTTCGGAATCTAAAACTGGCCTCTCAGGAGCCGCTCAAACCACAAACTCTAAGAAATATCTCCTTCTTGTACTTAAGTCGGCATTGTCCATTTTGTATTCAATTCCGATGCAATTTCTGTGTTTAATGTTCAATGTGAAGGTCAGAGGGATACAGTAAACGTGCTCTGGTGCATCGGAAACTAATACAGATCTCCCAGTAGACGCTCAAAGCACAAATTCATCGAAGATTCACATTACTTGTGCTTAAGTTGGCATTGTGAGTTTTGTATTCAATCCCGATGCAATTTCTATGTTTCATCTTGAATGAGAATGTCTTAGGGATACAGTAAACCTGCAGTGGTTCATCGGAATCTAATACTGGTCTCCCATGAGCCGCTCAAACCACAAACTCTTAGAAGATTCAATCTTCTTAAATTTAAGTCGCCATTGTGCCTTTTGTATTCAATCCCGATGCGATGTCTGTGTTTCATGGTCAATGTGAAGATCCGAGGGATACAGTTAACCTGCACCGGTGCTTCGGAATCCAAAACCCTTCTCTCAGGAGCCGCTCAAACCACAAATTCTTAGAAAGTTCACCTTCTTGTTCATAAGTCGGCATTGTCCACTTTGTATTCAATCCCGATGCAATTTCTGTGTTTAATGGTCAATGTGAAGGTCAGAGGGATATAGTAAACGTGCTCTGGTGCATCGGAATCTACTACAGGTCTCCCAGGAGACGCTCAAAGCACAAACTCTTCGAAGAATCACATTACTTGTGCTTAAGTTGGCATTGTGAGCTTTGTATTCAATCCCGATGCAATATCTGTGTATCATGGTCAATGTGAAGGTCCAATTGATACAGTAAACCTGCACTGGTGCATCGGAATCTAATACTGGTCTGCCAGGAGCCGCTCCAACCACAAACTCCTAGAAGATTCACTCTTCTTGTCCTTAATTCGGCATTGTGCCTTTTGTATTCAATCCCGAAGCAATTTCTGTGCTTCATACACAATGTGAAGGTCCAAGGGATACAGTAAACCTGCACTGGTGCATTATAATCTAATACTGGTCCGCCAGGGGCCGCTCCAACCACAAACTTTTAGAAGATTCACTCTTCTTGTACTTAAATAGGCATTGTGGCTTTTGTATTCAATCCCGATGCGATTTCTGTGTTTCATGGTCAATGTGAAGGTCCAAGGGATACAGTAAACTTGCACTGGTGCATCGGAATCTAATACTGGTCTCCCAGGAGCCGCTGAAAGCACAAACTCCAAGAGGATTCATTCTTTTTGTACTTTAGTCGGCATTGTCCCTTTTGTATTCAATCCAGATGCAATTTCTGTGTTTCATGGTCAATGCGAAGGTCCAAGGGATACAGTAAACCTGCACTGGTGCATCGGAATCTGATACTGGTCTCCCAGGAGCCGCTGAAGCACAAACTCCTAGAAGATTCATTCTTCTTGTACTTAAGTTGGCATTGTCCTATTGTGTATTCAATCCCGATGCAATATCTAAGTCTCATGGTCCATGGGAAGGTCCAAGGGATACAGAAAACTTGCACTGGTGCATCGGAATCTAATATTGGTCTCCCAGGAGCCGCTGAAAACACAAAGTCCAAGAGGATTCATTCTTCTTGTACTTTAGTCGGCATTGTCCTTTTTGTATTCAATCCCGATGCACACTCTGTGTTTCATGGTCAATGTGAAGTTCCAAATGATACAGTCAACCTGCACTGGTGCATCGGAATCTAAAACTGGTCTCCCAGGAGCCGCTCAAAGCACAAATTCTTAGAAGATTCACTCTTCTTGTACTTAAGTCGGTATTGTGCACTTTGTATTCAATCCCGATGCAATTTTTATGTTTCATGGTCAATGAGAAAGTCCAAAGGATACAGTAAACCTGCCTGGTTCATCGGAATCTAATACAGGCCTCCCATGAGCCGCTCAAACCACAAACTCCTAGAAGATTCACTCATCTTGTATTTATTTCGCCATTGTGCCTTTTGTATTTAATCCCGATGCGATGTCTGTGTTTCATGGTCAATGTGAAGGTCCAAGGGATACAGTAAACCTGCACTGGTGCTTCGGAATCTAAAACTGGTCTCTCAGGAGCCGCTCAAACCACAAACTCTAAGAAATATCTCCTTCTTGTACTTAAGTCGGCATTGTCCTTTTTGTATTCAATCCCGATGCAATTTCTGTGTTTAATGTTCAATGTGAAGGTCAGAGGGATACAGTCAACGTGCTCTGGTGCATCGGAAACAAATACAGATCTCCCAGTAGACGCTCAAAGCACAAATTCTTCGAAGATTCACATTACTTGTGCTTAAGTTGGCATTGTGAGTTTTGTATTCAATCCCGATGCAATTTCTGTGTTTCATGGTCAATGTAAAGGTCCACGGGATACAGTAAACCTGCACTGGTGCATCGGACTCTAATACTGGACTGCCACGAGCCGCTTCAACCACAAACTCTTAGAAGATTCACTCTTCTTGTACTTAAGTCGGCATTGTGCCTTTTGTATTCAATCCCGATGCGATTTCTGTGTTTCATGGTCAATGTGAAGGTCCAAGGGTTACAGTAAAACTGCACTGGTGCATCGGAATCTAATGCTGGTCTGCCAGGAGCCGCTCCAACCACAAACTCTTAGAAGATTCACTCTTCTTGTACTTAAGTCAGCATTGTGCCTTATGTATTCAATCCCGATGCGTTTTCTGTGTTTCATGGTCAATGTGAAGGTCCATGGGATATAGTAAAACTGCACTGGTGAATCGGAATCTAAAACTGGTCTCTCAGGAGCCGCTCAAACCACAAACTCTTCGAAGATTCACATTACTTGTGCTTAAGTTGGCATTGTGAGTTTTGTATTCAATCCCAATGTAATATCTGTGTTTCTTACACAATGTGAAGATCCAAGGGATACAGTAAACCTGCACTGGTGCATCGGAATCCAATACTGGTCTGCCAGGAGCCGCTCCAACCACAAACTTTTAGAAAATTAACCTTCTTGTACTTAAGTCGGCATTGTTCGTCTTGTGTTCAATCCCGATGCAATTTCTGTGTTTCATGGTCAATGTGAATGTCCAAGGGATACAGTAAACCCGCACTGGTGCATCGGAATCTAATACTGGTCTCCCAGGACACGCTCAAACCACAAACTCTTATAAGATTCACTCTTCTTGTACTTAAGTCTGCATTGTGCTTTTTGTATTCAATCCCGATTCAATTTCTGTGTATTATGGTCAATACGAATGTCCACGGGATACAGTATACCTGCACTGGTGCATCGGAATCTGATACTGGTCTCCCAGGAGCCGCTGAAGCACAAACTCCTAGAAGATTCATTGTTCTTGTACTTAAGTTGGCATTGTCCATTTTGTATTCAATTCTGATGCAATTTCTGTGTTTCATGGTCAATGTGAAGGTCCATGGGATACAGTAAACCTGCACTGGTTCATCGGAATCTAAAACTGGTCTCTCAGGAGCAGCTGAAAGCACTAACTCCTAGAGGGTTATTTCTTCTTGTACTTCAGTCGGCATTGTTCCTTTTGAATTCAATGCAAATGCAATTTCAGTGTTTCATGGTCAATGTGAAGATCCAAGGGATAAAGTAATCCTGCACTGGTGCATCTGAATCTAATACTGGTCTCTCAGGAGCCGCTCAAACCACAAACTCTTCGAAGATTCACATTACTTGTGCTTAAGTTGGCATTGTGAGTTTTGTATTCAATCCCGATGTAATTTCTGTGTTTCTTACACAATGTGAAGATCCAAGGGATACAGTAAACCTGCACTGGTGCATCGGAATCTAATACTGGTCTGCCAGGAGCCGCTCCAACCACAAACGTTTAGAAAATTCAGCTCCTTGTGCTTAAGTCGGCATTGTCCGTTTTTTATTCAATCCCGATGCAATTTCTGTGATTCATGGTCAATGTGAAAGTCCAAGGGATACAGTAATCCTGCACTGGTGCATCGAAATCTAATACTGGTCTCCCAGGAGCCGCTGAAGACAAAAACTCTTAGAAGATTCACTCTTCTTGTACTTAAGTCGGCATTGTCCCTTTTGTATTCAATCCCGATGCAATTCCTGTGTTTGATGGTCAATTCGAAGTTCCAAGGTATACAGTAAACCTGCACTGGTGCATCGGAATCTAATACTGGTCTGCCAGGAGCCGCTCCCACCACAAACTATTAGAAGAATCACTCTTCTTGTACTTAAATCGGTGTTGTGCATTTTGTATTCAATCCCGATGCAATTTCTGTGTTTCATGGTCAATGTGAAAGTCCAAATGATACAGTCGACCGCCACTGGCCCATCGGAATCTAATACTTGTCTCCCAGGAGCCGCTTAAAGCACAAACTCTTAGAAGAATCACTGATCTTGTACTTAAGTCGGCATTGTGCCTTTTGTGTTCAATCCCGATGCAATTTCTATGTTCCATGGTCAATGAGAATGTCCAAGGTATACAGTAAATTTGCACTGGTTCATCGAAATCTAATACTGGTCTCCCATGAGCCGCTCAAACCACAAACTCTTAGAAGATTCACTCTTCTTGTACTTAAGTCGCATTGTGGCTTTTGTATTCAGTCCCGATGCAATTTCTGTGTTTCATCGTCGATGTGAAGGTCCAAGGGATACAGTTAATCTGCACTGGTGCATCGGAATCTAATACTTGTCTGCCAGGAGCCGCTCAAACCACAAACTCTTAGAAGATTCACTCCTCTTGTACTTAAGTCGGCATTGTGCCTTTTGTATTCAATCCCAATGAGATATCTTTGTTTCATGGTCAATGTGAAGGTCCAAGGGCTACAGTAAACCTGCACTGGTGCATCGGAATCTAATACTGGTCTCCCATGAGCCGCTCAAACTACAAACTCTTAGAAGATTCACTCTTCTTGTACTTAAGTCGTCATTCTGGCTTTTGTATTCAATCCCGATGCGATTTCTGGCTTTTGTATTCAATCCCGATGCGATTTCTGTGTTTCATCGTCGATGTGAAGGTCCAAAGTATACAGTAAACCTGCACTGGTGCATCGGAATCTAATACTGGTGTCTCAGGAGCCTCTCAAACCACAAACTCTTAGAAGACTCACTCTTCTTGTACTTAAGTCGGCATTGTGCCTGTTGTATTCAATCCCAATGAGATATCTGTGTTTCATGGTCAATGTGAAGGTCCAAGAGATACAGTAAACCTGCTCTGGTGCATCGGAATCTAATACTGGCCTCTCAGGAGCCGCTCAACCCACAAACTCTTAGAAAATTCACCTTCTTATACTTAAGTCGGCATTGTGCCTTTTGTATTCAATCCCGATCCAACTTCTGTGATTCGTGGTCAATGTGAAGGTCCAAGGGATACAGTAATCCTGTACTGGTGCATCGGAATCTAATACTGGTCTCCCAGGAGCCGCTGAAGTCACAATTACTTAGAAGATTCACCCTTCTTGTACTTAAGTCGGCATTGTGCATTTTGTATTCAATCCCCATGCAATTTCTGATTTCATAGTCAATGTGAAGGTCCTAAAGATACAGTAAACCTGCACTGGTGCTTCGGAATCTAAAACTGGTCTCTCAGGAGCCGATCAAACCACAAACTCTTAGAAAATTCACCTTCTTGTTCTTAAGTCGGCATTGTCCATTTTGTATTCAATCCTGATGCAATATCTGTGTTTAATGGTCAATGTGAAGGTCAGAGGGATACAGTAAACGTGCTCTGGTGCATCGGAATCTAATACAGGTCTCCCAGGAGCCGCTCAAAGCACAAACTTTTCGAAGATTCACTCTTCTTTTACATAAGTCGGTATTGTGCATTTTGTATTCAATCCCGATGCAATTTCTATGTTTAATCTTGAATGAGAATGTCTTAGGGATACAGTAAACCTGCAGTGGTTCATCGGAATCTAATACTGGTCCCCCATGAGCCGCTCAAACCACAAACTCTTAGAAGATTCAATCTTCTTGTATTTAAGTCGCCATTGTGCCTTTTCTATTCAATCCCGATGCGATGTCTGTGTTTCATGGTCAATGTGAAGGTCCGAGGGATACAGTTAACCTGCACTGGTGCTTCGGAATCCAAAACTCTTCTCTCAGGAGCCGCTCAAAACACAAATTCTTAGAAAGTTCACCTTCTTGTTCATAAGTCGGCATTGTCCACTTTGTATTCAATCCCGATGCAATTTCTGTGTTTAATGGTCAATGTGAAGGTCAGAGGGATACAGTAAACGTGCTCTGGTGCATCGGAATCTACTACAGGTCTCCCAGGAGACGCTCAAAGCACAAACTCTTCGAAGAATCACATTACTTGTGCTTAAGTTGGCATTGTGAGCTTTGTATTCAATCCCGATGCAATATCTGTGTATCATGGTCAATGTGAAGGTCCAATTGATACAGTAAACCTGCACTGGTGCATCGGAATCTAATACTGGTCTGGCAGGAGCCGCTCCAACCACAAACTCTTAGAAGATTCACTCTTCTTGTCCTTAATTCGGCATTGTGCCTTTTGTATTCAATCCCGAAGCAATTTCTGTGCTTCATACACAATGTGAAGGTCCAAGGGATACAGTAAACCTGCACTGGTGCATTGGAATCTAATACTGGTCCGCCAGGGGCCGCTCCAACCACAAACTTTTAGAAGATTCACTATTCTTGTACTTAGATAGGCATTGTGGCTTTTGTATTCAATCCCGATGCGATTTCTGTGTTTCATGGTCAATGGGAAGGTCCAAGGGATACAGTAAAGTTGTACTGGTGCATCGGAATCTAATACTGGTCTCCCAGGAGCCGCTGAAAGCACAAACTCCAAGAGGATTCATTCTTTTTGTACTTTAGTCGGCATTGTCCCTTTTGTATTCAATCCAGATGCAATTTCTGTGTTTCATGGTCAATGCGAAGGTCCAAGGGATACAGTAAACCTGCACTGGTGCATCGGAATCTGATACTGGTCTCCCAGGAGCCGCTGAAGCACAAACTCCTAGAAGATTCATTCTTCTTGTACTTAAGTTGGCATTGTCGTATTGTGTATTCAATCCCGATGCAATATCTAAGTTTCATGGTCCATGGGAAGGTCCAAGGGATACAGAAAACTTGCACTGGTGCATCGGAATCTAATATTGGTCTCCCAGGAGCCGCTGAAAACACAAATTCCAAGAGGATTCATTCTTCTTGTACTTTAGTCGGCATTGTCCCTTTTGTATTCAATCCCGATGCACACTCTGTGTTTCATGGTCAATGTGAAGTTCCAAATGATACAGTCAACCTGCACTGGTGCATCAGAATCTAAAACTGGTCTCCCAGGAGCCGCTCAAAGCACAAACTCTTAGAAGATTCACTCTTCTTGTACTTAAGTCGGTATTGTGCACTTTGTATTCAATCCCGATGCAATTTTTATGTTTCATGGTCAATGAGGAAGTCCAAGGGATACAGTAAACCTGCCTGGTTCATCGGAATCTAATACAGGCCTCCCATGAGCCGCTCAAACCACAAACTCCTAGAAGATTCACTCATCTTGTATTTATTTCGCCATTGTGCCTTTTGTATTTAATCCCGATGCGATGTCTGTGTTTCATGGTCAATGTGAAGGTCCAAGGGATACAGTAAACCTGCACTGGTGCTTCGGAATCTAAAACTGGTCTCTCAGGAGCCGCTCAAACCACAAACTCTAAGAAATATCTCCTTCTTGTACTTAAGTCGGCATTGTCCATTTTGTATTCAATCCCGATGCAATTTCTGTGTTTAATGTTCAATGTGAAGGTCAGAGGGATACAGTAAACGTGCTCTGGTGCATCGGAAACTAATACAGATCTCCCAGTAGACGCTCAAAGCACAAATTCTTCGAAGATTCACATTACTTGTGCTTAAGTTGGCATTGTGAGTTTTGTATTCAATCCCGATGCAATCTCTATGTTTCATCTTGAATGAGAATGTCTTAGGGATACAGTAAACCTGCAGTGGTTCATCGGAATCTAATACTGGTCTCCCATGAGCCGCTCAAACCACAAACTCTTAGAAGATTCAATCTTCTTAAATTTAAGTCGCCATTGTGTCTTTTGTATTCAATCCTGATGCGATGTCTGTGTTTCATGGTCAATGTGAAGATCCGAGGGATACAGTTAACCTGCACTGGTGCTTCGGAATCCAAAACTCTTCTCTCAGGAGCCGCTCAAACCACAAATTCTTAGAAAGTTCACCTTCTTGTTCATAAGTCGGCATTGTCCACTTTGTATTCAATCCCGATGCAATTTCTGTGTTTAATGGTCAATGTGAAGGTCAGAGGGATACAGTAAACGTGCTCTGGTGCATCGGAATCTACTACAGGTCTCCCAGGAGACGCTCAAAGCACAAACTCTTCGAAGAATCACATTACTTGTGCTTAAGTTGGCATTGTGAGCTTTGTATTCAATCCCGATGCAATATCTGTGTATCATGGTCAATGTGAAGGTCCAATTGATACAGTAAACCTGCACTGGTGCATCGGAATCTAATACTGGTCTGCCAGGAGCCGCTCCAACCACAAACTCTTAGAAGATTCACTCTTCTTGTCCTTAATTCGGCATTGTGCCTTTTGTATTCAATCCCGAAGCAATTTCTGTGCTTCATACACAATGTGAAGGTCCAAGGGATACAGTAAACCTGCACTGGTGCATTGGAATCTAATACTGGTCCGCCAGGGGCCGCTCCAACCACAAAGTTTTAGAAGATTCACTCTTCTTGTACTTAAATAGGCATTGTGGCTTTTGTATTCAATCCCGATGCGATTTCTGTGTTTCATGGTCAATGTGAAGGTCCAAGGGATACAGTAAACTTGCACTGGTGCATCGGAATCTAATACTGGTCTCCCAGGAGCCGCTGAAAGCACAAACTCCAAGAGGATTCATTCTTTTTGTACTTTAGTCGGCATTGTCCCTTTTGTATTCAATCCAGATGCAATTTCTGTGTTTCATGGTCAATGCGAAGGTCCAAGGGATACAGTAAACCTGCACTGGTGCATCGGAATCTGATACTGGTCTCCCAGGAGCCGCTGAAGCACAAACTCCTAGAAGATTCATTCTTCTTGTACTTAAGTTGGCATTGTCGTATTGTGTATTCAATCCCGATGCAATATCTAAGTTTCATGGTCCATGGGAAGGTCCAAGGGATACAGAAAACTTGCACTGGTGCATCGGAATCTAATATTGGTCTCCCAGGAGCCGCTGAAAACACAAAGTCCAAGAGGATTCATTCTTCTTGTACTTTAGTCGGCATTGTCCCTTTTGTATTCAATCCCGATGCACACTCTGTGTTTCATGGTCAATGTGAAGTTCCAAATGATACAGTCAACCTGCACTGGTGCATCGGAATCTAAAACTGGTCTCCCAGGAGCCGCTCAAAGCACAAATTCTTAGAAGATTCACTCTTCTTGTACTTAAGTCGGTATTGTGCACTTTGTATTCAATCCCGATGCAATTTTTATGTTTCACGGTCAATGAGAAAGTCCAAAGGATACAGTAAACCTGCCTGGTTCATCGGAATCTAATACAGGCCTCCCATGAGCCGCTCAAACCACAAACTCCTAGAAGATTCACTCATCTTGTATTTATTTCGCCATTGTGCCTTTTGTATTTAATCCCGATGCGATGTCTGTGTTTCATGGTCAATGTGAAGGTCCATGGGATATAGTAAAACTGCACTGGTGAATCGGAATCTAAAACTGGTCTCTCAGGAGCCGCTCAAACCACAAACTCTTCGAAGATTCACATTACTTGTGCTTAAGTTGGCATTGTGAGTTTTGTATTCAATCCCAATGTAATATCTGTGTTTCTTACACAATGTGAAGATCCAAGGGATACAGTAAACCTGCACTGGTGCATCGGAATCTAATACTGGTCTGCCAGGAGCCGCCGAAAGCACAAACTCCTAGAAGATTCACTCATCTTGTATTTATTTCGCCATTGTGCCTTTTGTATTTAATCCCGATGCGATGTCTGTGTTTCATGGTCAATGTGAAGGTCCAAGGGATACAGTAAACCTGCACTGGTGCTTCGGAATCTAAAACTGGCCTCTCAGGAGCCGCTCAAACCACAAACTCTAAGAAATATCTCCTTCTTGTACTTAAGACGGCATTGTCCATTTTGTATTCAATTCCGATGCAATTTCTGTGTTTAATGTTCAATGTGAAGGTCAGAGGGATACAGTAAACGTGCTCTGGTGCATCGGAAACTAATACAGATCTCCCAGTAGACGCTCAAAGCACAAATTCTTCGAAGATCCCATTACTTGTGCTTAAGTTGGCATTGTGAGTTTTGTATTCAATCCCGATGCAATTTCTATGTTTCATCTTGAATGAGAATGTCTTAGGGATACAGTAAACCTGCAGTGGTTCATCGGAATCTAATACTGGTCTCCCATGAGCCGCTCAAACCACAAACTCTTAGAAGATTCAATCTTCTTAAATTTAAGTCGCCATTGTGCCTTTTGTATTCAATCCCGATGCGATGTCTGTGTTTCATGGTCAATGTGAAGATCCGAGGGATACAGTTAACCTGCACTGGTGCTTCGGAATCCAAAACTCTTCTATCAGGAGCCGCTCAAACCACAAATTCTTAGAAAGTTCACCTTCTTGTTCATAAGTCGGCATTGTCCACTTTCTATTCAATCCCGATGCAATTTCTGTGTTTAATGGTCAATGTGAAGGTCAGAGGGATACAGTAAACGTGCTCTGGTGCATCGGAATCTACTACAGGTCTCCCAGGAGACGCTCAAAGCACAAACTCTTCGAAGAATCACATTACTTGTGCTTAAGTTGGCATTGTGAGCTTTGTATTCAATCCCGATGCATTATCTGTGTATCATGGTCAATGTGAAGGTCCAATTGATACAGTAAACCTGCACTGGTGCATCGGAATCTAATACTGGTCTGCCAGGAGCCGCTCCAACCACAAACTCTTAGAAGATTCACTCTTCTTGTCCTTAATTCGGCATTGTGCATTTTGTATTCAATCCCGAAGCAATTTCTGTGCTTCATACACAATGTGAAGGTCCAAGGGATACAGTAAACCTGCACTGGTGCATTGGAATCTAATACTGGTCCGCTAGGGGCCGCTCCAACCACAAACTTTTAGAAGATTCACTCTTCTTGTACTTAAATAGGCATTGTGGCTTTTGTATTCAATCCCGATGCGATTTCTGTGTTTCATGGTCAATGTGAAGGTCCAAGGGATACAGTAAACTTGCACTGGTGCATCGGAATCTAATACTGGTCTCCCAGGAGCCGCTGAAAGCAGAAACTCCAAGAGGATTCATTCTTTTTGTACCTTAGTCGGCATTGTCCCTTTTGTATTCAATCCAGATGCAATTTCTGTGTTTCATGGTCAATGCGAAGGTCCAAGGGATACAGTAAACCTGCCTGGTTCATCGGAATCTAATACAGGCCTCCCATGAGCCGCTCAAACCACAAACTCCTAGAAGATTCACTCATCTTGTATTTATTTCGCCATTGTGCCTTTTGTATTTAATCCCGATGCGATGTCTGTGTTTCATGGTCAATGTGAAGGTCCAAGGGATACAGTAAACCTGCACTGGTGCTTCGGAATCTAAAACTGGTCTCTCAGGAGCCGCTCAAACCACAAACTCTAAGAAATATCTCCTTCTTGTACTTAAGTCGGCATTGTCCATTTTGTATTCAATCCCGATGCAATTTCTGTGTTTAATGTTCAATGTGAAGGTCAGAGGGATACAGTAAACGTGCTCTGGTGCATCGGAAACTAATACAGATCTCCCAGTAGACGCTCAAAGCACAAATTCTTCGAAGATTCACATTACTTGTGCTTAAGTTGGCGTTGTGAGTTTTGTATTCAATCCCGATGCAATTTCTGTGTTTCATGGTCAATGTAAAGGTCCACGGGATACAGTAAACCTCCACTGGTGCATCGGAATCTAATACTGGACTGCCACGAGGCGCTTCAACCACAAACTCTTAGAAGATTCACTCTTCTTGTACTTAAGTCGGCATTGTGCCTTTTGTATTCAATCCCGATGCGATTTCTGTGTTTCATGGTCAATGTGAAGGTCCAAGGGTTACAGTAAACCTGCACTGGTGCATCGGAATCTAATGCTGGTCTGCCAGGAGCCGCTCCAACCATAAACTCTTAGAAGATTCACTCTTCTTGTACTTAAGTCAGCATTGAGCCTTATGTATTCAATCCCGATGCGATTTCTGTGTTTCATGGTCAATGTGAAGGTCCATGGGATATAGTAAAACTGCACTGGTGAATCGGAATCTAAAACTGGTCTCTCAGGAGCCGCTCAAACCACAAACTCTTCGAAGATTCACATTACTTGTGCTTAAGTTGGCATTGTGAGTTTTGTATTCAATCCCAATGTAATATCTGTGTTTCTTACACAATGTGAAGATCCAAGGGATACAGTAAACCTGCACTGGTGCATCGGAATCTAATACTGGTCTGCCAGGAGCCGCTCCAACCACAAACTTTTAGAAAATTAACCTTCTTGTACTTAAGTCGGCATTGTTCGTCTTGTATTCAATCCCGATGCAATTTCTGTGTTTCATGGTCAATGTGAATGTCCAAGGGATACAGTAAACCCGCACTGGTGCATCGGAATCTAATACAGGTCTCCCAGGACACGCTCAAACCACAAACTCTTATAAGATTCACTCTTCTTGTACTTAAGTCTGCATTGTGCTTTTTGTATTCAATCCCGATTCAATTTCTGTGTATTATGGTCAATACGAATGTCCACGGGATACAGTATACCTGCGCTGGTGCATCGGAATCTGATACTGGTCTCCCAGGAGCCGCTGAAGCACAAACTCCTAGAAGATTCATTGTTCTTGTACTTAAGTTGGCATTGTCCATTTTGTATTCAATTCTGATGCAATTTCTGTGTTTCATGGTCAATGTGAAGGTCCACGGGATACAGTAAACCTGCACTGGTTCATCGGAATCTAAAACTGGTCTCTCAGGAGCAGCTGAAAGCACAAACTCCTAGAGGGTTATTTCTTCTTGTACTTCAGTCGGCATTGTCCCTTTTGAATTCAATGCAAATGCAATTTCAGTGTTTGATGGTCAATGTGAAGATCCAAGGGATAAAGTAATCCTGCACTGGTGCATCTGAATCTAATACTGGTCTCTCAGGAGCCGCTCAAACCACAAACTCTTAGAAAATTCACCTACTAGTCCTTAAGTCGGCATTGTCCCTTTGGTTTTCTATCCCGATGCAATTTCTGTGATTCATGGTCATTGTGAAAGTCCAAGGGATACAGTCAACCTGTACTGGTGCATCGGAATCTAATACAGGTCTCCCAGGAGACGCACAAAGCACATACTCTTCGAAGAGTCACAATACTTGTGCTTAAGTTGGCATTCTGAGTTTTGTATTCAATCCCGATGCAATTTCCGTGTTTCATGGTCAATGTGAAGGTCCAAGGGATACAGTAAACTTGTACTGGTGCATCGGAATCTAATACTGGTCTGCCAGGAGCCGCTCCAACCACAAACTGTTAGAAGATTCACTCTTCTTGTACTTAAGTTGGCATTGTGCCTTTTGTATTCAATCCCGAAGCAATTTCTGCGTTGTATACACAATGTGAAGGTCCAAGTGATACAGTTAACCTGCACTGGTGCATCGGAATAAAATTCTGGTCTCCGAGGAGCCGCTCAAAGCACAAATTCATAGAAGATTCACTCTTCTTGTACTTAAGTCGGCATTGTCCCTTTTGTATTCAATCCCGATGCAATTTCTGTGTTTCACGGTCAATGTGAAGTCCCAAGGGATACAGTAAACCTGCACTGGGGCATCGGAATCTAATATTGGTCTTCCAGGAGCCGCTCCAACCACAAACTCTTAGAAGATTCACTCTGCTTGTACTTAAATCGGCATTGTGCCTTTTGTATTCTATCCCGATGCGATTTCTGTGTTTCATGGTCAATGTGAAGGTCCAAGGGATACAGTAAATCTGCACTGGTGCATCGGAATCTAATACTGGTCTCCCAGGAGCCGCTGAAAGCAAAAACTCCTAGAGGATTCATTCTTCTTGTACTTTAGTCGGCATTGTCCATTTTGTATTCAGTCCCGATGCAATTTCTGTGTTTCATGGTCAATGTGAAGGTCCAAATGATACAGTTAACCTGCACTGGTGCATCGGAATCTAAAACTGGTATCTCAGGAGCCGCTCAAACCACAAACTCTTAGAAAATTCACCTTCTTGTACTTAAGTCGGAATTGTCCCTTATGTATTCAATCCCGATGCAATTTCTGTGATTTATGGTCAATGTGAAGGTCCAAGGGATACAGTAATCCGGCACTGGTGCATCGGAATCTAATACTGGACTCCCAGGAGCCGCTCAAAGCACAAACTCTTACAAGATTCACTCTTCTTGTACTTAACCCGGTATTGTGCATTTTGTATTCAATCCCGGTGCAATCTCTATGTTTCATGGTCAATGAGAATGTCCAAAGGATACTGTAAACCTGCACTGGTTCATCAGAATCTAATACTAGTCTCCCATGAGCCGCTAAAACCACAAACTCTTAGAAAATTCACCTTCTTGTACTTAAGTCGGCATTGTGCCTTTTGTATTCAATCCAGATGCAATTTCTGTGTTTCATGGTCAATGCGAAGGTCCAAGGGATACAGTAAACCTGCACTGGTGCATCGGAATCTGATACTGGTCTCCCAGGAGCCGCTGAAGCGCAAACTTCTAGAAGATTCATTCTTCTTGTACTTAAGTTGGCATTGTCCTATTGTGTATTCAATCCCGATGCAATATCTAAGTTTCATGGTCCATGGGAAGGTCCAAGGGATACAGAAAACTTGCACTGGTGCATCGGAATCTAATATTGGTCTCCCAGGAGCCGCTGAAAACACAAATTCCAAGAGGATTCATTCTTCTTGTACTTTAGTCGGCATTGTCCCTTTTGTATTCAATCCCAATGCACACTCTGTGTTTCATGGTCAATGTGAAGTTCCAAATGATACAGTCAACCTGCACTGGTGCATCGGAATCTAAAACTGGTCTCCCAGGAGCCGCTCAAAGCACAAACTCTTAGAAGATTCACTCTTCTTGTACTTAAGTCGTATTGTGCACTTTGTATTCAATCCCGATGCAATTTTTATGTTTCATGGTCAATGAGAAAGTCCAAGGGATACAGTAAACCTGCCTGGTTCATCGGAATCTAATACAGGCCTCCCATGAGCCGCTCAAACCACAAACTCCTAGAAGATTCACTCATCTTGTATTTATTTCGCCATTGTGCCTTTTGTATTTAATCCCGATGCGATGTCTGTGTTTCATGGTCAATGTGAAGGTCCAAGGGATACAGTAAACCTGCACTGGTGCTTCGGAATCTAAAACTGGTCTCTCAGGAGCCGCTCAAACCACAAACTCTAAGAAATATCTCCTTCTTGTACTTAAGTCGGCATTGTCCATTTTGTATTCAATCCCGATGCAATTTCTGTGTTTAATGTTCAATGTGAAGGTCAGAGGGATACAGTAAACGTGCTCTGGTGCATCGGAAACTAATACAGATCTCCCAGTAGACGCTCAAAGCACAAATTCTTCGAAGATTCACATTACTTGTGCTTAAGTTGGCATTGTGAGTTTTGTATTCAATCCCGATGCAATTTCTGTGTTTCATGGTCAATGTAAAGGTCCACGGGATACAGTAAACCTGCACTAGTGCATCGGAATCTAATACTGGACTGCCAGGAACCGCTCCAACCACAAACTCTTAGAAGATTCACTCTTCTTGTACTTAAGTCGGCATTGTGCCTTTTGTATTCAATCCCGATGCGATTTCTGTGTTTCATGGTCAATGTGAAGGTCCAAGGGTTACAGTAAACCTGCACTGGTGCATCGGAATCTAATGCTGGTCTGCCAGGAGCCGCTCCAACCACAAACTCTTAGAAGATTCACTCTTCTTGTACTTAAGTCAGCATTGTGCCTTATGTATTCAATCCCGATGCGATTTCTGTGTTTAATGGTCAATGTGAAGGTCCATGGGATATAGTAAAACTGCACTGGTTCATCGGAATCTAAAACTGGTCTCCCAGGAGCCGCTGAAAACACAAATTCCAAGAGGATTCATTCTTCTTGTACTTTAGTCGGCATTGTCCCTTTTGTATTCAATCCCAATGCACACTCTGTGTTTCATGGTCAATGTGAAGTTCCAAATGATACAGTCAACCTGCACTGGTGCATCGGAATCGAAAACTGGTCTCCCAGGAGCCGCTCAAAGCACAAACTCTTAGAAGATTCACTCTTCTTGTACTTAAGTCGTATTGTGCACTTTGTATTCAATCCCGATGCAATTTTTATGTTTCATGGTCAATGAGAAAGTCCAAGGGATACAGTAAACCTGCCTGGTTCATCGGAATCTAATACAGGCCTCCCATGAGCCGCTCAAACCACAAACTCCTAGAAGATTCACTCATCTTGTATTTATTTCGCCATTGTGCTTTTTGTATTTAATCCCGATGCGATGTCTGTGTTTCATGGTCAATGTGAAGGTCCAAGGGATACAGTAAACCTGCACTGGTGCTTCGGAATCTAAAACTGGTCTCTCAGGAGCCGCTCAAACCACAAACTCTAAGAAATATCTCCTTCTTGTACTTAAGTCGGCATTGTCCATTTTGTATTCAATCCCGATGCAATTTCTGTGTTTAATGTTCAATGTGAAGGTCAGAGGGATACAGTAAACGTGCTCTGGTGCATCGGAAACTAATACAGATCTCCCAGTAGACGCTCAAAGCACAAATTCTTCGAAGATTCACATTACTTGTGCTTAAGTTGGCATTGTGAGTTTTGTATTCAATCCCGATGCAATTTCAGTGTTTCATGGTCAATGTGAAGATCCAAGGGATAAAGTAATCCTGCACTGGTGCATCTGAATCTAATACTGGCCTCTCAGGAGCCGCTCAAACCACAAACTCTTAGAAAATTCACCTACTAGTCCTTAAGACGGCATTGTCCCTTTGGTATTGTATCCCGATTCAATTTCTGTGATTCATGGTCATTGTGAAAGTCCAAGGGGTACAGTCAACCTGTACTGGTGCATCGGAATCTAATACAGGTCTCCCAGGAGACGCACAAAGCACATACACATCGAAGAGTCACAATACTTGTGCTTAAGTTGGCATTCTGAGTTTTGTATTCAATCCCGATGCAATTTCCGTGTTTCATGGTCAATGTGAAGGTCCAAGGGATACAGTAAACTTGCACTGGTGCATCGGAATCTAATATTGGTCTTCCAGGAGCCGCTCCAACCACAAACTCTTAGAAGATTCACTCTTCTTGTACTTAAGTTGGCATTGTACATTTTGTATTCAATCCCGAAGCAATTTCTGTGTTGTATACACAATGTGAAGGTCCAAGTGATACAGTTAACCTGCACCGGTGCATCGGAATAAAATTCTGGTCTCCGAGGAGCCGCTCAAAGCACAGATTCATAGAAGATTCACTCTTCTTGTACTTAAGTCGGCATTGTCCCTTTTGTATTCAATCCCGATGCAATTTCTGTGTTTCATGGTCAATGTGAAGTTCCAAGGGATACAGTAAACCTGCACTGGTGCATCGGAATCTAATATTGGTCTTCCAGGAGCCGCTCCAACCACAAATTCTTAGAAGATTCACTCTGCTTGTACTTAAATCGGCATTGTGCCTTTTGTATTCTATCCCGATGCGATTTCTGTGTTTCATGGTCAATGTGAAGGTCCAAGGGATACAGTAAATCTGCACTGGTGCATCGGAATCTAATACTGGTCTCCCAGGAGCCGCTGAAAGCAAAAACTCCTAGAGGATTCATTCTTCTTGTACTTTAGTCGGCATTGTCCATTTTGTATTCACTGCCGATGCAATTTCTGTGTTTCATGGTCAATGTGAAGGTCCAAATGATACAGTAAACCTGCACTGGTGCATCGGAATCTAAAACTGGTATCTCAAGAGCCGCTCAAACCACAAACTCTTAGAAAATTCACCTTCTTGTACTGAAGTCGGAATTGTACCTTATGTATTCAGTCCCGATGCAATTTCTGTGTTTTTTGGTCAATGTGAAGGTCCAAGGGATACAGTAAACCGGCACTGGTGCATCGGAATCTAATACTGGACTCCCAGGAGCCGCTCAAAGCACAAACTCTTAGAAGAGTCACTCTTCTTGTACTTAACCCGGTATTGTGCATTCTGTATTCAATCCCGGTGCAATCTCTATGTTTCATGGTCAATGAGAATGTCCAAAGGATACTGTAAACCTGCACTGGTTCATCAGAATCTAATACTAGTCTCCCATGAGCCGCTAAAACCACAAACTCTTAGAAAATTCACCTTCTTGTACTTAAGTCGGCATTGTCCCTTTTGTATTCATTCCCGATGCAATTTCTGTGTTTCATGCTGAATGTGGAGGTCCAAGGTATACAGTAAACCTGCCCTGGTGAATCGGAATCTAATACTGGTCTCCCTGTAGCCGTTCAAGTTACAAACTCTTAGAAGACTCACTCTTCTTGTACTTAAGTCGGCATTGTGCCTTTTGTATTCAATCCCGATGCAATTTCTGTGTGTGATGGTCAATGTGAAGGTCCTAGGGATACAGTAAACCTGCACTGGTGCATCGGAATCTAAAACTGGTCTCCCAGGAGCAGCTGAAAGCACAAACTCCTAGAGGATTATTTCTTCTTATACTTAAGTCGGCATTGTCCCTTTTATATTCAATCCGAATGCAATTTTTGTGTTTCATGGTCAATGTGAAGTTCCAAATGACACAGTCTACCTGCATTGGTGTATCGGAATCTAATACTGGTCTCTCAGGAGCCGCTCATACCACAAACTCTTAGAAAATTCACCTACTTGTACTTAAGTCGTCATTGTCCCTTTAGTATTCAATCCCGATGCAATTTCTGCGTTTCATGGTCAATGTCAAGTTCTAAGGGATACAGTAAACCTGCACAGGTTCATCGGAATCTAATATTGGTCTGTCAGGAGCCGCTCCAACCACAAACTCTTAGAAGATTCACTCTTCTTGTACTTAAATCGGCATTGTGCCTTTTGTATTCAATCCCGGTGCGATTTCTGTGTTTCATGGTCAATGTGAAGGTCCAAGGGATACAGTAAACCTGCAGTGGTGCATCGGAATCTAATACTGTTCTCCGTGGAGCCGTTCAAAGTACAAACTCTTAGAAGATTCACTCTTTTTGTACTTAAGTCTTTATTGTGCCTTTTGTATTCAATCGCGATGCAATTTCTGTGGTTCATGGTCAATGTGAAGGTCCAAGGGATACAGTATGCCTGCACTGGTGCATCGGAATCTAAAACCGGTCTCCCAGGAGCCGCTGAAAGCACAACTCCTAGAGGATTCATTCTTCTTGTACTTAAGTCGGCATTGTCCATTTTGTATTCAATCCCGATGCAATTTCTGTGTTTCATGGTCAATGTGAAGTTCCAAATGACACAGTCTACCTGCATTGGTGTATCGGAATCTAATACTGGTCTCCCAGGAGCCGCTCAAAGCACAAACTCTTAGAAGATTCAGTCATCTTGTTCTTAAGTCGGCATTGTGCCTTATGTATTCTATCCCGATGCAATTTCTGTGTTTCATGGTCAATGTGAAGGTCCAAGGGATACAGTAAACCTGCACTGGTGCATCGGAATCTAATACTGGGCTCCCAGGAGCCGCTCAAACCACAAACTCTCAGAAGATTCACTCTTCTTGTACTTAAGTCGGCATTGTCCCTCTTGTATTCAATCCCGATGCAATTTCTGTGTTTCATGGTCAATGTGAATGTCCAAGGGATACAGTAAACCTGCACAGGTGAATCGGAATCTAATACTGATCTCCCTGTAGCCGTTCATATTACAAACTCTTAGAAGATTCACTCTCCTTGTACTTCAGTCGGCATTGTGCCTTTTGTATTCAATCCTGATGCAATTTCTGTGTGTTATGGTCAATCTGAAGGTCCAAGGGATACAGTAAACCTGGACTGGTGCATCGGAATCTAATACTGGTCTCCCAGGAGCAGCTGAAAGCACAAGCTCCTAGAGTATTATTTCTTCTTGTACTGAAGTCGGCATTGTCCCTTTTGTATTCAATCCCGATGCAATTTCTGTGCTTCATGCTCAATTTGAAGGTCCAAAAGATACAGTGAACCTGCACTGGTGAATCAAAATGTAATAGTGGTCTCCCTGGAGCCGTTCAAAGTACAAACTCTTAGTAGATTCACTCTTCTTGTACTTAAGTCGCCATTGTGCATTTTGTATTCAATCCCGATGCAATTTCTGTGATTCATGGTCAATACGAAGGTCCAAAGGATACAATAAACCTGTACTGGTGCATCGGAATCTAATACTGGTCTCCCAGGAGCCGCATAACCACCAACTCTTAGATGATTCACTCTTCTTGTACTTAAGTCGGCATTGTGCCTTTTGTATTCAATCCCGATGCAATTTCTGTGTTTCATGGTCAATGTGAAGGTCCAGGTGATACAGTAAACCCGCACTGGTGCATCAGAATGTAATACTGGCCTCCCAGGAGCCGCGCAAAGCACAAACCCTTAGAAGATCACTCTTCTTGTACTTAAGTCGCCATTGTGCCTTTTGTATTAAATCCCATTGCAATTTCTGTGTTTCATGGTCAATGAGAAGGTCCAAGGGATACGGTAAACCTGTGCTGGTTCATCGGAATCTAATACTGGTCTCCCATGAGCCGCTCAAACCACAAACTCTTAGGTGATTCACTCTTCTTGAACTTAAGTCGGCATTGTGCCTTTTCCATTCAATCCCGATGCGGTATCTGTGTTTCATGGTCAATGTGAAGGTCCAGGGGATACAGTAAACCCGCACTGGTGCATCGGAATGTAATACTGGCCTCCCAGGAGGTGCGCAAAGCACAAACCCTTAGAAGATCACTCTTCTTGTACTTAAGTCGCCATTGTGCCTTTTGTATTAAATCCCATTGCAATTTCTGTGTTTCATGGTCAATGTGAAGGTCCAAGGGATACAGTAAACCCCCACTGGTGCATCGGAATCTAATACTGGTCCCTCAGGAGCCGCCGAAATCATTAACTCCTAAAGGATTCACTCTTCTTGTACTTGAGTCGGCATTGTGCTTTTGTATTCAATGCCGATACGATTTATGTTTTTCATGGTCAATGTGAAGGGCCAAGGGATACAGTAAACCTGCACTGGTGCATCGGAATCTAAAACTGGTCTCTCAGGAGCCGCTCAAACCACAAACTCTTACAAAATTCACGGTCTTGTACTTAAGTCGGCATTGTCCCTTAAATATTCAATCCCTATGGAATTTCTGTGATTCATGGTCAATGTGAAGGTCCTAGGGTTAGAGTAAAGCTGCAGTAGTGCATCATAACCTAATACTGATCTCCCAGGAAACGCCCAAACAAACCACATCCAATGAGAAGATTTACTCTTCTTGTACTTAAGTCTGCATTGTGGGTTTTGTATTAGAGCCCGACGCAGTATCTGTGTTTCAACGTCAATGTGAAGGTCCAAGGGGTAGAGTAATGCTATGGTAGTTCATCGGAATCTAATACTGATCTTCCAGGAAACGCTCAAAGCAAACCACAAACAATGAGAAGATTTACTCTTCTTGTCCTTAAGTCGGCATTGTGCCGTTTGTATTAAATCCCGTGGCAAATTCTTTGTTTCATCGTCAATGTGAAGGTCCAAGGGATAGTGTAAAGCTGTAGTAATGCATCGGAATCTATTACTGATCTAACAGGAAACGCTCAAACAAACCACAAACAATGAGAAGATTTAACCTTCTTTTACTTAAGTCGTCGTTGTGCATTTTGTATTAAATCCGGACGCAATATCTGTGTTTCATCGTCAATGTGAAGGTCCGAGGGATAGAGTAAAGTTGCAGTAGTGCATCGGAACCTAATACTGATCTCCCAGGAAACGCTCAAAACAAATCACAAACAATGAGAAGATTTACTCTCCTTGTACTTAAGTTGACATTGTAAATTTTGTTTTACATCCCGACGCAATTTATGTGTTTAATCGACAATCTGAAGGTCCAAGGGATAGAGTAAAGCTGCAGTAGTGCATCGGAATCTAATTGTGATCTCCCAGGAAACGCTCAAAGCAAACCACGAACAATGAGAAGTTCCACTCTTCTAGTACTTAAGTCGCCATTGTGAATTTGTATTAAATCCCGTGGCAATTTCTGTGCTCCATCGTCAATGTGAAGGTTCAAGAGATAGAGTAAAGCTGCAGTAGTGCATCGGAATCTAATACTGATCTCAGAGGAAACGCTCAATGCAAACCGCAAACAATGAGAAGATTTACTCTTCATGTACTTAAGTCGGCATTGTGCCTTTTGTATTAAATCCCGACGCAATTTCAGTCTTTCATCGTCAATGTGAAGATTCAAGAAATAGAGTAAAGCTGCAGTAGCGCATCGGAATCTAATACTGATCTCCCAGGAAACGCTCAAAGCAAACCACAAACAATGAGAGGGTTTACTGTTCTTGTACTTAAGTCGGCATTGTGCCTTTTGTATTAAATCCCGACGCCATATCTGTGTTTCATCGTCAATGTTAAGGTCAAAACGATAGAGTAAAGCTGCACTAGTACATCGGAATCTAATACTGAACCCCCAGAAAACGCTCAAAACAAACCACAAACAAAGAGAATATTTACTCTTCTTGTACTTAAGTCGGCATTGTGCCTTTTGTATAAAATCCCGACCCATTTTCTGTGTTTCATCGTCAATGTGAAGGTCCAAGGGATAGCGTAAAGCTGCAGTAGAGCATCGGAATCTAGTACTGATCCTCCAGGAAAAGCTCAAAGTAAACCACAAACAGAGGGAGGATTTTCTCTTCTTGTACTTATGTCGGCATTGTGCCTTTTGTATTAAATCCCGACGCAATTTCTGCGTTTCATCGTTAGGGTAAAGGACCAAGGGATAGAGTAAAGCCGCAGTAGCGCATGAGAATCTAATACTGATCTCCCAGGAAACGCTCAAAGCAAACCAAAAACAAAGAGAATATTTACTCTTCTTGTACTTAAGTCGGCATTGTGCCTTTTGTATTAAATCCTTACGCGTTTTCTGTGTTTCATCGTCAATGTGAAGGTCCAAGGGATAGAGTAAATCTGCAGTAGTGCATCGGAATCTAGTACTGATCCCCAAGGAAACGCTCAAAGCAAACCATAATCAATTAGAAGATTTACTCTTCTTGTACTTAAGTCGGCATTGTGCGTTTTGTATTAGAGCCCGACGCAATTTCTGTGTTCCATCGTGAATGTGAAGGTCCAAGGGATAGAGGAGAGGTGCAATAGTGCATCGGAATCTAATACTGATCTCACAGGAAACGCTCAAAGCAAACCGCAAACAGTGAGAAGATATACTCTTCTTGTACTTAAGTTGACATTGTAAATTTTGTTTTAAATCCCGACGCAATATCTGTGTTTAATCGTCAATCTGAAGGTCCAAGGGATAGAGTAAAGTTGCAGTAGTCCATCGGGAACTAATACTGATCTTACGGGAAACGCTCAAAGCAAACCACAAACAATGAGCAGGTTTACTCTTCATGTACTTAAGTCGGCGTTGTGCCCCGTTGTATTAAATCCCGACGCAATTTCTGTGTTTCATCGTCAATGTGAAGGTTCAAGAGATGGAGTAAAGCTACAGTAGTGCATCGGAATCTAATACTGATCTCCTAGGGGACGCTCAAAGCAATACTTAAACAATGAGAGGATTTACTCTTCTTGTACTTATGTCGGCATGGTGCCTTTTGTATTAAATCCCGACACCATTTCTGTGTTTCACCGTCAATGGGAAGGACCAAGCAATAGAGTGAAGGTGTACTAGAGCATCGGAAACTAATACTGAACTCCCAGGAAACGCTCAAAGCAAACCCAAAACAACGAGAATATTTACTCTTCTTGTACTTAAGTCGACATTGTGCCTTTTGTATTAAATCCTTACGCAATTTCTGTGTTTCATCGTCTATGTGAAAGTCCAAGGGATAGAGTAAATCTGCAGTAGTGCATCGGAATCTAGTACTGATCCCCAAGGAAACGCTCAAAGCAAACCACAATCAATTAGACGATGTACTCTTCTTGTACTTAAGTCGCCATTGTGCGTTTTGTATTTGAGACCGACGCAATTTCTGTGTTCCATCGTGAATGTGAAGGTCCAAGGGATAGAGGAAAGCTCCAATAGTGCATCGGAATCTAATACTGATCGCCCAGGAAACGCTCAAATCAAACCACAAACAATTAGAAGATTAACTCTTCTTGTACTTAAGTCGGCATTGTGCCATTTGTATTAGAGCCTGACGCAATTTCTGTGTTCCATCGTGAATGTGAAGTTCCAAGGGATAGAGTAAAGCTGCAGTAGTGCATCGGAATCTAATACTGATCTCCCAGGAAACGCTCAAAGCAAACCACAAACAATGAGAAGATTTAACCTTCTTTTACTTAAGTCATCATTGTGCCTTTTGTATTAAATCTGGACGCAATTTCTGTGTTTCATCGTCACTGTGAAGGCCAAGGAATAGAGTAAAGGTGCAGTAGTGCATCGGAATCTAATACTGATCTCCCAGGAAACGCTCAACGCTAACCACAAACAATGAGAAAATTTACTCTTCTTGGACTTAAGTCGGCATTGTGCCTTTTGTATTAAATCCCGACGGAATTTCTGTGTTTCTTCGTCAATGTGAAGGTCCGAGGGATAGAAAGAAGCTGCAGTAGCTCATCGGACTCTAATACTGATCTCCCAGGAAACGCTCAAAGCAAACCACACACAATGAGAATTTTTAACCCCCTTGTACGTAAGTCGGCATTGTGCCTTTCGTATTAAATCTCGACTCAATTTCTGGGTTTCATCGTCAATGTGAAGGTCCATGGGATA